>NW_019211457.1:1043822-1105198 GCF_002443255.2 Varroa destructor | reverse complement strand
ATTACATGCTTTTTCGATATTCTGATAGATTTAAATTGATTTTTCAATAAACTATGTTCTCTTTCTATAAATTAAATTTGTATAAAGCAGAAATCATCTAAACAAAATGCTCATACAATTACAAATAGTATTAATAACAGTTGTATGCATTTCCTACCAAAATTTCGTACCTTTTAATAATATTCTATTGTATAGGCGTGTTTAGTTTACTACTGCTTTTTTAATACCTAAGTCTCATTACCGATACGTTTTGTGCGCTTTACGGATTAGTCCATATACTCATTCTTGTGCTTCCGATAAATACATTGCTTTCATTCGTATTTCGAGCGTCGCTCACTAGTATTAGCTAGCGTTACATAACTATTACAAAAATATGTGTCTCTGTTTACGAATCAACATTGTCATGGGTCTATCTGTGCCCACTCTCACTGGACCAAGATCTACTATATATATATATATATATAGCACATATAGTATTTATGTGCTTTCCTCTAGGCTACTCAAACCACTATGTCGGGTGCCACGACTGGTCAGAGAGTTGACACATGCAAAACACTTGCCATAGAGACTGCCTATGCTCCGACATTGCCATGGGGTGACCGCTGGTAGCATCCTTCTCGCACTCTCACGGCTGTGGAGAAACGATCGTTACGGTTTGATCCGTGCTTCCAAGTTGTCTTCGTCATTTTCGAAAAGGGCACAATCTGACGCCGACGACGGAGTGACACCATGTAAAGCTGACGTGCAGCAAAGCCGAATCCAAGCTTCTGGCAAATATAACGCTTTCGCCCGATTGCCACGACTGCAACAGCGACTGCTTCGTGAATCTGTTGCGTCGCAAACTCCAATATACCAAGCAAACGAAGTCCCCAACAGATCCGACCCCCCGCGCCAGCTGAATACAACAGCCACTTTTTGTTCTTCCAGTTGCATGGATTCCAAAGGATCATATCGTCAGCCGCTGTTACTGCTGCTGCTGCCGTAGGTTCTGCTTTCGTAGAGTCATTGCAATTGATATTCTTATCGTTCTTCCCTTTTCCATTGGGCTTCAAGAGGCAATAGATGAGGTTAAGAACTCAGCTGCGAAACCATTCGATCTCCTCCAACCGCCCGCGGGTTTGTCATGTACGTCTGTGCCAACAACGTACAAATAGCGTCGTAGACAACACCACGGCAATTGAAGTAAATATAGTTATTTTGCGACTTAGAACCGGCAGCGGCGTGAATGATGTCAAATAGGAAATGCACACGGATAAATCGCATAGTGTGCAGCTCTATGTAGCGGCGTTCAGATGTGGTCGAAGATAAACCATTAGAATGATCGATGACAGGTGTTATAATGAAGAATTTTCTATAATCAATTAGACTATTATAGGTATAACTAGAGCGGCTCAAAAATGGATGCAGACAGTCAATATGCACATTGTGCATTTATCAGTAATAAATATATAGCTTTTCGACATTAACCGCAATACTACTTTGTACCTGGTTAATGTGCAAAGCAGACATACAGAGACATTAGACAGCCGCTAGAGAAGACAGCACAAATGTCACGTTTCCGTCAGGCCACAAAGATCCTACAAATTTAATTGAAAAATCATTACTTACTGACTTTACTGTCAATTTATATTTGTTCTTTCCGCGACCTTAGCTCGATTTCAATTCGTGACAAACACAACTTCCAGCAGATATCGCTGTCATTATTATAACGGCGCCAATGGACAGTGCGACAATTGCCCTAATTTTCTATATTATTCCCACTGTAGGAACTGCGACAGCAGTACACGTGCAGCCGATCCCGTTGAAAGATTTACGTTAACTAGAACATTGTTGTATTACATCATCGTACAATTTCCTCGTTGTTTCTTTTCGTAACTGGCCCTAACGCTGTCTCGGACAACGTCGCGCGGTCAATTCAACAAAACTAAAAACCTGAAAAACAACAGAACATAGATAGTTACGATCTTTTATATATGACCGCCACAGACACCAGCGCCAAAAAGGTGGCCTTCGGCGGAACTAACTTTTGTATGAGCTACATATATATATATATAGACAGGGCGGTGCGTTCAAATTGGAGAAAATTTAGGCAGGATGTTTGCCGTTACTTCTGGTAGACGACAAACAAAGGCGAGAACAAAAGAACAAGTTCTTCGTAACAAAGAAGGATAGTGAGTCGTTTCCAGAATTTGGGCCAGCGATGATCTAATTTCTCCGGGCGCGCTGGACAAACTTTCATGAGAACGAGGAAAAACCTTCATGAGGTAAAGCGGAAGGTATTCAATAAAATATAAATTTAAAATTCACCGAAAATATTGAAAAGATCATTTTCGAGACAATTAAGCTTTTACTAGAGGAATGACCAAGCGTTTTAGAGAAAAGGGTGTTAATTGTTATTTATATTATACAGATATGCTTCAACGGTTAGGCCTTTTTAGACTTTTTGCGCCTTTTGAACTTCTTGGTCGTATCAAGCTTTTGCATTTTTCAGCCTTTTGGCCTGCTGTCAACCCAGAAAATTAATTTCATTGAAATTTTGTGTGTATCACGGATTTGAGCGACGCTTTAACACGTTCATATCTACCAATGTTGCTTGATATACAATCATTATTAAAAAGTTGTTGATGAATTTAAACGGAGGTGTTTTAGGAATGACCTGTCAAATATCTAGATCCAGGATTGAAACTGCGACTATGGTGGATGGTGACTGTGGTGGATGGTGGCTA
Organism: Varroa destructor; assembly: GCF_002443255.2. Lineage (NCBI taxonomy): Eukaryota > Metazoa > Arthropoda > Arachnida > Mesostigmata > Varroidae > Varroa > Varroa destructor. The sequence goes on along the minus strand of NW_019211457.1, from coordinate 1,102,472 downwards.
AATTAAATAGAACGGGTGGCCTGAAGCTTATAGCAGATATAAAATTTTATAAGAAATACCCATTTTTGTTTGGATACAGTATTAGAAACAAAGCGTAAGCACAGTTCCCAATTTAGATGCTTCAACTTATATGCACTGAAAGGGGCAAAAACCACTTGACAGTCCAATCTGTTAAAGCAGCAAAAGAGGAAAATGTAGTCAGAATACTAATAATAAAAGGAAATTTAGTGGAGCCTCTCGATCCATATGAAATCAAGATGATTTCTTTCGACTAGCTGACCAACGGGTCGGTCGCTGACGCTTTCAAATCAAATAGCCATTTTTTGCACGACGTTCTCGTTGTACAAGAGGACGAGACAACAAGAAACAAAATCTCATAGCTAATAAATGGTAAATGTACATACCATATAGGCAATAAGTATTCTAAGATCTGATAGTAGAAAAGCCCCGTGTGGCAAAGTGCCTAGCACTCCTGGAGTCATAAAGATATTGGCAGTTATACCGGTTCAGTGCTCCCGCCAAATGTTAACGCCTTACAATTGAAACAAGGGAGCGCTGACGGTTTCTCTGTGCAATTGCATTTAGTGGCAGGTAGGTCAGTAGCTAATAGAAACAAAGCAGGAGTCATGTATCTATATATCGTTTTTGACGGCTTTCAAGCTAAGCTGCCGAAAATAACTGCGCTTCATAGAAGTATGATTGCTACATAAATACATTTATATAATTGAATAGCAAATTATTGCTACATCGCGATATCGCTACGGATCAGCCGTACTTGGAAAGATTCCGCTGATTTTTTCACCTACTTTGGCCTTCGTTGGATTTTTCCGGAATATTAAGCACTTTGATTTTTTTTAATGTTGCTTACATAAGAAGATAAATAGCAAACGGTTTAATGGGTCTCACCATGCCCAGTTTACTACCGTTCAATGCCGCCCGAGTGCGTTCAGTACGGTTAATTAATAACATTACACATCTTCAGTCGGGAATACTTTTCTACAGATGTTCTTTATTATGAGCATTTACTTTGCAAAAGCTTAAAAAAGACTAAAAAGCAATATCTGCGTGATTAGCAGCGTTTAGAGAGTCGAAGTAGTATCTGGTCTTTGAGCTCATCCTTATTTTTGGGAATATGACCAGTTCACTTGCAACCTCAACGATTTATTGAGTGCTTGTCAGTTCTTTACATAAGCTGCGGCGATACAGTTATATCGATATATACATATAGATACAAACCGGTAAGTTGCGATCTATTTCCTTTTTTTTTTTTTCTTTGATCTGGTTGCTTCGGACCGTCTCCAATTGAATTATGTTTGCGACCTGACTACGTCTGAGCTAACGGTGCTCCCGTTTTACCCAATCTTTCTTCTCCGTTCTTGAACTGCAAAGCGCTGACTCTTCAGTTTGTAAAGCGGTCCACCTTTACGTTATGTCCTTGTTTCTTCTCGGTGCGGTTCACTAAAAAGTATCCCCAAAAACGATCGCACGTCTGTGGCAATAGACGGTTGTGTTTTCGTTTTGCTTTTTGTGGCGGCACGCTGGGTTTGAACGTGGGCCGATGGATTAGGATTTCGTTTCCCTTCCGAGATCAGCTTTAACAGATAGAACTACCTGGGGTAAAATAAGCGTTGCTAAAACATAAAGAACGTCCTGTGTTTTAGGGAGCGACAATAAGCTTGAAAAGTATTGTTGTTTTTTTGGTGGTCAGGGTGAAATCTGTGCCAACCTATAGGGTGGACGTGTTATGACCCTACTAGATCCTACGATGTTGACTATCCCATGGTGCCCGTGATGCTACAGTGGTAACGTGTTGCCTGCTACACTAACAGATACGTGACGCGATGTTAGAGGCACTGCTTAATGGCGCGTGAAACTCCAAGAATTTGAAAGTAGTATTTCCTGTGGTGTTCCGGATTACGCCAGTGTCAGCTGTAAAGATTCGATGTACTCGAACATCTAACATTTTGCGATGCTTTCTAGGTTTGTTAAACGTCTGGTTTAGTTTTTTCTTTTTGGCAGTACTCAGTTCCTTTGTTTTACGTTCTACTGTTTTTGTACTATTTTTATCCGCTATTCGGCAAGGTCATTGAGCGAAAAAATCCAAATGCCAGCGAGAGGGCGGAAGTAAACAACATAAACAATCTAGCAGAATGCCGAGCTGGACGTCCCTTTTCGTTGCTGCTTAGAACGGAAGTTTACGACTTACTTGATTTGTCCAGCTGTGTCCCTCTCGAAACGCATCTTATGCACTCAAGACAACAGCGACTTTCAGGCCTAAAATTCTAGCGACTGCTGCTGAAGATAGTTCATATGCCGTCTACGCAACAACTTCTTTCTAAGCCCGCACAGTATTTTCGTTTATCGCATCGACGGTCACGCCACACCTATCTCTACTTATCATTCATATACTACATTAGGCCTAAACTACGGCCTACCTGGTTTCTACCAGCCTTTAACATTAGCCAAATTCAGTTAGCTTTGACAGCCTGCATGTTTCGAGTTTTACATCTGGTATCGTTGTTAGGCATTCCCTCAGACGGCTGGCCCCCATCACGAAACAAAGTTTTTCTATGCTCGACCACAACGTGCCTCTAAGGTTAGTTACGTTACAAACACGTTACCCACCAAGCTATCGCAAGGACAGCTTCGACAGCCTACAGTTCCAAATATTCGTACACCATTTTTCTGTTTTTCAGAGGTATTTCGCGCTTGAGCTCTCGACTCGGCGTACTTTTGAATGGCTTAAAACAAAGCTTCCATCTCCCCCTTCCCGTAATCCTTAAATGTTTGAAGTTTTGCGCCGGGACGTAGTTTCGGACGGCTGATCTTAGCACGAAACAAATCGTGTGTTTACGGTGCAAGGTTTTTCGATACATACGATCATGTTTTGATATCTTGCGCGTTCTCACGTCTAATAAACGAACAGCGCCATCAGCCATGTTCCATGATCCCTGTTCTATCCCATAATTGATCCCTAGGCTGCTCCACCCCCCGCCCCTTTAGAGAATGAGATTAGACAAAGGAGCGAAAGATGTTCCTTTTTAGAAAAAGCGCGCATTTACCCATCGTGTTTTCACCTAAATCTGCAATCATTCACCAAGCTTACATTCAGACAACTTCGTTACCCTTTCGGGGGTTTTCACTGTGTTGCCCCTTCGTGACGACCATTGTCGCCTACTGTGTCGCTTGTACACTTCTTTCAATCACGGTTCATTTTTGCGTCGTTTTGCTTACCCTTCTTCGATCTCTCCATTTCTATCTTGTGGTAAAATGCTGTGACATAACTTTACCTGTTCTTTATTTCAATCTTCCACTGGTAGCGAATCGCTTTGTCCCTACTCCAAGAGTTACCAGTAAGTGAATGAGAACTGTCCACCCCGACTGCCAAAGACTAAGTAATTACCTTTTTTTTTTTTAACACTCGATTATGATGCTGACAACTCGTGTACGGCGGTTCACATCATTTTATTCTATTGTACCCCATCCTACGTTGTGAGTATTTTTTGTGACAATTTATTGTAGTACACACTTGGCTTTGCGCTTTTCTGAAAAAAGAAACTGCTTGTAGGTCTTCTAATAGATGGCTTTTTCCAGGCGGTAAAGGTGCCTAGGGGACGCTTATCGGGTTGTCAATTTTAGGTACTCTTGTATAAAAATTAGCGACATGTTCATAGAGATTTGAACTAGCTTGCACGTTTTTGGGCATAGTTCGAAGTACCTGCAGTAGTAATAAATTCAAGTTAATTGACTTGAAGCTGAACCGGCCAGATGTCTTCGTGACACCCTTTGAAGCCAACCATACCTAAGTTATCAATATCTACCAACTTATATCATATAGTTAGTTTAATAACTAAGCCAACTTTAACGAACATATTTGCTACTTGCACGATTTATTCCAGAATCCAAAGTACTTCTTTTCAACGCATCGTGGTCGTGAATAGTTTGGGTAAGACGTGTACATCGAGACTACAAATTCTGTCTGTACCGTAAATAAAATAACCCTACAAAGTCTCGATTTTGGTGAAGTATTACAGTTGAAACGCCCGAACTAGTTGTATTTATCAGCCTTAGAAAAATCCTACGTTTCGTAATATGTACAAACTTCCCTAGGCCTACTCCTACGATCAACACTGCTGCAAAAATGCTTGTGGCAATGCTTGTTGCGATACTCGAAGTGCTTTTAAAACCATTAAAGACAGATTTGAAGACGTAAATTTACGGTGGGAGCGTGCCAATACTCTTGTGGCTACAAAATGTTAGTTAAAAGCCCACAATACTTTAGCGTATAGATAGAGCTGGGTCTGCGTGGGTTCGCAGGTGAAATTTACTTGCAAACCTGTTATAAAAGAAAACTAGTATAGCTCGTCGGGAACACACTAGAGCCTGTAGTTTCAAAGACAGTTTAGTTGATCATTTATATGGCCGGCGGTGTCTAAGGTATCCTAAAGCTACACTGCATCACAGAGCCATTGTTAGATAACCGGCTACCCAGCCACGTAAAGATGTAGGTACACATTTCAGCTTTGTGAAGCTTTTACGATTTTACGCATTCAGAAAGAACTAGATAAGGTCAGCCATTGAACTCGTGTTTACAAGTAGTTTAAAGGTGTACCAGCAAGACTACGCCGTCTGTTGACTCGATAGCAAAAAAAGGAGCTAAATATATACGTATATAGATATTTGTGTGTGTGTGTGTGTGTGTGTGTGTGTATGTGTGCGCGTGTTTGAACTAAAGGCCTTCGACGCATCTAACGCGAAACAAGAAAGACGGAATTCTTTTTTCGAAGAACTCTTTTTGGAGAAATAAGACAGCCCGCCTAAATGGGTTCATTCATGCTTTTATAAACCGTTTTAACAGATTATTCCAGCAAACGCCGTCTGCTGGACTCATCTTCACTATGGCATTGTACATGAAAGTCTAATCCTTCTTCAACAAGCAGCGTCTGGCAACGTTAGATGGAATCGAGAGGAAGAAAAGGTGAATCCGTTTTGAAGCTCGAGAACACCGGCTTGACAGTAGAAGAAATGTCCGGTGCTAGCCTAGTGCTATTTTTGATATAGCATAAACGTAACGTATGTTAAGTATCGTAATTTCTACCGAACGACATATGAATATTGATTTTGCGTCCGCAGAAAATCTTGTACCAATGGCCAGTTGGTACGGATTTTGCAACGGTACACAAACAAACAAAGCGTCCAGGTAAAGGTCCATTCCGCTCCGCGATAAGCAATTCAAATAGATAGATAGATGCAGGATTTTAAAGAGTGATGCGTCGACAGACGTAACTCACCAAACAACAAACAATGTTAACTTGACAACGGCACCCTAAGCTGTATGACCAAATGCCAATACAACAATAAATCTCAATAGGATAACCGCATCAGCTAGGCCTTTTCAAAGCATTCAGCGTTCTACATAAATTGTTTTAGTACGAGTTCTGGTCGCCGGAGGCAAAATCTTCGAAGGAGAGCAATCGGATTATAAGGATTATAAAAGGACGGTTCTCGGTGTTAGCGTACGAGAAAAGAAGAGATGTAAAGCCTAGGCATCTTATGGGCGAAAATGAGGCAGAAGATGGCAAATAAGTAACACCAAGCTCTTTGTACTCTGGAAGTAGTGGGCAAACTCAACAAAGACAAAACAACTGTTAATATAATACCTGTATTTACATATAGTCGTATGCAGCTGTAGTGTTTCGCTCTACGTGGGCAGGACCATAATCTGCTTCAAAATAATATCACGAATTGCAGGATTTGGTGAGTGGGAATCAAACGATACAGACGAATACCTAATCAGTCAGCGAAGTGACGTCTGCAAATTGTAGGACGTGGAAGTTTGCCCTAGTCTACTAGCTCAGATCTGGACAACAAGAGCTCGCGCTTCGATAATTGTTATTTAGCATATGACGTTTGTTGGCAGAAAGCCTACTCGACTATAGAACAGGATGCGTATGTATTCTATTTTTAAGACGCAAAATGAAACAAATGCTTAGATGTTTGTTATTGCTCTATCAGAATCGATTGTGCGCCATTCTTTCCGTTTCATCCGTATGAATTTCCAGCATACTTAGTACACCATTGACCTTCTCTATTCTCGAAATGTTTACCTGTGAAACATACAGACTCCTCGACGTAAAACATAGACCTCGAAAATGTGTACGTCTGTTAAAAAGGGCACGTAAAGAAGGCTCTTATTCTAAATTATTTTTTTTCTTCTCGTAACCTTTGCGAATGTAGTCTAAAACCCGCTAAGATAAAGCCATCCCCTCAGTCTTTGCAGAATTCCTTTAATAATCATGTCCTACAAGCTTAAGTGTGATCAGAACAATTGAGATGTCAATAAATTTTACTCAGTCCTATCTCATCGACCTAATGCTCTTTCTTATTCGACCTACGACACAAAATCGGTCCGTATTTTCTTCATTTCATACATTTTTGTTTGTGATCAAAGGAGCATTGCATTTGCTTCGCCGATCTAACGTATTCTTATCCTCTGTTGCGGTAAAAGAGGACATTTTCACCTAACCGTTTGTCTCTTCCCCTTCTCTCTTATCCTCTTTACCGTCTCTTGCTTTAATTTAGGTAGAGTTGTTAGCTTCCAGTGACCACAACCTGAAAGGGTTAGAACGGGGCAGGTTGATGACAAGCGCTGGCGACACGAAGGCGACGTTTTAGGTGGATGCGCTTATAACATGACGTAGTGGAAAAACCAATGATACTGGCCTATATATAGTGGATTTATATATGTATATTATACATCAGAATAACTATTTATTCTCGAGTGAACGGTAGAAGGCTCCAGAGAGAAAGGTCCTTTTTCAAAAACGCCAGGTCTTTTTCCCTCTATTCGACACTGCTTTTACTACTTACGTTGGACGTCTCTGCTTTTTTTATGCAGCTTTTCTCTATTCCGCGTATCCAATTCGCTTTTAACGATCGAAACGCTAGTAGCCAACAAGAGTCATATGAACAGATTGAAACCCAAGGATACGGCAAACGCAACAGGCCTCCATGACATCGCATCCTCAACGTCACGTTGCGATATTACCCTCTGGTGCAACCTTGTTTTTCCTTCAGTCTTTATCCAATACATCTTTCCATTTAGGATGAAGACACACTGCACCTCTTTAGAATTCGTGTTTAAGCTCGCGATTATTTTCCTCTCAAGTGCCAGCCGTTAACAGCAACCAACCACTTTTAACTCAAACTTTGACAATTTACAACTTCCTTCTGTTTCTCTTCGTTTCTACCCGATTTTCGCACTTCAACCAAACACGATAATTCCGTATATAGATACAACATATATATTTACAACCATGTATATTTATCCTGTATCCTGTAGAGCTGAGATAAGTTTGTAGTCCTATTTTGACCCCAGCGGGTCGCTTTCGATGATACGAACAGCCTTTCTATCTATCAAGCCGTTTCTCTGTTCCTTCATTCTCGCTGGCCGCAGGTTTCTGTCCGTCCCAAATACTCAGATATTTAAGATCTTCTACTCTGGTCAGAGCTGGAAGCAACTTGTGGACCTCTTCCGAGAAAGGACTATCCTAACGACTGTCTGAGGCTCCACCCGTTACCTGTGGGATAGTTCTGCTGCCAACCCTGATACAAATACGAATATTACACCCTCCTCACTTTTTTCCTGTCCGATACATCGTTGCAGATATTCGGAAGAGCTTTCTCTTTTCCCGTTCAGCAAGGCTGGTGCGTTAACCTCTGGATTTTACTGGCTATGGGAGCGGCACCCATTAAGCAAGTTCTTGGCGTGTAGACCAAGCCCTTGCTGTTAACGGTCGAGTTGGAGCAATCGTCGTGATAAATGAGAACTTACGAGTCCTTGGCCTGTTCGAGGCAATATTCGTAGTCCAATAAACGGCGCCAGAGTAAAGGAGTACGAAAGGGCTTGTCAGAATGCTTCGTAGAGCAAAAAAGCACAAAGTAGAAGAGAAGGGCAAATATTGACAGTATTCATCTGAAAGGGACGTAGAACGATAGAGAGATTCAGTAGTAATAGAGAGATCTGAACAAGAGGATACTATTTGGCCACTAAATGGTCCGGTGACGGAACTAAACACTGTTAAGAAACAACAAATTGGACGGAGGGCGTAAAGTGCGTTTATGTATTAGGACATAAGGAATATTGTTCTTTTCTTAGCAGAACAAGGAAAAGTGAGAATCCAAAAGCTAAACATATAACCTAGCGTAGTGAAGAGCGATATAGTTTCTGTTATTGCAGGTTTGCCTTAAATAGGAAACTTTAATTATCCCTAATTATCTAGTTGCTAATGTGAAGACTTTTTAATGTTTCAGAATAGCTGACGTCAGCTCATGAACCTCGAGCTGCAAGCGAATAATATAACTATTAGCTCTTGCCAATGGCAAAATTCTGCACATGTATACCAAATGTAACAGAGCAAATTTCCTCGAGACACACATAAATACATACCGCCCATTGGGTTCGAGCGCTTCGCTTAAAATTCCCTGCTTTTCTCCGCGCTATCAATTCGTATTGCTTCACCGCCGACCAAAAGCCGACTGTTCTCACACTACTGCAAAAAAGAACTTGCCATAAGAAAATAAAGCGTTTGCACAAAGGTTTTCCATAATGAGGCTACGTTCCATCAATACGCGAGTGAATTGCTTTTTATCGGAAGATAGCGTCGATTGGTCACATTTTTTTCCATGCTCTCAACCAACTTTTAAAGTCCTATGTATAACGGCGCAAATCAAACGAGGGTGTTGAAAAAAATGAAATGCTACAATTAGTTTCAACTTCTATCAGTGATAGATCGAGGAAGTCGAGCGGGCATCGTACGGAATCAAAGATACAAGCTAAAGATGCAAGGGAATAGCATAATAGCTCGTACAATGTATTGTGACGGTTCAAATATAGACGGCGTCCATATTCGATACCGTTTTTCCGTGATCATCATGCATTTGAATCCTTCTAAGCCAGCAGCGTGAATTTTAGTATTACGGTACGTGCAAGTGCTTCATTTGACCGATAGCACCCATTATCGTACATATCTATATGGTGGTTTGTCCATTTTCTCCAGCGTTGCCTTCCTGCTTCATATCTGTACTATTGTTACGTGCCATCAAGAATTCGAACGAAACTGACGCTCTTTAGATATTGACACATCGACGAAGATTGTTGTCACGCCCGATATCGCTTGACACGCTTGCTATTGTCACCATCACCTCACAAACAATTGATCCATATAATAGCTGCGATACAGGCCTTTTACGTGAAACAGCACAGAGGGAGAGAGAGAGCCGTAGGCGTTCACTTTCGCCCGCTTAAGCGTCTCGTTTCCACTGTAGCACATACGGATTGTTCCAAAGGGTAAACATTTGGGGCCAATGCTACCGACGGCGGCAAAGGCAGCTAGTTCTGTCGCAGCCAGATCGTAATACATAAAGAACAAGGCGCACATATCTCAATAATAGAATAAAGCGTCTGCTTCTTTTGGTTGACTGCTGGCCCGTAAGGCGGGCGCAATAATAGCCAGCGCGGCAGCACCATTCCTACTTTCAGAATGCCTAAACAACAGGGCTTATCTCAAAGAGGCTCCTTCCGGTAGCTAAAAATCACTGACCACTCGCTACCAAGTCAATTAACAGAGATGGAGAAAGTAAACTCTGTATAAAGGCTCATTCAGCCTGTCAACTAAAGAGGGAAACCCAACCGCTGAACTTTTCTCTCGATTCGAGCGTCATTCGGTCAAGCCGCTGGGTGTCGCAAACTCGCATACAGCTGATCCGATTCGACCATACTAAGGACGGCAGTGGAAGATCTCAACGAGTACCATATATGGGTGTAACAAAGGTCTGAAAAGAAAAGCCACTTTTCCTGTCAGCATGTGCTACCCAGCATTTTTGCTAATACGCTTGCGGCTAGCAACGATAACAACTTCCTGTTTTCATAACAATGACTGCTTCCCGATCCTGGATTGTATATTATGATACAACAACTAATAAACTACCTATTTATTAGTCCTGCGTGAAGCAAAGCCGCTCATAATGATTGTTTTACTTTTCGATAGTATGAAAATAGTGGCTTCTGTTATTTCTGTCTTGACCTTATTTAAGAGGTCATACATCTGACCCGTCTGTCTAGCTCGATTCATTGATTTTTGATTTTTTGATCGTGTATAGGGTCACAAGTGCCGAAGGACATCGATGTCCATAGATGTTTTTTCCCACGCCAGCTTGTCCTAAGTTAATACTATATTATTTTTAACGGGATAGTAGCCAGACTCGTCGTCAAGAAAGCTGACAACGAGCCTTCACTGCATTTATCTACCGCGATTACTAGTATACTGTACTAAGGTGCCGCTCACTGAGATTATAATATTATCATATAACTGTCATAGCGTACGTCAAAAGCTACGCCAGGAAGGGACTGTCTACATGTATTTATACTTACGTATTAACTACAGTATAAGCAAAACGGATTCGGGTAGAAATCAAATCTCATTAGTTCTTCTTCAGTACCATTTTCTCCAAAAGAGAAATCAATCAATCAATCAATCGGCATCTTGGTTGCACACAGCTCCTGACTGAACCCAAAAAGGGAGTTACACCTTATCCTGTTGTTTTTTGGTACGACACACATGGATGCATCAATACAGTCGAGATTGATTCTGACCGTTTTTGACAACATCATCGATCTCAACCAGTCTACTACACGTTTGGACATAATGTTGATTTCGCTGCTTGGGGAAGTCTGTTATCATTCGTAAGCTTTTTACCGTTATGTAATATTGGAGGCCACTGGTGGCATTTGTGCTTTTGCCAGGAAGCACCCCCGTCGAAGTATGCTTACGCACTACCGGTTAAAAATGCACCGAGCAGTAATCAGTGTTGGTAATTATTGAACCTAGATAACCACGTACTGAGAACCTTATGATAACGTACCATCTAACTCTCACCTATATATATATATATATATATATATATATATATATATATATGTATATATATTTCTATTATCGTACCCATTCACACAATGTTTGTGTTCTTTATTATCACTTCGCCTGGATTTCCTTTACCATTGCATTGTCCCAGATATGTTCTAGTATCGGGCGAACCTTGGTGATCTTCCCGCATTACGCATTCTCGCTCAGCACTGTAGCCCCAATTAATGACAGCGATATTCAGTCCCGTCTTCTATGGACAGTGCCTTGTAACCGCTATTTACCACGAAGGCAAATCCCGCAAATGCAACGAGGCCACGGAACCAACGATCGATCGATCTGTCCACTCCAAACGATGATCTCCCCTTCGCTGAAGGCCTGTCTGTTTGTTCCTTTATCAGCTTCGTGCTCCTTTTGTTGTAGGCTTGTAGGCGATAATTTCCTTATGATAGAATCCTTTTATAGTGCGACGCGTATTTATCTAGATGGATTTTTTGGATACTTGCTTACTAGTGCCTCAAACGGACGTTATTTGGTAAAGCATTTTTTTAGGAATACTATATGATCGTTGTTGCCTTTGTAACCCCTTTGCAAATCCTCAGTTATTTTTCTATAGCCAAATAATTGTGATTCACGAAGGGTCGCTATAGAACCCAATGAATCGTAGATATTCTAGCAATAAATAGATTTGTCGTACTAACAGATCAGAGCCATTGGTCAGAAAAACCTATGCAATCCTCTAGAACACGAAAACTTTCAAAGTAAAGCTTTGATCCTATAAATCTTGCCTTCATCATAAACTCAGTGAGCCCTGTCTTGCCGCTACTGGTAATCAGATATTTTTAAATCTTTTTGAATATGAGTGTGCCGCGTCCGCTATCCTCGACAGAAATCCCTGATGAAGCGTAAACAGCTCTTAATCCTCCCTAAGAATTCAGCTGGCCGCTTTTAAATGAATCGCATAGCATCGGTTTCCTTTGCGTTGGTAGATTTCCCAAGGATTTCGTCCATTATACCTCCAACAGCGAACGACATATAGAACACCGGTCGACTCGTTCGTTTGACTCCTTCAATGATACGAACCATAAGGCAACATTTTATTTACTTATGATGTCACTTTGTTAGTGCGTATTGAAATAAGTCATATGCAGAGCCTTCAGTGAACAGGGCGTTGAACGAGAGATTTAAAATGGGTCGTTTCATTAGTACGAAACCGCAGGTTAAGTTATGTCTATTTTTAACTTTCGTCCTCGTCTACCGGCCTCTTGTTGCCATAACCTCTATGGCTGGACAAATGCTCATAGGTTTAAGGACATCATGGAAAGGATAATTATATTGTACAGGCCATTTCTATGTAAATAATATATTTTTCACATTTAGTTCATATAATTTATCTTTAAGAAGTACTCGTGTTTCGCAGTTTGCTCATTCATAGCAAACAATAAAGTAGAATTCAGGTATAAATTCACACAGACCACAACCGTATAACCTTCGTTGCTCAAGACACTTAGCCATCATACGTTTCGTTCAATGGATAGAAGATGGAGCATTCAAAATCTGGTAAATTGTGTCCAAATGCTGGTCATACAATTTTTTCATGCTACAGGAACCCAGCCCTTTTTAGATTAAGACAGCAAAATTATCATGATAGAAAACAGTGTGGCATTTCCGAAATTCGAGCAAAGATTAGCCATTATGTGGGACGAACTCCCGTTTCAGCCCAAAATCGACGGTCTACGTAGCTGTTTATGGACGTCGTCTTACAGTTTCCAAAAAAAATCCGAGAAAGGTTTTTGCAAAGCAAATCTAAAGGTCCTGTATAGGTCTCAAATTTAGAAGGCCTGAAAACTAATTAAAATAGCTTAAAAAGTCGTTTTTTATATACTTTAATTGTTATGTAGATATTGAGTGTCGATTGAACCATCTAAATAGGCTCCAAGGATTAGCCTTCTTAGGCCTTTTTTTCTCAGTTTTTGGACTTCTTGGCCGCTTGAGTTTTCGTATGTTTGATTTAAAATTTCGTATGTTTTATAGTAAGCTAAAGACCGAAAATTTAATTCTGATAGAATTTTTTAAAGGTGAAATGTTTAAGCGATATGTTAGTCACTTTAGGTTATGTATAATTTCGTTTCGACGTAAGGTTGTCATTATAAAGGTATAACAAAAAAAGTATTTTGAAAATATTAGTGAATAATTTAGATCCCGAAATAACGTTATAATCTCTGTCGATGGTGGTTTTATCGACTTCTAGAGCATGCAAAACGGTCGTTGCAGTAACTTCTTTTGCTTGAATAGTCTTAAAAATTCTTATAACAAAAACATTTCGAACCATATGGATCACTTCGAACAAGAAGACTGACATCACGTTCACTGAAGCTCTCGATATGGGAATTTTAGCCAAGCACTCACACTATCCAAACAACAAACAGACAAATAGAGAAAAAAAAACTTGCTAATTTGTAAATAAGGTTACAGTCCCTTCGATGAGCATAAATTCTTGCTTTGTCCCCTTCATCTAAAACATGCTAGCATCGTATTCCAATCCCGCAACGTTTTTATAACCGACCTTCCTACTTATGTCAAACTGTTTATTGGAGTCCGACCACAAACAATGCATTCATTGCATGAAGCAACAAAATCCGACTCGCTCAGACACCGAATACACAATAACAACCTAAGTCTCTCGTTACTTATCTACCCTCTCTATTTTGCACGCTTTTTTTTTTAATTTCTTTCCAGTGTATCCCACAATCTCCGCTCTGCAGTTGCTTACCTTTCGCGAATATCCCGCGTTTTCCTTCGGCTCACATACCCACAAAACTGATTTCCACATTTTACTGCACGTGCAACTTTACGCTTTCCGTATCAACATAGGCCGAAGACTACGACGTCGTTTCGTCTGCGACGTCTCGAGCCGATTTCCGATTTTTGTGCCTTTATACGCTCAGTCGTGAGATTTCTTGGCCGGGAAATTCTCACGGCATGGTTTCTTGCTTGAGCCGTTTGGCCTCGTTGTGGGGTCCATCATGACCCTTGACACCTGTCCACTCTACCCCCCAGCTTTTGCCCTTCAGACCTCGATCTTCGTATGTGTTCGAGTGGGACCCTCTGCTGCTAGTGGCTCCCGTTTTTCGTGAAATATCAACCCAAAGCAAAATATCGTTACAAATTCGGGGCCAAGGCCTGTCGTCGTATGCTGTTGCATATACGTATATCATCGCCCGAACCTCCCGGAGCATCAAGACCCAAAGGTGAAAAATGACATTACAAAAGTTCTTCCGACGCCTCTAACAAATTGACTCCGCAGATCCGGTCGTTCATTTCCCTATTGTGTCTTTCTCTACTTTTCGTATGCAGCCGCGTTGTTCGAGCAGGCGAGAGGAGGAGGGGAGCGTCAGGGAACATAATAACCCGCTGATACGTTCAGCAGTGAGTCATTGAATGTCGCATGAGTTCATCGTATGTAGGTGATACCTGCATACCTTAGAAAGAATTTCACATTTTTTTAGCTTTGATTTCCCGTGGGGAAAGCGGCGCATCTGGGTGAGCGGGAAAACGATCGGGGTCAAACAAGCGGTATCCAATCGCGTCCAGTGTTATAATACTTCAACAGCAGCAGTGGCGGCTCCTTGACCAGACTGGGTGCATGCTTGATAGAGTGCCAAAGGAAACTTAGCTAAAGATTTTTTATGGACGCGAGAAATCATTACATAGCTTAAATACAAAGGAAAAAATTGGAAGAATGCAATGGGGTTAAAATATCTGTTAGATATCGAAACAGGCAGAGGACATAAATCAAATTTAGCTTCCGCAAGTCATAGGTAGAAAACACTGTTACGCAGTACTATCGCCGGTTATGAAAGTACGGTTCCTGTGGCGGGTACATTTCAGGAGTTTGCTTTCATGGAGATTATTTTTTGCCGTTAATTAAGAAAACTGCGTTTCGTATACGCTTCGATGGACTAAATGGATTGCGACACAGGGTATAATCGACACTAATTGTCTTCATCTAACTGGTTGGTCGAAGTAGCATTCAAACAAGTACAGCTGCCGGGCCATTAGAGATTGACGAAAAGGTGGCCACTGCCTATATTCGAAAACACTGTTTAAAGTTCCACCCTATCATGCCGAAGAGCTAGAAATGAGGACGCAGAATCGTCACTAACTATTACAGAACAAATTATCAGTAATTAGGCAAGATGCCTTGGCGAAAGGTAAATAGGCCTGTCCTTCCAAGACGAGACGGCTCATACGCGATATGCCATAAGTACTTCTCCCTAAGCTATTCCGATCTGTTGAACGTCTCCTGACCCGTGAATTTCGCTTCGGACCGACAGTAGTTCATTTTCGTTGCCGCCGCACTTACTATTCCGCGACTGCCACTTCTGTAAAGGAAAAAAGCTGGCTGGTTAACAAAGGAAAGTGAGAGAGAGAGAGAGATAATTCAAAAGGAAACCGCCAATGACTGTCTTTGCGCCTCTCCCATCCGGCACTGAGACCCGAACAGCTGGCCTTGTATGTGGTCAGCTTTGCGCAGTGCACTAACTCTAATTCACGAACCTGCATCTTGAATTAGGTTTTTCTAATCTGTCTTCCTTAAATTCGCTCCCTGTTCGACTTCCTTACTTGTTTCTCTCTATCGAGGTCTAAGACGCTGCAGCGGCGACCGACGGCTAAAAATACGGTAATGTTTTTCTGTATGTATTTATCCTGTTCGCTCCTTTGTCATCACAACGTAGACAAGAAAAAACCAGCAACGGTAGTACTATATAATATATTATGTATTGTATTATTGTGGTTTTTGTAGTAACTTTTTGCGTATGGGCTTGATACTATAGGTATAATAACTTACTTTTAGAAAAACTGCATCGCTTCGCAACTGGATTAGAAGGAATCGGTATTTTCATTATACTTAATTGCTTACTGCGATATGCGCTCTCCTGGTGAATCACAATTCACTGCGCGTCGATTAATCAGCTGTGGATTAATGGATGTGCTTCCCATAGCCCAGTGAAATGCCGAACGAGAGATGTTTTGTGTAATCTTTTAAGAGAGGGTTTTCTTCTTTCAAACTTCGCATAACCGCCGTGCGAACGTAGAAAACTAGGGTATAGAAGATCTAGTGTTTTGGCCGACCTTGCCAGTGATACTGGAGCGGACGACTCTGGCAAGGATCAGCATCGACGGTGCACATGATGGCGTTGTAGTGACGCGTCTGCCTGCTAAATAAAAGGATATATGAGGTCGTGCCGGTCCAATACCGGGCGTAGGCACATTTCGTCCTGTGGTCAAAGCCAGCCTTCTGATGATAGCGACAGCGAAGGACGTAAAACTCGAAACATTTAAGTACAACAGAGCGTCCTTTCCACTCCGTTACTTGGCGAAAGGGCTACGAATATGATTTCATAGCTATACTTCGCATCGTGTATAACATACAGATTAAAATGTTTGTCAGATCGATATGCTCTTTCGGGGTTTTTCGCAATCAGCATATGTCTACCTCGGTCGCCAACTAGTTCGGACGTTACTCAAGTATTTTAGGAGACCCAAGGTCGTCTACCCAATAGAATCCAACGAGGTAAGAATACAGAAACGATCTATTTGAACCTCTTACTACCTTACAGCAGCTATTTACAGCTGGAAAATTTTGGTTTGGCCGGTATTTGGCTTGACTCTCCTAAAGTACAACGTCAGGGTCTCATTTCGCCGAGCCTCGAATTTCATCTGCGACCACTTCATTTGCCCCTACCTAGGAGTGGTGACCTACCGAGGAATGGTGAAGAAAAGATGAAACGCAGAATGTTGGAAGCTGTGTGCAGCCATCTAACCTTGCTCCCTATAAAATCCATCGGCGCAAAAAAAATCGCAGCCCATCGGAACTGCGATATCTAGCTGGATCAATCCAACTTTTTGTCAATAACTGTGTATGATCGTATCCGGAAAATTTGATTGGTCCCGCACCTCCAAACAGAGCTTCATTCACAATTAACATCCAGCCAAAGTCGTTCTTAGCGTTGATCAGCCTCCGCTACAATATTCAATACAACTTGTAAAAGCTTCCTTCCTAATTACTAGAACAACGCCCACGTTACTCCTCTATAAGCTTATTAGATGGATCTACGGAAGGACGAAAAGGAAAATAATGCCTATCTTTGGTAGGAACATGCCGACGGCACTAGCATATTCTTCAAATACTTATAAATGGATCGATGAATATGTACATTCGCTTACATGGAGCCGAATATGTGGGCACGAAAAAAACGACTCCCAGTTAGACAAGATCAACGTGTGAGTGCTTGGGTTTTTATAAGCGTTCACAGCGTAGCAGACGAAACGGGTAAGCGTATCAAATCGATCTTTTCTATTTTCGTACAACGAGTATACCCATGTCACACACCAAGTCACAATATCGTCTGAAGCGATGGATAATCTTACTTAATAAATGCGATAAGGGCAGGAGCCAGTGTGTTAAGCCTGAAGACCAACCGAATGGAAATTTCAATAGCGATAATTAGTCTTAACGCAGCTAAACAACGGAACGACTTTACTGCTTTATAGGGCTCACGCCAATAATGTGACCCGGTACTTTTTAGCTGAAAACGATATGCTTAAGGATGCCCCGCGCAACAAACCCCTTATAATTCTTGAGTGACATTAATGCAGAGTTGTTGTGAAGTTCCATTTCTACTCCTGAACAGGCTAACCCTCACCTACTTAAAGGACTTCAACCATTTCGTCTTTGACGCATGTGAGACTATGTACTAAAAATCGGGACTCAACGTGAGCACGGAATCAATCTATCAAAATTACATGTTAACGTATAGAAATGAGAAGACCTCGTGTGTATATCAGAAAGATACTCAGAACTAAAATGACAGTCTCTCAGGATCTTTTTTCGTCATGATCTAGTTATCTAGACCAGATAAATCGTAAATGACGAGTTATTGTAATTTTTTGCCTTGGAAATTACCTGTTTATATAGTGAAAGGTGGTTTAGTGACCGCTTTGGAACAAAGCACTTTGTCAGGATTTTATTTGTACACATGGTACACTTCCTTATCGTAATCATCAGATATGCATCTAATCAGATATCAGGCTGGACTAGTTCATTACTATACGAGTCGCGTATAAAGTTCGTAAGCGATAAGGTGCATCCTGTAAGGAAGACGGACGAATTGGTTCCATTAACAAGTTCTGATTAAGTTTAAAGCAGTTAAAATTATAACACAATCATCCACTCGTTTGTTACTGAACGCGAAACAAAGAGAGCTTACGTCGCACGAAAATAGAGAAAATAGGATTACATACTGAATCAAATAATTTAGCTCGTCTAGTCACTAAGCCTAATTCCACAAAAAGCCGATAGGTCAGACTCACTGATCTAGGCAAATTCCCTTAAAGCATAAAATTTATCGCGTCCTGATTTCTGAGCAGGCTCGCTGCCTCGAAGGGGCCTTCGTTCCTTTATACGCCTGATTACACAAATCATGACAGCAGGTTTCAACCAAATGCAAAATACACCGCAACAGAATGAAGTTTTTTATCTTTTACTGGTAAAACATTAGTTACGATTTTTGCTAAATATGAGCTTTGCTAGTGCAATAAACATACATCTGCAATGGGTCCATCAGTTTAAAATCTGTACGTAATGACAGTTACCCGTGCCTGCATCTGCAAATTGTGTGTCGATCTCCGGAGGTATGGGGGCGCGAAAGCACTATAGCAGAAACGTCTGGGCAGATCTGCTATTTTTTTGTTTTTAGCCTCTCCTTCACAAAGGAATCAGAGTGTTTTGTCGGAGAATCAACGCCTGGTTCATCGACTTGACGCGATAAGTTATCTGTCTGTCTCGGACATACTGCTGTCCCCTCTAGCGGATGATCACAGCCGAGACTTGGCAAATAAATCGAGGTGGTTCGGACAAACATGCGCGTAATTTTCGTTGACATGGCCTCGGCATACCGCAATGATTGTGGCAAGGAATGCTGAAGTTACTGATGAACAGACAGACTGACACTTCTGGGCAAAACCCATTAAACATGTAGATCTACCGCACAAACCGCTTACTCAAATGACTTTTTATAAGAGATGCAGGTACAAAGAGAGAGTTCGTGTTCATGCCGTCATGTTTTTTTCGATAGTGCAATGGTAACAAGCTTATATGTTAAACCTAAGGGCACATGGTGCTTTGAACACGAATCTGGGCATAAAGTCACTATTTTCACTAGAAACTTGAAATTTATGTTCATGTTATGTCCATATTATGAGTATGTACAATAGTGTAAGCGGTTACTCTTGATTTGCCCTATCTGCATGTTTTTTGTTTATATAAGAGTAGCAAAAAGTACGAATCTCATGCAATACTCCTAAATTATTCCTATAAATGTAATATGGTTTAGTTGCGAAATTCTGCAAGACATGTTTTACGCGTAATGATTGACTGCGTCACATGTAAGGTTAATGCTACAGCTAAATGCGTCTGCCCATAACCGCTGCTAACACGACTTTTATGTCTGACCATTTCGTGGTAGATGGAGGCAGGGCCACGTCAGGCCATGACTTTGTCACCCCCAGGGGACTACAGAACAACAGGGTTGCACCGGAAATTCACCCGGATATTCAAGCTTAGCCGCCTTTACAAACGTTTCCGACTTTCGAGAACTGCGCGTCAGAAAAAACGTTGTGTTAGATAGAAGCTGATGGCCTAGCGATGGACGATACCAGCTTAAACTATTTGCCTGAACCCAATAACGCAAAGCGGCCCCATTTGGTAGCGCGGACGTTGAAATCAGTTGCGCGTGAACACAGCTGGGTCAAAGGCTCGCAAGCCCGTCTGACAATCAAACAGATAAACACGACGTTACGGCCGTCGATAGCGTGCGCTGCTTTCAGCCAGAGTAGTCACATTAATCATTGCCAACGGCCTTGGCCCGAACAAGTTGCGCAGCTTGGCAAGGTTGGAGATTTTAGGAACGAAATTTGCTTGCCTTCGATCGATTTGTCGCGTGAGTTTCTATATCTAACTGGATGTTGAAAAGATTGTCCTACATTCTGACGTTTACTGTTTTTATATTAATCTATTGTACACCTTTCAAGATGGCGCTAACCTATTCGTGCAAACTCGCTATCAGCTTTTTCAACATCTCGAATGCAGGTCCTTTCTCTTTGGTATTAATTTACTGTGGTACTAAATGCTGGCTTAATAGTTATTAAGTACAGGCATTGTTTTCGATAAGATTTGTTTTTAACCTTATTAACTTTCCAGACCTTTCGAAACCTAACTGCATAAAACAAGGATCAGCGATCAGCTAAATCAACAACAGCATGTTGAGGGGAACTGCTGGACTTCAGATGGCACACGACTGAGCTGCCCGGCTTTGTCTGCTAATTCTCGCTAACTAATTCCCGTATTATCGATTAGCAAATGAAAGGGCCACGGCGTAAACTTTCTCTGCTATACCTTTATCACGAAGTTTTTTTAATACCCAATCGCTTGACACAGGCGTAACATTGTAACAGTTCTTTCAAAAGCAGTAAGTTCATTACATAGCACCGCACGCGATACAAATAAATGATGGACGAAAGGCTTCAGCCATCCGAAACCGTGCTGAACAGTAGCATTGGACGTGAAACGTTTTGATATAAAAGGTAATGCGTCGTATTATTTATGTAGGAGGGCGGGCGAGTAGAGGCTGTGGGATTATTGAATTAGATGCTTATCTTGATAAAATATCAGCCCGAATACACATCAGGCCAACTAAGTGCCATAGTGAAGACAAGTCACAAATCAACACAGACGTAGTCGGCAGCCATTACCTCAGCTGCTCACTCTTCTAGATCTTTTGATGTATTGCTTTCGTCTCCCTGAGCAGCCCTAAATAAGTACTGCTTTTTGACGCAGCGGGGTGTCAACTGTGCGGCCTACCTGCCGATCAATCCTATTTGGAGGCATCTTCCATGATATAGTACTATAGAAAGATCAGAAGCTATAT
The DNA here is from genome assembly GCF_002443255.2 of Varroa destructor. Taxonomy (NCBI): domain Eukaryota; kingdom Metazoa; phylum Arthropoda; class Arachnida; order Mesostigmata; family Varroidae; genus Varroa; species Varroa destructor. The sequence continues at coordinate 1,081,558 of NW_019211457.1, read as the reverse complement.
GCGATTGTCTTCGGCACAACTCCCTCTACAATTTAACGTTTCACCATCACGCTGTTATTTTTTTAGATGTTGCCCACACGGTATTATATGCACTGAACCTATGTTAAGTGGCAACAACGAACTGAGACCGGCAGGATCTACATCCAGTCACGAAATATCAATTTGTAATTATTATTAAAACATGTATATATAATCAACCTAACCAGTTGATGTCTCTTGCTTTGTTATGATATTGCTTTTGTTAACTTCTCAACCGTGGCAAGAACGCTGATGGAGGATATCGATATTTAACATATAAACTGATCTACGTAGGTTCAAAACAGAGAACCGACGGATCTACTTTGCTTAACGCTGAAGGGGGCGAATTGTATGAAACAATGCTTAATTATAGCAATAGCCGTCCTAAAAACTCAATTACCAGTCCATTGTCGTTTTGTAACCTCACGGTTGCCACATCGGCCATTGCAGGTTGCGCCAGCTTTTCTTATCGCGACGATAGGTTTGCCGTCAATTGCGAATGATCTAGCCTTTGCCAAACTCCACGGACCAGTGCGCTTGGCCTTGCTAAGCAATCGTGCTTACTAATAGGTAGTAGGTAGCCGGGGCCTTCTCACGCGCCCTAAACCCCACTAAATTAAAATTCAAACTGTCGGTCACCCCAGTTCCCTAGATTTAGGCTGCCATGGCTGACTTCACTTTACTGCTAGTGACAGTTTACCGCTCCACTTTTCTGTGTCAGTTCGGGCCTCCGACGACCCCATCGTGTCGGATCGCGTCGCCGACGAGCGACAGCTGAAAGAAGCAATGACGTTCGTGGTGTCGTGAGATGGAGAAGAAACGGCCCCGTGGGGCAAACCCTGCGGGCCACAGACTTGTCTTGCTGGTGGCTATCTAAATATCATCGAGCTTGATCATAGGCAGCGTCCATAGCAAATCAATTTCTACGCGGTGATTTATGGTATATTTGATTCATGCGCGTTCGCAGCTGCGAAAGGATTACGTCGCCCGATACGTCAACAGCGGCGAACTGTCTATACTGTCGCGTCGGATCAACTGATACGCCGCACTTCGGATCGATGCACGAATTAAATCGATCGGCTGGACAAGCTACACCCACATACAGCACGTTTTGAGCAGCAGATGAGCGTGATAGATGAATGTTTCGCCCTTGGTTTCAGCTCTTAGTGAATGACTGTATTCACAGAATACTACTCAGTGGATGTTATTTTCCGTAGCAGATTACAGATAGTTCTAAGACTAGACTGGCATCGACGCCCGACTGTTTAGCTTCCATACTGCTTATGTACTTGTAAGTAAATATAAATTTACGTAAGTAACAAATCAAACATATCGAGATCGATGTCAGTTAGGTGGTACAATTTATGTTTTTAAACTGATTACACAGTGCCACATGATGGCCAACTCTATTTTGAAGTTATGAGGTTTCTTACGCCTAGATATGCTACTGAATCGAGTGAATCAGGCCGACGATTGCTGTTTGTCCTGAAAAAACGTCTTTCATCTTATCAGTAAAATGTTTAAAACAGCTATAAAGCAACACACATGTTCATTCGAATATATTGCTTCTATAAAGCATCTTATACGTATATATATAGAATAGAGCAAAAAACACTATGTTATAGCATCTATAAGGTATGTTTTCCAGCCATATGATGCTCACAAACACAGGTCGACTACACAACATCTAGCGGCTGGCAAAGAAAACTTCTCCTTAAAAAACTTGTAAGCTTTCTTTCCCACTTAAGCAACGAGCAGCCAGCAATCGGCAATAAAGAAAAAAAGAAACCTATTCAAATATATGCTTTTCCTTGTTACAATCAGCACCGCCTAAACGGCTTAACCGTTACACGAAGCCGGCCATAGACCATTAGCATGATCGTTGGCGAAACGGCCCATTCAAGAACGCTAAGAAGCCATACAGTTACGCAGGCCATCAACGATCAACTTAAACCAACGCCAAAAGTAACTAACTTCAACTATCCACAGACGGACCGACAGCAGTTGGGACAATAATATCCCACATTCAAAACCTGTAGCAGTGATGTAGCGTTCTGTAAGCCTGGCATCGGGCGTTTGATCATAAAGTCAAACATAGTCAAGCATTGTTATGGTGTACGATATAGGTAAATTCGTATTTACTACGTTCTACTCTCAACGCATATAGTGAATCTATAGGAAGTAGCACTGATGCAAGGGCTGCCTTGACTCAGATGAACTTTTATATAACTTATAGCTTGTCTCGTAATTGTGTGATGACGATACGCGTAGCCTCAATTACATGCTTTTCTAAAAACGTATGGCCAAGTTATCATAAGACGAACATAACTTTATCGGCCAAATACTACTTGCCGTTTAAACATCTGGCTTTAAACTCTCTTTGTGGCCGTTGCGCCCAATTATAATGACGATCAACGTACCGACGACCGATCGTAGTCTTACTGATATCGTACGAAGCTATCGACACGATTCACGTATCGATGCTTAAGTTTAAGGGCGCTTGCATATGTCCAGACAGGGTATCTATTTTATGAATCCAAATAGGTTTCTGGCGTGTGCCAGCGTGACGTAGTCGTAACGTCCGAACGGGGCCGGTAGTGCTTTGAACGTTCGTTCTGAACTTGCTCATTGCACCAGATAAATGTTAGCTGGTGGCGGTCTTTGTTCATTTTCTTTTGCTATTGAGATGAAAAACGGACCGCCTCTATACATATCGACAGGCAAATTTAACCAATCAGCAATGGAGGCTATATTGCATTCGAGTAACAGTATGAGGTTCATCGTTGTTTTGCACACTTTACTCTAGCTAACAATTACTTATTGCCAAAGAAATAAACATTTTTTTTTTATGTAATTCATTCAATGTTGTGATTACCGTATCGTTGTTATCGTAACATTATCAAGTAAGTGCTCTACGGGTTTTCTCAGGTAGGCAATCTTCACTATCTCCAATCGTACGACCCTTACTGAATGATAACTATAACAATAGGTTATTCGCAGCAGAAACAAAAACCGAAGAAGCACAAGCGCCATTAGGACGATGATGATAGTCATTATTGTTATTATGATGAATAGTCGTCACGGTGACGACAGTTATACATCCCAACTTTTGAAGAAGCACGGTTAAACTCAGCCGAATGTTTTCACTGATTTCCAAGAGTCAGATTTATGATTTGCTTGGTACACCGTTACTCACCGCTGCTACTCCGTATGATTAAACAGTGCTTATGGGCGCTTGCTTGACGCTGGCAGTCGCTTCCATGTCAGAGTCGACAAAAATATAACAGATAGCAGTTTCCGACAGCAAGAGGCGTCAACTAGGCTTTTTGGCGTTCGTTCGTTCGTTCGTTCCTCGACGAAATAACTAAGGAGTCCGAAAGCCACCACAGGCACAAGCAGGAGTTAGCTAAAAGGAGAAAGAAGGGGAAACAGTGAGAAAACAGAGCTCGGCGTCCGTTATTAGGACTACTCGTAAGGGGCACGATAAACACGTCCTAATGCAGCCCAGTTCGACCCAACAACTCAGCTCAAGCCCAACCCAGCTCGACGCTGTCTTAGCCATGTGTTCGTAGTGACGCGGAGAGATCGAGCTGGGCCATCGAGAGCCTCGCCGGTCGGGTTGAGCTGGGTTGGGCGAGTTGGGTCTCAACGCACTCTGCCGGTCTCAGCAAGTAGATTGAACTGTACGTAATTGACGACGGCAAGCTGCGGCGGTTCCTTCTAGCCGACTTTGCCGCCTCTTTGGTTTTTGTCACAGTTGACTTAGGTCGTCAGGTTATTGCAGGTCGTCGACCTGAAAGAAGCTAATATCAGTCCCTCAAAGCGCCTGACTCGCCACGATACAGCCGAACGGGTCTTACCGATCGGCCAACAGCCGAAAGACATCCGGCCCGCAAATTTTCCTCCTTCCTATCAAAGCTGCGGGCGTCACACGAGCTATCGTCCTTCCCCTGTGTTGTATTTTACTGTGTGTCTTTGTGTCGTCTGTCTAAAGATAAATGTGCGTAACAGCCCTATAGCCTGCCTCCGTTCAACACTACTTGATTACTTTCTTTACTGTATTTACTGGTCATCTCGTGCTTGAGCAAACGTTATAACCAAACAAAGATGCAAAACATAAGAACATAGATTCCGAAAATAGAGAGTCGATAGCGGCGGCCAGCTGTGAAAACGGTAATATTTCTTTCGAATCGATCTAGTAGAATATATACATGAGTGTGTATCTAGCTGCCATTATATATAACTGCCATATTTTATCTATTTACACAAATTGTGTACTGTTCATATATATGCATGCATAAAATACGATGCGTAGTATTCAGCGACCGATTTAAGGACTAACTTTGCCGGGCATTAACTCTGTTCTAAAAATCTCTGTTGTAAAAAAAATCTAAGGGTTCATTTGCTATAGAATAGGTCAACAATACGTCAAAAAGTCAGGATCTGGAACGGATGAACGTGTCAATTTGGTGAGTAATTATACAAGTAGAAAATGACAGTTAAGGTCCCACAACAGTATAGTAACGATTACCGAGATCTATCTGTGAGAACAAAGTAAAATCTGTCAGCAAAAAAATAATTAGGTGTATAATTAGCAAATACACAAATACTAAAGAAAGATAAAGGGATACGTAAAAGGTACGCATTATACTTGTTTAGATATTGAAACAAATATATATTGTTGAATCATTGCTATCCTTGAGTTTTTACGTAGCAACAGAATGGGCATCGTTTTCGATACTTCGTCAATTGGCATAACCGGTAAGCATAGATAAAGCGTTATTCTAAACGACTTATGTGTCTGCGTGGCTAATACGCATCTCTCTTTACTGCGTTGACATGACGATTATCTGGGTAGAATGAGCAAACCCTAAAAGGATTACTGAATTAGCCCTGGAAAGGAAACCCACATTGCGTTAAAAATTGCTTATTTGCATTGCTGTCCTCCCGATTAATGGGTCTATTCGAGAAAAATTCTAAATAAGTCCACCCTGTTCGTCCTTCTACTGAACCAAACCTTTGACGTTCTTCTAAAAAAAGAGAAAGAAGACTCGTTTGAAGACTCGTTCTCACAGTGATGATAACAGTCGGAAGCCGAATAAAAAAAATTCTATCGTAACGATACGGCTCATTGCCAATTATTTCTAAAGCTGTTTATTTTCTTTGCTAGTTGGTGGTGAGAACGTCTCCCGCGCACGTTGATGAAGCGCCATGTAACCTACGCGAAAATTTTGAATCTCGTGGCGGCATTCACACAGTTCGCACATGTGACGCCTAGAGATGGATGGACGGACGGACGGACGCACGGATGGATAAACACACAAACAACAGACCAATTAGAAGTTCCGTGTTAACAGGAATCCCACGAGGAACACGCGTCCGAGTCAAGCCAACAACGAATCTAATGATAGGTAGATAACCTACGCTTGAGGATTCGGAATTTCCACTGCACACAACCTCTACATGTTTGGAGTTTTACATCCGGCACTGCCGGCAAGCACTTTACCAGACAGACAGCAGGTTGGCACTACGCCATCGCGGGAATTCCTTGAGGTCTAGATTCGAATCAGCGCATACACAGATTTGGTTTCATGCTGGGACTCAGATGGCTGGCCATCCGTCTGTCTGATGAAATGCCTAACGGCAATGCTGGACGTAAAACTCCAAACATGGGGAGGTTATACTAATGGATTACATTCGATCTGCAGCGCGCTTGCAGGCATTTATGATGGACCGCTGCATAGCAATAGCAGATGGCCATTGCCTTATTTACGAGGAACTCGGGAAAATCGGCGCACCTTTGTGTAAATCACTACGTATGTACGTGTGTATGCATCGGACTCGGTACAAGTGAAACAGGAATGGAGATCAAAATCGCCGTGCGTGGCCAACTTTATAATAATTTGATGACGTCAAACGGAACGGGTGAAGTCTAACATCTCTAGAAGCTGATGCGATTCGTCTGGTCTGTAAATAAAGAAGAAAAAAAGAGAAAACTTAAGCTTCAATTTGGGTTTGACTCTAGTTGGGTCGAATTTCTAAAACGGCCGATTGGTCGAGTGAGTTGGTCTCTGCCCGTACGGACTTGCATGTCTTATGATGAGAAAGGTAGAAAAACTGATGGGAACGATGGAGGTTTCTGTGCAGGGGAGGCACTATACGAGTACATCTATTTTTGTAAGGCTTTACTAACAATATTAAATGCTTTCAGGTTTTACGTTGGGAATCCTCGGTTATCGTCGATCTAAACGATTAGCTTTCAGCACGAAGTTAATTATGTCCGCTTTCTACCTTCTAATATAACCCTAATAAGGTCGTTAGGTTTTGTAGGCCAGCGCGTTACCACCGAAATCTCAATTAACTAAAGGACTGATAGTCAGAAGTGTACGTAGCTATACTCACTAGTTCTTTACGTAAAGCCTTGTCGCGTTATACTCGTTTGGATATTTCCCGTTTGTCCAGTCAATAATCAGTCAGAATAACTTGAGGACGGGATGCACGCACTAGTATTACTCGCGTAGGTGTTTGTATTTGATGCATGGACAGTGTTACTGTGAGTATCAATTCAGCCAGTCTAAAAATGGTACAAATACAATACGAGGCTGGTGTGCGCTAATTACGAAGTCGCGTGATTACGAAGCCGAGTGCGTGTACCCCATGACGTTTTTTTTGTAGCAGTGAATTCTGAAAGATTCGAGAACTAAAAGTTCTGAGGCACCACGAACCGAGAGTAGGTTAAAAGATCTAACTTACACTTGGGACCATTAGACTTAGAGGTACTGCTAACTGGCTACTGTGCCTTCGGAGATGTTACTTTAATAGGCAACAAGTAACTGCTGCGACGAAGCCGCTTTCACTTATCGCTTTTACTGCAGTAGCATAGTAATCAATGCATACGCAGCGTACGTCAGCCAAAAATCGAGCCCATATAAGGCCCTGATGGAAGTCCCTCTGTTTACTACTGAGATCCCTATATAGAATATAACGTATAACGATGCCGCGGCACAGCTATATGCGTTCGATATTAAACTTCTTCACTTACGCTACTTAACATAATGGGCCTTTACAACATCTGCTTGTCCTACTCTTATATCACTTTAACGACGCGAATTTTTCTTTGTGTACTAACTTTGACGAAGAACGTCCACGGATGAGCAATAAGGGAGTATTCATGGCTGATGATGGTAAAGGTCCATCCGTTGGCAGAGCACTTTGATCTATTATCATGGATTTTTTCCAGCAGTGTTTATTCGCTCTACAGGAAAAATCGTCCTGTCGACAGTTTGTCCCGGTCCTCCTCAGAGCTCCTCCAGATGCCTTAGATAAGTATCTGGCTTTATTCCTACCAGAAAAATCATAATAAATTGGGAAGATCGCATTTGTGTACTCTGAATCATATACGGTAATATAGAAATGTTCAGACTTGCATAGCCGATGATTCGTTTTCCCGACGTTTACGAATTAAAGCTTTTTACAGTTGCTATCTAACGACACTATTAGCTGAATACACAAAAGATCAATGATTTGCGCTACTGCTCACAACCACTGTCGCAGCAAAACTCAGTCAGTTAGAGGAACTTCGCGCTGGCCAATGCAGGCACTAACTTAACTTCATTGTCGTATGCGGCTATGGCGAATTGTCAAGTTGGGCAGTAATACTGATACTAGTAAAAATCCTCTGATGCAAAATAAAATCGGTACGACTTTATTATACGAGAGATACGGCATAGAGCTAAAGTTTCTGCTTCCAGCCTACTATCTATTTACACGATTTGCTGCTTAGTAATAAAGACCCAGGAAAAACCGTGCTCGAAGCAATCGACCCATTAATCAGATATAACTATGGCAAGACTGGCTATCGCTCTCGATGCTCGAAGAGAAAATGGGACGAAAAGCATTTGTTATGTCTGAAAACTCCTTCCCGTGAAGTGGCGTTCGAGTCGGACCGTGCCGAGGTGCGAATCAGACGTATATATTACCGTTAACGTGGAGAGTGAACTCAGTATGGCCTCTAAGCGCATGATGGTTCCGATGTCGAACCGGATCAGGTATTTTATTCTAAGAGGAAATGAGCTTTTCTCCTCGTGCCTAAACCTCACCATGGCGACAATTTGCCCCACTTCTGCCAAATGTCGCTTCTTACACTATAGAGATGCCTTCATTGACCAGCTTTCTTGCGGTCGTTACATTACGGACAGGAATGGGATTTGACGTAAAACCGTTATATTTTGACGGAAACCGTAAAAATTCACTTGTGTGTACTCTTTCCGAGTGCACTATGTGCGAATACGACGATATCCATCTCAATTCTCTCAGTCTCAACTCATCGGCTGATCCACAACACTGTTAACCTACTGACCCTCCTCCTATTGAGGCAACTAGAAAAAACAACAGTAAACTCCACGTTTTTGCAAGGCTTAAAAATGCATAACGCACAATACATGTACACTAGCAGCCTATACGATAATATTTTGTAGTCTCTATACTATCCTAAAAGGTATACGTATGCGTGTAAAAATAGCACGCGCATTTGATCTATGCAGCGTACCGTTCATCAGAGCGTTACCCAATGGTACTACACAGCCGAGGGCTTGAGCTAGCCATGACTGTCGACCGCTCGTGTCTATGCTATATCACAACGCACCTGTGTGACAGTCCAAAGCCAGGCTAGGTCCTATGTAGCAGTACGCTGACAACGCCCTATATCTGTCCAAAAAGGCTATAAACAGCGTACGCTGTAGATATGGAAAATAACATAGAATACAATATAGTGCAGTCACCTTGAAACTTACCATCGGACACGCCCGATAAGGGGACGGCTATCACAGTCTTGTGCGCACAATGTACTAACATATAGAACGTGTGCGGCGCTACAGGCAGCACATGAGTAGCGTGCACGCCAAAGCGGTTCATCTTGTCGTGTGGTCTTGTTATTGAGCAGCTATAGCGACAATCGGCTCTGCGGGTTTATAACGCTGCTGAATATAGAATTGAAGTCCTCACTGGAAGCAAACAATCCGAGTGGCCCAGATCATTTAACCAACGCTGGGAAGCTTTCGAGGATAGCTTGTCTTATTGATAAGATCAACAAGGTAATCAGTAAAGCGTATCGTTGAAGCTGACAATGATTCGTTGCTTTGTCGACTAATAGGTTCCAGTACTCACAGAGGTGAAACTACTATAGTCCAATGGTTCTATTACAGATCGTGAGAATATATGGTGAGTATAAGCGTTATTTTTTAGTATGTGATCGCTCAAATGAACTATGTGATTTGTAATCTTTCTCTGAGCAGCTAGATAGCTAAAAATACCCCTACATAAACTTGCTTGGAATAATAATATTAAGTTGAAATTCCGTATGGTTAATTTACGTACTTTCGTTACCTGTTTAGGCTAATAATAACGCAGGCCTCACGTCAATGGTGATTAGGTTCCGTTTGAGTGGCTAGCTATATCCTGGTTACTTAGGCCCTCCTTGCACCTTTGTCAGAGCTCTAGCTAGGTAGACTTTTGCATCATTACAGAACAAAGAATCTCATTAGCCCAATTTCGGACGGCTAATGTCCATTTTGTTGTCGATACGAGCAAACAAGCAACCGCAGGCGCTCTACGGAATTTGCTGGCTCCAGACCGAACTGCCTGATTACTCGTAAGGACTCCAATACACAGATCTACGCTGGATGAAGCTGTTTGGCTGATAAAGAAAAGAGCCTGTTTTCGTTTCACGTACGTCTGTCTAGCGGAACGACTCATCATCAAGGCAAATGTGGATGTCTTAATTATTCCACAATTTGCACTCTAAAAACACAGAGTTTAGTTAAAATGTTCCATTTCAATAAATTGTGACAAACTTGTATCAAATTAGTGAGCCAACCGATTGCTTGCATAGACACGCAGTCATGGCAGAACTCCTTTTCCTCGAGCCATTTTTCCAGTATTTGCTCTAATTAAAAATGGCGATTAATTGAACCATTTAGACCCTAAGCTGCACCTGGAGATTTAAGCTCATTCATTTAAATTTCCTTTGTTGTGGCTTAAGGCGTATAGAAGAAGTTTGGAAGGTTGGTCGAGAAAAGACATAGGTTTGCTAACATATTACTTTACTCAACGACAAATAGACCAGGTTACGTTTAAATAGGGCTAGAATTTATTTATACTTACATTATTCTATGGCACCATCTTCTTCACTTGCGTGTCACAGGGAACACGATATTTCAGAAAAATGGGTACAGAACGCACGAAACACTTAGATATCATCAAAGTCCAACGGTTTGTAAACACAAAGTGATAATTTTTTTCGATTTACAGCATGAATGGTTTCGTTGATCCCCCTGTGAAGACAGACTTTCAGGACATAATGAGATGGAACAACAAGTTCCTATGCGTAAGATAACATCTAAAATGATGTTGCAAACAATATTCCTGTGCCTCGTTGAACACAGCTTTGTCCTATATGGAAAGCCTGAACTCGAGTTTTCGTCACTAATCTACTGTGTTTATGATTGTAGATCTAACAGTCATCGAATTTTGTCCACGTCTCGAGTAACATTGACACCTATCCTAAAGTCAACTTGGGAAACCTTTCGCGGAACTGCCTTAGTGGTTACGGTTCGCACTACGAAACATCCCAGCATCTCCATCGGTGAGCAGAGCCCATCAGGAAAACAGGCTTATTATTTTTATAAGTTTTGATCAGGATCCTGTGGTCAACATATTGCTAATACAGTCAGCAGCCAGATAGATCCGTCTGATCTGAAATTTAGACTACGTATGGAAAACTGTGCAGTAACAACAGGCCGCAGCTAAAAAATAGGCAATACAAATAGTTTTATACGTATCCTATATAGTTTTGCAATAGCGAACTAACTATGTTATATTGTACCGCACATTTATTAACCTGCGTAAGGACTGCGTAAGTGAATGTCGTGTCGTCGGAGAAGACGCTTGACCCAAACTGGTGACTCACCCGGAAATAATAAGACAATTTAAACCGTTTAAAATATTTGATTAGCCGAAGTAATTAAAACATACTTAAACGGACCCAGGACTGAGAAGTGGGTCGATAAAGTGGGTACTACTACTGTTGTTGTTGCTAGCTAAGGTCCCCCGTACGACCTAACGTGCCTAAATGAGTCCTATATATTAACGTCCTGAAAGAATATTTTAGCTCAAGTGTCATACGGTTCTATGCAGAAATCCATGTGTCCACGTAGGCGCTGGGCCTGTCTGGTAGGCTCTGTTTAAAAGCTCCTAAGTATTAATGTAGCTTTCTGGAATGTAGTAAATAGTTAATAAAGATCTCCAATCGAACCGTAGCCGTGCTTAGATTCAAGCATCTGCTAATACTTTGCTATTATACAGAGCTAGTTAAAATTTATAGTATAAACAATTATTCAAAGCTATTCTCGCGGTGCTTTTGTACTATGAAAAGAAGTGACATTCATTAGCAAGTCTTCTCGTGTTTTGTGCTCCTTTGCGCGTCTGAGTAACTTTAAACGCTCCGTGGCTTTCTGCCGGGTCGAATAACCATGAGCATTAGTCTCCAGATGTCTGCCGATACAACTTGGACAAAAATAAGGACAAAAGAAGTGATTTCACCTGTCCGATGAAGAACGCGCGGATTGTGGTTACCATGATAAACCTTGAATAAGGTGCCGGATTCACCAACGCGATGTAACAGAATCGATCCCCAAATGAAGCTAGGTGATTTGATCCTTCACCACTTGTAGCCATAGTCTCTCGCTTAAATTTTGAGGACGTTAAGAGTATTAGCATGTCTTGCAAAAATGTTTTGAATTTAATTACCACCCAACCACAGTCAGGAAGTCTATTGCAAAAAGCATAGGTTTTAATAGCCTTAAGTTCATCTGTACAAAAAAAAAGGTTCGACCATGATGTGACATATGTCTTGTGGCAGCGAGGACCGGCAGTTATACGTACAGACATCAAGCTTGTTCTTGTTCTATACGGGGTCGGTATCAAATATTGTTTCTTTTAATTCTTTACACTCGAGCTCACTAAGGATAAGTCTTCTTCAATGAATTCACTAGATCCCCCGCAGAGAGATCGAAGTCACCCGTCGGTCTAAACTAACTTAACAATACATTTACATGGCGCAATATTAGGAGATGTTCCTGCATTACTGTTCCAGACAAAATCACATGTTCGAAGCCACAATCCCAGCTTGTAACCGTATTATTATATATTTCTGGAGCTCAACGTGGTGTCATCAGTTCAGCGACCAAAATTTTAGAAGCGCAGTCTGAATTGTGACATTTTATACTACATCACTTGACTTCACTCATATGCAGCCAAAATCCACCCTTATTCATTCTGATGCTTCGTGTCTATCCATATTTTCGCCGCAGCGTTACCCCTCGCTTGTTGCGCCGATTTCGTTATTGAGTCAAAGATAAGTGACGATGCCACTTTGCAAAGCTCGGTCACGAGCAACAACGAAAAACTAAGAGCTATTTCTGCTTGTGTGTGAGTGGCGACCCGACCGGCAGCCGGCTCGCGGTTGACTCGGGGTTTCACACCCACGGTGACGAAGAGCACTGGGCACAACTTGTAGCCATGGGCTTGGCAGTCTCCACTTCAGTAGCCGAATAGCTCTTGGTTTATAGTGGTCTGTTCGCGGGAGTGTCAGATACAGTCTGGGGAGTATTTGTCGCGCAGCATCGCCAACGTTCGCTAACGGACCCAACAGAAAACCGGCATCGCCCACTACGTGCACACCGCCAGACCTTTCCTATACGCTTGGAACGAGACGCATATGGGTACCATAAACAACGGTGGAGCGACTGAGCGGGCGAGAAGCTGATCCCACCGTGAAGAAAAGGCCATTACGGCAGGTCGCCAATGTCAGAAAAACAGGGCAATGAACAGAAGCAAGTAAAGGCAGCGTCGATAACTGCGCTTTACGCCGATCACGATTCCGTTTGTGTTTTGCCGTAACGTCCCACGATATGCTCCTTTATCATTATCGCTGCCGTCGGCTCTGGTGTCCGTCTGAGTGTCAGCTTCGATGGGCGCTGACAGCTCGGGCCCAAACAACGTTAGGTTCTCTGTCGAAGCACTCGCCAGCTTGCCTAGTTGCTCCGGCCATGTTCTCAAGCGTCGAGCGAGTCGGCAAAAAACATGCTAGTCTTCAAGCAGTAGCACAATGGAACAATAGAACAGCTCCTAACAAGAAGAAAACTGCCGTCATAATGGCGACAGCGACAACATTGTTTGCAATGGTGACGATGCCTATCAGCTCTTAAGACGCTGCCAGTAACAACAATGTTCGAATGTTCACGGCTGCCACCGAAAGCGCTCACTCGAACATCCGTTGCTAGTGACATGTTGAAAAGAGCAATGACTATAGGCAAATGTGACTGGAAAAGCCGCTGTCGCGGCCGTCCAACGAAGTAAACGCTATGAAAGGGAGAGCTGGTTGAGTTACAATCGATTTCATCGGTTGACTTCGGGGAAAGGTCTGAACCTTCGTAGAGAGGAGAGGCAATTTCGGACACGTGTCGGGAACGACATTATGAAGTCTCTCATCGTCAGAAAAAACTCGCCGAAGGAGAAGCAGTAAGTTGTTCCCAATAGCTGTTTAGTCGCGACGTCTATAAGCGGTGTCGCTGAACATGTCGCTTGCGACTATCACATCTGGATCTATTATGTAATGCTATGAAGTAAATGGAACAGTAGCAAGTAGTATTATGATTTTTAAAATGTCTGTTAGGAATGTACATACATACAGTTATCCTAACTAAGTAGGCTCTTTTGATGCCGCAGCTCGTAGTGGGGGCGTCTCTTAGGATTGAGTCACGAAATCATAGAAATGTGCAGGCCTTTGAGTGCCAATTAATTACTAGTTTTGTTATTACTAGCATATTGTAGAATTTGAAGTCGACAAAACCACTTAATACATTGGAGATGCTTATTGTTGCTAGTTTTGTTTTTTTTTAATTAGCTCTAGGTCTTTTCTGTTTTGGCCTGCCTCTGAACTAAGGAAAGGCCGTCGCCTGTTGAAACGAAGCTGGGTAGACAGTATACCTGCAGATAAAACCTGTCTACCGGCAAAAGGGCACTAATTTATTTAAATTTCAGCCAGTGTACTTCTCCATTGGATGCACGTGTTTGTGTGATGATTCCCTTATATATCATTATCCAGTTTATATTGGACTATGGGAACTTGGCACTCGCCAATGAATCTACGGAGTCGCATAGCGCCATGTTGTCTCGTGACGTTAGACACGTTACAAATTGGCCACCAGAAAGTAATTTTTGGAGTTCATAGTCCAATTCGTAATTTACAGAAGGAAGAAATAGATCCAAATTTAAGAAACAGTAAGAATTTTTTATAGTAAAACATGCTGTAGTATTTTTATAGTGAAACAAACGAGGTAATTCGTTGCTTGCGAAGTATCACGAACAACATCCGCATGTAGGTATCACGGATACAAATAATCAAGATCAAATCGGATAATGTTTTTGACGTTGAAGAAAATTGCCCAAAAAGAGGACGCTTAGTTGCATGTTGAACTTTTCAACGGCGGCCGACTATTTCCGAACGACACTTACCGGCACGCTTGTTCACAGAGATGCTATTTTGCTAATTCGGAAGAAATTTCTGTTTACGAGAAGTAAGTACGACGCATTTTGTCACAGTTAGCATGTGGCAATTTTCTGACGGTCTGATGATCTGTTCTTACTTAGCCCTCTGCTGCGCCTCCATCTTCTCTTCTACAGGCCTTCATCAAAATCATTCGTGTCAAACCACATCTCCTTCTGTATGCTGTTGTTTCTTGGCTTGTCGCGGCCATTAAATAGGATTAGTCCATAACCTACACAGAAAACGAATGTTTTAAACCAATCAACTAATTACGATAGCAAACGTAAGCTAATGTACCGGCATAATCTGGTAGTTACGTTGACAAATTCTATTACCTGCAAAAGCGGAGGCAAACATTAAGACAAGGGAGTGAAGGAAAGAAAAGAGCGTTGCCAATTTCGATTTTGCCCTTGTTGACTCACGTTAGTTCATCCCCCAATTTGGAAATCGGCCTGTCTGCGAAATCTCCAGTCCTCGGTCGTTTGGTCGACCATCGAGAGGTTACTAGTTGTGCCGTGTCGTCAAGGGCATTCTTTATCTATTCGCTCTAATGCTCAGTGGTCAGTGGTTCGAATGGGCTGTAAGACGTTTGCTGCTGCTGGAAACCAGCGGCATATCCAAATGGGCAACGGCAAGTGGATGTCCTCCTGCGTAACGTAATGGTGTGGTAACGGTGGCATGACCCCTACCGCAGCGGAATTGCTATAACATACGTTATTATATCTATGGCGTGTGTGGTGACGACGACGACTCTACAGCCAGTTGTAGCTGTTTTGCCCAGGGAGCGAATTAGATTTCGCGACAGCAGTTTCTTACTGTTACTACTATGGCCTTCGCCGTATATGTTTCGATTAAAAAAAGGCACTTTTAGCGTGAGAAACGTGATTTAGAAATTATGCTAAAGTCGCTGCTGCTGCGCCACTAATGGAAAATTATTATATCTATATATATCTAAATAAAGCCTCATAAGAGCTTTCTATCTGCTATATAAAAGAGCTTTTTCAGGGTTCAGTAATCATCACTTGAACATGCGTGAATTACGTGAATTCACGCATATGTATATCGAGTTTCACATATTGCTGCTTGTCCCACTGGGTTTACAGAGCGCATAAAGTATCAGCTGACAAGGTAAGCTGTGAAAAATTTCCTTAGTATATGTACTAGTATGTAGGGTACCAGACATTACTTTATTTTTGTTTTTCTTTTTTTTTTTTTTTTTTTTTCATGTTTCTAATCATAAGAAACGTTTACGATTAGTAATCATTTACAGCTTAGACACAATTCAAAAGCCACCCCCCTAAGGGCGCTTAGCCTTTAAAGTTTAACTAACTCATTTCCCCCGTACGCGGGTAACGGTATTACTCTGTACAAGGACTAATAGAAGTAGAGATAGTAGAATTTGGTAAATGGAAGAGTGAACAACCTTTTCGATTTTGAGACTGAATGGACCTTTGCCGGCGTCCTTTAAGGCCGCTAGATGTCTTTCAAATCGAGCGTTAAACGAAATCCTGTAGCTATACGCAGGGTATCTCCTGTTAGTGTAACAGTTATAAGCTGTACGCACCTAAAAAAAACAGGTAGAAAAGAATCTTCGATTTACTAGTATGCACAAGTGCCATAAAGTTTTTGTTGTTGTAAGATCTTGTGAACCGCCTCTCACAGTTTAGCAGACGAACACGATGTCCCTGCATCACAATGGAGGGTTCACATAGTCCGTTTGGGACTGATTAAATTCAATTTTTTTCTCCTACGAGCGACACAAATAGAAACCGTCTGCGACATACTCCATGGCTCCTCGACCCATATTGACATGTGTACACAAGTTGCCTAAACCATACAAACACACACACGTAACAAATTTTTTTTTTTTTTATCTATATTAGCTAATCCTTGGTAGCTAACGGAGCACACCCAGAGTTGGCTATTAATTCCTGTCATGGCTAATCAGTCCAAACGGATGCATTTATTATCATAGCATTATTTTCACTCTCTCCGTAAAAAACAACAGCAAAACCTGACAGGACAAGACTTAATGGCAGTGTTTCCTTGGCCATGGTCTATCTGACTTTCATTCACTTCTTCGCTATCAGCGGCATCCACTCGCTTCGCAACAATCTGTTCTCGTGAGCTGGATGTATGCTTAATTTGATTATACTATTGTCTGGCTCCTCCGAACTGTTACTGTCCCAACATTACTGGAACCCTGTCTCAACGTGCCGTAATAGTACAGGCATAACCACAACAAAAACACTTAAGGCAATCAGTTCATTTCAATTAGTTTTTGACCAGATGTGCCATTGATGGTGGGGTGTTTTGTAATAGAGACCATCCTTCCGTCAGCAATAGCAGAGCATGCTGTATGCTTAATCACGCTTAGTTTATCAAGTTCTTTCCGTAATCTTTGGTTGTAACTTTTGCAGGATAACGCCATGGCTTGATGCCAAACCAGAGGCTGGTTAAGGCTGTATCACGTTTTGCTCAGCTCTGCTGCTGTAGAAACTACCCTGACACTGCAAACGGATCGAAGAGGTCTTAATTTACGTCTCCCGTTTACTATACACTGCACACCGTCGCGCTGTCTGCACCTGTTTGCAAGTAGGGGCAAAGAGGGAAGCTAGAACAGGTGTCAGCATATGAATACTCAGGACAAATGTCAAACCGGCGGTAGGCCTTGCGCGTTTCAGACGTTTAGACGGAACCAAATGGACATTGTGTTTGCCAGCGGCAAAATATAAAGTGAAATTGTTACGTCGGGAAAACAGGGTAGTCGTAGTGGTTTCACGTACTTCCTTGAAGTGGCCCACAGGCAATAATGCTGCGACACGAGAAGCGAAGAAACGTCCAGCAATTAAACAGCGCAACAGCTTCAGGTCGCTACCTCTCGCCCTGGTTTCTATAAAATTAAAAGATGACCGCTTGTTGGACCGGTTGTACAGTACCAAGATTCTTTATGGGGCAGAGCTGCAGCGATTCTCAGCTGTTGCCAGAACATGCTCTACGCCCTATGACGTAGTAAAGCGTAGAAAGTGAGGCAACTGAACTTTTTCGGATATACCGTACCCTTCAGTCTGTTAGCTTTTGTCTAGGATGTTGGTAAGTACGAGGCCCGAACAGATTGAATGTGGCAAGCAGCGGTAACGGTTGAGCTGCAAAATTCATTCACTAGGTGTAATGCTACAAAAAAAGAAGAAAAAAGTACTGCCTTTTAAGCCGTTCGTATTTTATTCCGTCAGAATTTGTACTTGTGTAATATCTATGTATTTTCAAACATGGCCTCTATATAAGTTAACTTAAAATTAACCTCGCTTGATTAAGTGAGCACTCAAGTTTATACATTTGTGCATGTACTCGTCATGATCTAGGCTACATGAACTGTATAAACAGTATTCCCTACGAGATATTTCGATAGTATAAGCCCATATTAATAGAAGTTCTACATGAATGCTAGAGGATCCTACAGTGATCCTTTATGAAATTTTGGATAAGTACGCAAAAAGCTGTACGGATACGAAGACGTTGAAATAATGTCGCCAACTCGATCTACTGTCATTTACTTTGGAAATTACTACTTATTTGAAAAAAAAAAATAATCTCGCACCAGTTCCGTGTATTCACAGAAGATCATGAAAAGCACCGATTCTATACCAAATAACAAGGAAGCTTTTAACTTATTGCGTTTAACAAGACGAGCCGGTCGAAGACATCCGAAGCCGTGCGGGTATATTTACTAAAGTTTAACTTTCCACTGCGAAACAGACGCCATTGAGAAACTTGCGCACGACCCACGCTGCAATATTCACTTCACAATATTTTCCATACCAAAGTAGATTACCAGTCGTCGTTATGTATATACTAAACTTCTTAGTTTAGTAGTTTTTTTCAGGTGTCGAGTACTCAAATGTCGAAATCTTTTATGCTTAGCAAAGTTCGAATTGCTAGAGATTAACGCGCTCCCTATAAACGTCCGCGTTAAAGTTTCCAACGTATTCGTCACGGGCATAACTTATCTGGAAACGATTTCCATAGTTCTCCTTGATATCTAGTTAGCGATTAAGGCGACTGACATAAAGGATTCAAATCCAACGGCGTAAAATAAGCTTTATCACTATTTATTCTGCTATAAGTAAATGCGAATAGAAAGTAACTGCACAGGGCTATTGCGGTCGTACATAGGAATTCATCTAAAATATGAACTTAAGAGCAAGAATCACTGCTTTATATTTAACCAGCGACACCTATCTACGTCAAAATTAACGCAAATAAGAAACTTTGCTGTAAACAAATATGAGTAACTTGATGATGGTAACTAATAATGACTTATTATAGAGAAACGCTACAAGGTTACGTGAAGTGGGCAAAATTTTAAATACGTATCACAGTAGCGCATTTACGAGCCAGTGGAGATACTATGAATGGACAGCGCTATTTTAAAAGAAATACCAGGAATTAATGATGTGAAAGAATATCGAAAAGCAGATGCCAAAAATTTGCTTTCACAGAACGAGTAGTTGGAGGTTATTTAACTCTTAGAACTATTTAGTCATAGATCAGTCACGCATTAGCAGCATTTGCAGTTCCCAGCCAGTCTTTTTCGGCGTCGTTTCTAGCGTTTTTTCGTCTCCCGATCCTATTAGGCCGTCGGCCAAGGACGCTAGGGTAACATGGTCCTGGTTACGGCAGCTTGTGAGAGCAGGTTGCAGGCAGATCATCGAAACGATAGAGCTGTGTCTTGCTTGGCCCTCGGCCCGCACAACCGTAGAATATATAGCAATTTAGTCGTGTTAGAGCATTCTGCGTTCGTGATTTTTCACTAAGTGTATGACCATACACAGGAGTCCTGAAGTTCTCTAGTAGAAGCCGTGATTAGGCGTTAATGGAGGAAATCACGAGCAGCAGCGACGAGCTGTTGCAGGTACTGGCAGTGCGATGTTCTTCCGTGGGTCGAAGAGCAACAGGATAAGCACGAGGAAATTTGTGAAGAACGAAGTCCGCGATTTGCTTAGTTGGTCGTGGCCTCCGGAATCACGGTAGACGCTGGGGAAAACTCGCACTAAAACCTCATATATTACGCTATCCGAGCCCAACCTGTCGGTTCCCTTTTACACAACGAACCTCCGTTGCGGTAAACCAACATGGACTGACAGTGGCCGACGCGGCTTATGAAACAGGGGCAGTAGCAATGCAGGGATACATCGAAATATATTTCACACTGCGTCGTAGGGTTTCGAGAGTCTAGCCTGAATAGAGGGTGATCCTACTATGAGATTGAGTTAGCCATTTTTAAAAATATGTTTGTTTCTGTTGAACCTATTGAGGCACTAATCAGGCCTCGTCAACCAGCTCGACGTCATTCAGCGCTGTCTCTTGCCAAAAGCAGATAGTATGTAATACTTTGAATGTGGTTAGCTAGGTTAGGAGGGGCCCAATTAAGCCGTTATTACTCTATACATAGTCACCTAGGTAACCTTAATGATTTTGATTTACCTAAAAACGTTCATGCTGTAGCGCGCGACTAACTTGCTACCTTTTCTTTTCTCCTTTATAATATAACGATTGTTTATATCTTTAAATTAACGCTCATTCTCTTGATGTGAGTAGTTTCTGTTACGTAACAAGAAGCTGGTTCGTTTTTAAATGATGCTTTCTGATGTCCGTTGGTCCACGTCAAGTCCAAACACTTCTTACCCTTAGGGGCAATTTCCTTATAGTAATAATAATAATAATAGAACTAATGTTACAACGACGAGCAGCCATGATAGTCAACACAAGCCTCTTTATCGTCTTTCACCATATAGCAACAGCAGCAGCAGCTTTCAATAGCCGTTCTTCGTACTCACAGCCGCTATTTACTATAGCATACCCTTGGCAACATAGTTGGTATTGTATAGCGCTCGAACACACGTAGCGAGATTTTTATATATTCTTCGTGTGTCACTGTGTTCCTTGTTCTAATCTCGCAGTCGTGTAGGCGATTAGCCTTGAGGTCGGCCTGAGAGAGGCAGCGCTAGGTCCTTATGCCTTCGCCAGACACGTAGTCGCGTCTGCCATCAAGGCCGAACACATGTCGTCGCAAATGACAGTATCTGTGTGACTTTTTATACCATCTGTTTGCTGTAGGTCAAGAAGACAGTGCAGAGCCAGCCTCGGGTTAGATTAGATTCGTAACAGTTTCTGCGAAACGCCTAGGACAGGTTGAGGTACATGACTAGCGAATCCGAAGGGTATCGCAAAATAGTGTAGACTTGCAATATAGTGATCTGGGTTCGAATCCGAACATGGACAAACATCGTTTTGTGCTAAGAGCCAGCCTTCTAATAGAATGGCAAACGGCGGTACCGAAAGTAGAACTCAAGGCAGTGCACAAAAATTTGGAGGGCACTGCATGAATGCGGTTTTCGCAACTTGAAATAAATGTTTTTTTATTGTCCGTTAGATAGTTTACCACCACATTGGATATTATCACTTCGTATGCAAAGCATATCTCTTAATAGGCGTCCACAACAATTGATACGCACTTTATAGATGCCAGTAGTGTATGTACGCAAGCGAACTAGATAGGACGAAATGCTTCTCTACGAATAAGATCTACCGCGAGAAAGTGACCACCCTAAATAAGGTTTAGCAATTATAGCTATATATTCGTTGTTTAAAGTAGATCCATTTATGTTCGTTTACCTTTGTGTAACGTGAAAACCCTTAACTAGATACAAAACAAACCGCGCGTTCTCAGTCAAACGTACTTTTCCTATTTTTTCGATCTCAGTTACACAGACATCATGAAGGCATGTATGATACGTTCTGGCAATTAATTATTTGCTCAAGATGTATTTGCTTTGAGGTTTACGTCCGGAGTTACGGAAAGGCATTACATCACACAAGTACTAATCACCGACCGGATACAATTATAAATCGCCTCGTAACGCCAGTTTTTTTGGCTTGCCACTACGATGTCCACGGACGAGCCCTGTGATTACTAAATTTGATGTACGCCCCTTCAAACCCCTGGAAAAAAGAGCCCCTCAAACGCCTGAAACGTAGCTCTAGCAAGAACCCGGTCTCAGGCTCAGAAACCGAATTTTGATCTAATTTGATCGCGATCCAGCGTCGCTGATGCTAATTTTTCTTAAGTCCACAGCATATCAGTCCAGCTCCATCGACTTTCGAATCGGTGGTGTCTGGGCAATACCCTTCTATAAGGGAGGAAAACACCTCCCTACCAGATTCCAAGACGTGGAGTCTTGAAACAGACTCCAAGTCTGTTTCAGATACTAAACGGCTCACCTATGCAGTTGCTCATATTAGAGTGGCGCCTCTTTCAGGGAACCTGGGGCCCTATTAATACCGAGGCTCACCTGCTTGCCTCACGGAGTCCGTAGGAAAAGCATGTTGGACTCATATGTATATTCTTGAGCTTATCGCTAGCCACTAATGATTTTTGTAAAGATAGTTCTTTCCTATAACGAAACCAAACTTTAAAAGCCTTAGATAAAAATCGATGGGGTCACTGTACTAGACAGCACGGCATACCGTGTGACGAACCTGGTCAATAAGGTCTTCTGCAGTGTTTATAGAAGACACGCATTTGTGTAGTACTTTGAATCGTAGACCATTCATACAGATATGTAATCGGCTGGTGAAAATCTGGTAGTGCAGTAAAATGGCCATGTAGGTAAACCAATAAAATTTGACTAGATTACCTAAATGCAAGGACTGAGGAAAATTTGCAAAATAAATATATTTAGTTCTTGAGACACATGACGCTCGTTTGCTAATTGTTAATGAAAACTTTACACTTAATCTGTAAGTTGACACTTACATTTCATCTGGGAAAAACAGGGTTCAAGCAAGATGTCCTCAAAATATTCGAATGTATTCTTCTTCCGGCAAAAACTTACTCTACAGTCACTATCTTTACTATCAATAATTTTTCAAAAAGATTCAAATATAGCTTAAGCAGATGCTACTAGTTAGAAATATGACGTTGTAACTTCGTCTTCGGTTCAAGTTTAATATTTGGCGCGGATTATTTATTAACAAGCTTCAAAGTGTGTCTGCACCAATGTTTACTGGGGTCTGATCTGTTTAGTATCAAGACGAGTGAAAGCTGTTGATCTTTTGCCTAGGTCGAAGTAGATCGACATTCTATCCTACATTTTCCTGGACCGAATCAAAAATTTTAGCTTATACCGCTCTAGCAGAATAGTGCAACTATTTCATGATGTTGTCTCAAAGACATCAGGCCCTCGATATAGGTAGCCTCACATTATTCAAATATGCGCCCCAGTGTTTCAACATATCAGGACATGGTAGCTAAATACTATATCCTAAATATTGTTGACTGTATCGATGAAGTAAGATTTTTAGTATAATTTGAATATAATATCTTTAGTGCTTCGGAATGAAATATAGGCATCACACGGTTTGCTATAGCCTACCCACAATAGTTAGTCCGAAGCGACGAGCGTCGCGTTCTGCTAAGTAGGTAATATAGTGTTCCTGTGATAACAAAGTGCTTGACTGCTTATCTTAAAAATATGTTGCGGTCTAGACTCGAATCCGGGCATAGACACACGTTGTTTCATGCTGGAAGCCAGCCATCTGATTGAATGCGTAGAAGCGATGCCGGACATGAAGCTCGAACGCTAGAAATATATGATATAATGCCATAGCGGCCATAGTAACCTAGCGGTTACTCGAATCTCCGCTTATTCCTTTCTGTTTCTCATCATTTTTTCGACCTACACCCGTCCAGCGTTACCTATTACTGGTTACTATTACAAGAATCGATACACACCTAATTAATCATTATTTTTAATTATATGACCAGCATTTTACCAGGTCCACATCACTGTTTCACATTACCAACCAAATCCATCTTTGCGCGCTAGTTTACGCTGTGATGGTTTACTATTCAGCTATTTTTAGATGCGCCAAAAAAATGGCCAAAACAGGAAGCTGTTCTTTTCGGGAAGAAGCATCTGCGAGGATATTCATTACCGCCCTCGACTCTTAACGTCTTTGGCCATTCCTCAGTGGCCTTCCCTACTTCAGCAACACCGGCACAGTGGTAAAACTTTAACATCTGTTTTGTCCGATACGTGTCTTGCCGGCTGCTCAACCAGTCTGTGGGTCTCTGTTATATGAACATAGAATTCATGAGCATTGGTATCATTTGAGTAATCAATGCTCCCCTACATCGCTAAGAGTAATGCAAGCAGGCTGTGCTTGAATGACAGCTCCACAAAAGCCAAGAACGTGGGCCTCACGTTCGCTTACACAGGTAACTAAGAAAAGCCGCAACGTATCCCAATTAATGTTGAAGGCCTAATATTAATAGTTGAAACGGAGGATGATTCCTTGTGTTGGTATCTAGCGCCATGAAAATCGAAAAGGTATCCATAACTCGCCGCTAATCGGTGAGGCAAGAAAAATCGTAAAGGACAAAAACGTTATTAATAGCTAGATAGAGGCAATTTTTTTGTGGGTATATTGCCGATTCTGAAGTTGCAGATTATGGGGTGCTGATATGAAAAAAAAAACATCCAACAAAGACTGCTTTGTAAAACAGGGGAATTTGAATACCTAAATAAACACTAATAATTTTATACAAAATGATGTTGGCATAGGGGCAACTATAACGGTTTTATATCATTAAATTCATTGTCTGAAATCGTCAATGATAGTATCGGACGTAAAACTTGAAACATCTATCTGGGCTATTGTATTTGCTGATACAGGAGGTTTGAAATCGGGGATTGGCAGGCCCCGTCCTGCGCTGGAAGCGGGTATCGGCCGTATGGAGTACGGAAGCGAGCTTAATTGAGACGGCAGTTGTGTTGGGCATAAAATTGGAGGCATTTCTTTGGGCTATTAGGTCAGCAGCCAATCTAGCTAATAGAACTTTATAATAATTCTTGCTAATATAATTAAACTTATTTTCCACTTACACACTCGAATGAAAAATGAATTTCAGTTCGTTTTAAAATAAAGTTGGCCATTGAAGAGAACGCTTCCTACAATCACTCTCGTATTTAACTATGTTGGGATCGCTCTTATATGTTATTCATTGTTTACCGAACAATTATCAAAGATATCAGTTCTGCAAGAAAATTGCATTGCTAACATATAATAATAGAGTAAACAAACCTCATTTCGATGCGCAGACTGGACTCGTCGCTGATCCTGAGGTGGCGAAGACAACTTGTTTCTATATTTCCTGCAGAGACACCTCCTGTAGTTTAAATGAAGATTCTATATGAATGAAACCAAGTATCCTAAGGGTACAGTTAAGCACAAATCGTCAAATATATGTGTATATATATCCGCTGTGCATATTCTGCATCGCTTCTCTTCTAGCGAAACGATACGGTCGACGTGCCGTTATTGTATCCTTCTAAGTGGTTACTCTATCGCACGCGATCTAACGATCACAATATACCATTTTTTCATACGTATTGATACAATCATTGTCGTTTCAATTTTACACGTTGCCTTTTCCCAATAATCCTAATCACGATAGGTCACACTGTACATTAGCAATAGGTTGACCAGCATTCATATCCCTAATGTTCATATCCGTGTCCTGTTTGCGACCCGTTCTTGCACCCGAAACGTTAACCGGCTGTGAGTCTCCGCGAGGGTAATGCCACCGAAAGGAGCTTGATCGCCAGAATCGTAGTGTCAGTTCTTTCGAACCCCGACATTAACTCTAGGTAGAGCAGGCTTTTGATGTTATTTATCGTTTAAAAATACCCCAACCCTTCATCGGACTAAGGTTGCTGCTATTAGTTGCAAACATCGATCCAAATGAAATGCCGTAGGCAGCTACAACTGCAACTTCTTCATTCTTAAAGTTGCCATTTGGTTTCGGCACTTTCCGCTTTGGTTATCCGGCTGTTGCTCGTCCACTGGCTTCCAGCGCTGGCGGCTCAGCGAAGAGTTGGGTGGGATGGGATGGGTTGGGTTGGGTCGAGTCGGGCCACGCCACACCACGCCGGATCACCATTGCGTCTAGTGATATTTAACACAAACGCCAAACCACGCGAGCCAGAGTACAGAAATCAAGAGAAACACAGGCCAGCTTTAGGCTGGAGAGAAGCACAACACTGTTGCCGTCCTCGTTCGTTCTCCAGCTGGCTGTGGCTTTTCTACTTTACGACGGGACAGAAGAGACGTACTATGAAATCAATACGAGTGTCGATGTATCGGCGAAAAATTATTCCAAGCCGAAAGTTTCACGAAAAAGTAACGAAAATACGAAAGGTACAATGACAGGTAGAGACGAAGCGACGAAAGAGTTTCGTTGTTCCCTACTTTATTTCGTTCTGGAATTCTCTTCATAGGAGATTCGATCTGTTTTCACATAGATGATCATGCATCGGTTTTGCGTATGAGTTGGCTAATGCGAGCACAAGCAGCTTTTTGATTTCGTTATTATCTGCCCCGTGCTGTCACTCTCTGTTTCAACGATAGGTAATAGAATTATACAGCCTATGTACTCTAATCTCAGCCGGTTGCTTTAATCAGTACGTCCAAACGCGCACATTTCCACGCCTCCTCCGTCATTGACTACCTGTATTTGAGTAAGTGTGTAAAACAAGTTACGTAGCCCATTGTTTTGGGCGTATTACGTTATCTAGCTGCGGGTTTTCCGTTTATTTCCTGTCTCTAGCAGTAAGCTAGATAGCGGTGGCGAAAACTTCCACGACTCATTCATTGCTATAGCTATGTGCCCCTTCTTAAAATATCACACATTAGTACGAAAGAAACAGTAACACTTTCTGAACATTATTTTATACAATGGCTGATCAGCTGGCCTGGGTTCGATTGCAAGCCAGTACTTTGTTCGGCCTACTTTTGCCGTTTGCCCCTTGGTACAGTCAAGCGTACACTTAAACCAGCAAATGTTCCGCAAGAAACTCACTTGTTTACTTCAGTTGCTCGTTTACTATGAACGTATCCGATGGGACAACCATTTGTATATCTCCTACAGCGGAGTGTGCACTTCGGCACTCATTCTTTAGCTGGGGCTTGAATAGGCTGAGGAATTTTTTTTGACAGATAAAGCACTTTACGAAGACATTCACTATTGCCAATTAGATAAACTCATTCGAACCGACTTCTTCTACTGTATAAAATATCGAAAAGGACAGCCAGCGTGTATTGAACCGTGGCACCAGGCATTAAAGGCAAACAGGCTCAATAAAGTCCCCAGTACAATCACAACGAACAGCTTTGACACCCAACTGAAACGACGCGTACTTCGTGTTGCCCTCGTCTAAAGCGAGTACCACGGAGCATTGATCCACCATAGCACCGTACTAGATATGTGATTGTTCTTTTCGCTCAAGGGACGTAAAGGAGAAGAGTTCTGTCCTTCTCTAGGGTCACTGTTCGCGCTTGATGTTCTTTTATTAGCTCAATCGGTCCGCTTGCTCACTGACCGCGCCTCACCCCGCAGCCGTCGCCAACAGTCTCTATGTGAACTTCCACTGCGAGCCTGCTTGCTTAGCTGCTGATCTGGAGTTTCCCTCAGCTGTCGGCCTTGCCACTGGCACGTATTCGTTAGCTCTTGCTTGTCTACTGCTTCCCGTCAGCCGCTGTCTTTCGTCCCTTTACAACTATCTGTTTTTCCTTCAGTCAGTCGCCGTGCTTGCGCTCGTGCTAGCACCGCGGCGCTCATGGGCCCGACTCTCACTCACCCTATGTCTACCATTGCCAGGCAGACCCTTCCTCACTTCAAACCTTTCCCTTTGGGGGATGCTCGGAGCACCGTGTCTGTCTGTCCGTCTGTCCACGTGTTTGTTTCTGAATGCGTGTACTTCCGTCGTTGCCGGTAGTAGCAACAGCGGCAACTGAACTGCGCACGTTAGCTACCTATATCATAGGACTGGTACTCGGTGCTATCCAAAGCAGGCGGTAGCTGCATAGTAAATAAATAATCTTTAGTTGCCCAGCTACAGAAGGGTAGGGCCTCGTAGTTTGGGCCATATCGGGGACCGCCAATCGCCAAGCTGCTAACTAAGGTGGGCGATGCTGACGACACTAGCGCCGCCGTCGGTAAACGACAGCACTAAGCTGAGGCAGAGTATTTAGCATGACAATTGACACACAGAACGAAAGATGAAAGACAGCGGTGAAAACTCGGGGAGAGCAAACATAGTCAGACATACAGTTATAAACAAATAGGAAATTGTACGACAATTAATACCCGTAAAAATAGATGGGGAAAAGAGAAGCCAGTCGCTACTTTTACCGCCACCACCGCCGCCGCCATGATCACCACTGCTGCTCGTATTGGTCGCCGCACAGGGATCGCCGTGTGGAAAGGGCCGCACTGGACAACACGGGGCTGTCTGACTCATGGAAGCCGACGAGCACTGTTGAGCATCGCAAGGCACAGCTTAGCAATGAGGGAGAGGAAGCCAGCTGTGATGCTCACAATGACAGCTGTTGGTGCAGTAGCGATCTGCTGTACTGGTCGAGGGAGGGGTCCCCGTTGGGCATAATTCCAAAGGCACAATGCGCGGATGCTAAATGCGACCGTAACGCGCTTCTTTGCACTAAATGGCTTCTGCGCTTTTATTTGGGAGAAATCGTGTATCGTGTAATGTGTTTTACATCTGTGTCCCTTTCTACTGAATAGCATATCTGCGTGCGTGTCGATGTGTCAGCCTGCGAGTTGTGGTGTGTGTCGACGTTGTGTCCTGAACAACAGTTAGAAACCAGAAGGGAGAAAGCACTTGTTACGGCTTGCCACGAGAGGGCAATTCTGATGACTACCATTGCTTTTCCAGGCGTGGGCAACGGCGGACGCCTGTCGCTTCACTGCTAGTCTGCAGCGACTTATGACGTACGGAGCAAAAGAGGCCGTGTAAGCAACAAACGCGGCAAAAACAACAATGATAACAATGACGATTAGATATTGGAAGCTCCTCAAAACAGATAGTTAAGAGGGGCTTCCATAAGCAAGTGGCAAGGGTGGAAGCAGGGAAGGAGGTGGCAGATGGGAGAGAAGGCAAATCGGCCGCAGCAGATAACTAGCAGACAAACAGAATAAAACGCTTAATCAAAAAAGAGAAAGAAAATTGAGTGAGATGTTTAAAAAGTGTAACGGTGACACACTGAAAATGTATACAGAGACCGACGAACGTCTAAAGTCGAACACGGAGTTTATGCAAAACCGGCTGATTATAGCAGCCACCCTTCTCCGACTGAAGCCAAGATTAACATTTGAGTCTGAGCGCCGGTCAAACCATCCCGTGAAGCCTTAACCTTTCGGTAGTATCAACCGCTGGCTGTGGCGCCGCATAACGACCAGCAACCGTTCACTGTTGCTCTAGAAACACCGCAGGGCTTTTTTGGCACAGAAACTTCTGAAAGGGTTCATTATAAAAGGGTACCGTATCGTTTATGGCTCAAGCTTGAACCATAAGTATGTCTATTTCTATCTCTCACATAATATATAGTAATATTTAAACAGTTGCTAAAATAGAATCGGCCTCATCATTGACGAATCGATTCCTCCTCTCAGTGGTTAATACCATTTCAAAAAAAATAACCGAACTGGAGCCGTTAATCTCCAGTTAGACCTTGAATAATAATCCGCAAACTGCAAATGTTAAGTAAAAAACCTACGAGTTTGATCCGTAAATCGATCCTCTTCCATTATCATCAGAGTTAATAGGCGTTGTTTATATTGATAAGATAATGACATCAGCAGGATGACTTTGGATGACAAATCAATAGAATTTAACATAATCTCTTGTGACAAAAATAACGTCCTTAAAGGATATCTTTTGTTAGTAGGATTTCATTTAGCAGCGGCTTCCTGTACCAAATGAATACTAGAAGGGCTCCTATACGGTGTTAAGCACTACTTATGGAAAAAGTGCTTTTGATACAGACAACAAATCCGACCCAAAATATTAAGTGGCCGCCTTTTGTGCACGAAAAAGGTGGTAGGAATAGTGAAAACGGCAAGCAAATAAGCAATAACGGCATATATATTATATGTTATTTTATGTATCAAGTGTACCATTCAATCACCAACAGGATTTTACAACGGATCCGTTGTAACTAAGTGAGCTAACTATTATGCCCTAACGATGACACATGCGATTGGGAGGTGTGAACCTGAAACACCTCGGTATTTTGCAGATTGCTATATAACCTTTTATTTTTGCTCACCTAAATATTTCATCTACGTAAATTCGAGTCAGTTTAAGAACGAGTAAGTTATTTTTTACTATGTCAATATAAAGAATAAACTGCGCACACTTTAACGCGTCCATTTACAAAAATGGGCTGGTAAGGAACATGCAGGTGAAGATTTCCGCAATTAAAAAGTAAGTAGAAAGGTGCGCTTCTGCGAAAGTCCAAACAAAACTAGAACCCCCCACATCATGCTAAACTTGTTTAAATCAAATTCGTTTTCTAGTACACTATTTAGCTTACTTGAATGATATTTAATTCATATTTAGAAATATATTTAAGCTATAATTAGTTTCCAACGTCATTCGTAAAATAAGTTTGCCCGATGGAGGCCGATGTAATATGCGGCTACATCCTAACAGAAACAGATCTACTGCTGTACATTTTTTTCTTTCTATGAGCTACGTTGAACAATTCAGCATAGCACAACATATGTATACGTTTCATCTATAGTCATTTCCCCACTGGTAAAACCCAATTTATGCCATAACATCTGGTCGGCTAAGGTGTCGAGAACTTGAAGGTGGGTAGGCTACTTGCTCCAGTCCTGGAAATTAAAGACCCGTCCCTCGATGTCGAATGTCTTGCTCTAAAAGTCGAAACTCCAGCGGCTGCTTCCGCACCCCTGGCGACAGAAACTTGCTTAATAACCATCTTGCTTTCTTCTCGACACAATGGATAGTTAAAAGCTTTCTGTGCGTTTTCTAAAGATTCATCAAGTTTGCCCTCTTCAAAAAAGGCCTTCGCCAGGTACACCAGTGCTTCGCCAAGTTCTTCGGCATCATCCAGTTTTCGCTCTTCGCACTCCTCAAGAAACTTTCGATAACACTCACGGGCTAACTCTTTCTCCCCAAGCTGTTTATGAAGCTTGGCTAAGTTGAACAATACCATGCCTTCGATATCACCCGTTTGGTAGGCTTTATAGTAGCACTTCTTAGCATCGTCCATTTCTCCAAGTTTTTGGTAGCAATCAGCCATTGCGACTATAATACGCGAGTCCGTCGGACGAAGTGCATATGCCTTCCGATGGTACGTCAGAGCAAAGTAAGGCATCTTCATAACTTCGAACAACTGTCCAAGCCCGTACCAAGCATGGTAGTCTCGTGGGTCGATGGCAGTTGCATTACGATACGCTTCCATGGCCAGACATGTGTTTCTAATTTGAAGACCCTCGTGACCCATGAGTGTCCATCCCTGCGCGTATTCCGGATCTAATGTTAATGCTCTTCGGTAATAGGCGATCGCCTTATCGTGCTGGCCTCTGTGAAGAGAAGTGTAATAGGATGCCGTTTACGATTACCTTACGTTAAAAAATAACCTTATAATGGTGCAGTGCTAACGTGCCTGTTTAATTTATGGACACCTAATGAGGTAACCTTAGTTCGGAAACATGCGTGGGCACACCCCGCTTTGTGTTAGTGGAAGTCAGCCACCTAAAGGCATCACGTATCTGAAGCAGTACTTGATGCCAGTACCACACGTGTAAATCGAAACATTTATTTCAACGTAAAGAGTAGAAACTAGTAAACAAAATGTTCTAACAATGCAATAAAAACAAAGTTAGGTAATAGGGTTCGTTTCCGTTATATATATAGTAATTAAACCTGTAATGCCATTATATACTGTGCGTGACTAAGGAAGCCATTCTGCGAGATATGGTTATAAGTTATTTGATCAGCTACATGCTATAACGTTCTAGAATGGTTACATTTAGTATGTACGGACATTAACGACTGGTAAACAATTAGTCATCGTGCAATGCCAGTGATGATGGTTCTGCCAAAACATGAAAAAGTAAATTGCTTTAACTAGCTTCTCAAAGGTAGAAAAGCAGGTTACGCACAATAGAATGGGTTACTAAGTAACGCCTCAGCAAAACGTTGCAATAAATAGAAAAACAGAGACCAACAGGAACCAGTTCCTTACAATTAGTACCCAACTGGGCAAAGATGCACCTACATATAGAGGAATATCAAAAAAAGTAGCTACGAACTTAGAACACTAAGTTTTAATCTTAGTTTATCTTGACCAAATGAAAGCTAAACACTTGTGCTATCGGTTGAACGAACTAATCGCTTTACCTTAATGAGAGGTAATTTGCGATGACTGCACAGGTTTCTTTACGATATTTATCGACTTCTATACAGAAATGAGCAAGATACGTCAACTCCGACTCGGAATTCCATACGTAAAGCAAATTTGATAGGACATCCAGATGATCTAGACGATAAGGATCCAATACGCGAATCTACAAAATGGGAGCAAAAAAAATGATAAAAAAAAACTGACCTGATTGAAAGGTTAATCTGAAATAATAATAATAATATCTTTCAGTAGCCAGCAAAACACAGATGTTGCATGTTAAAAGTATCTGCACTGAACGTGTTAAGCGGAAAAAATTTAAAAAGGAAAGCTCCCTAAAAGTTTACTGAATAATGTTTTTCTATTAAAACGCGGATTTGCCTCTCTGTAGAACGTTTGGAGCAATCTAAAATGCAACCCAAACCTAAAACATCTGTTAAGCCTCTAAACTACAAAAGATTTAGACTTCACCAAAGATAACTTGCATTGGCAATTATGCGTAAATGATTAGTAATGGTTGGTGTTAATAGATGTTGCTAAAAACCAGGAGAAGCAAAGTTTGTAGTAAGTACAAAACGTGTAGAAGACAGGTTTGGTTAGACGTACCTGCCTGAAGAGCTCGATTGCAGAAAACACCTGCCGTTGATTTTGTTGTTGAATGGCCATTTGTGTTAGAATATAGGGTGAGCCTCGGAAGGTGTCCAACATCTCGGCGTAGATTGCGGTCACGTCTTCGTCCTGAGTAAATGGCAGTATTCTACCCCGAGCCTCGGCGATAAAGAGTCGCTTTAGCCAATGCCGATAAAGTAACGCCGAAATCTGTAGCAAAATAAGGAAGGCTTAAGCTAGCTTTTGCCATTTGTTGCAATTGATTTTTTACGTGCAGAATACGGCAAGAGTACTTGACAGTTTAAAATAACATTCTACATCTTTGCTAGATATATGTATATATATATTCACAACATCTACCTGTATTCTATACAGGTTATATAAGATATGTATATATATATATATATGTCAACCGCTTTTTTAGAAAGTGTCAAGACAGCTTTACCCCACCCACCACATTTAATTAATTACTGAGTCATCTTACAGAGGGTATATAGGATACGAGTCCAAAATAATTGAAGTCGTTCTTTCAGGCTCTAATAGAGGTCATCTCGAGTCCGTGGATTGCCACCAGGCTCACCTCAGCGAGCGTCTCTTTACTGTCGACGAATTTCGGCAGAAATGACCAGGCGAGCCAATTGTAGGGCGTCTGATTGATACTTGTTAAAAGGGCCTCACGAGCGTCTGGTATTCTCCTTAAGCGAAACAAAAGTCTGGCACGAATATAATTTAAATAACCGTCGTTACGGTGATCAGTATACGCTAACAAATCATCCAGAACGTTGCTGAATGCCTAAAACAAGAAACAATATATAGAAAGTCTCAATTACTACGTTTTTATGAAATGTTTAAAATATTTAGGGACATTTAGGCATGTTTTCATCCGAATATAATAAACTGTTCTTTGTAATGCAAATGGGAATGATCTTCATTAATTTAATCCAAATAGTATCATAAAAAGGTTTCCATCAAATAATTTTATACAGCGTGTTGCTTGATCGGATTCTTAATTTCAGGGAAATAAACAAACTACCTAAGAATCATCCTATATCACTTTGTAGCGACATTCTCAATTAGGAATATGTTTAATTGGAACATTCAACTTCAATTCAATCAAATAAGATAATAATTAGGGTGATTCATAAGTGGTGTTAATTTAGTAATCTATCGGACGATGCGCTATACAAAAAGAGATTCAAAAATTAGGTCGGCGAAAATAACAGTGCGTCTTAAATATTCGTTACTGTTTCTATTAGTTCATGTGTATCACATTCGCTACGCGTAATCAATCATTATTACCTTTTTATTTTCGTATCGCGTAAACGGCAGGCAAGTCGCACTCCTCAAGCATCTAGCATCGATTTCAGCCTTTTGGTACCGTGCCCAAAAATGCATAAAACCTATGACCGGCGTATCGAGAGACTTCGAATGATATTCTACCCGTGACCATTCCTCCAGCCCCATTAACGCTTGCAAGTGCTTAATTAGTGTGACTCGCTCAGTTGGAGGTTGCCACTCGACTTCTGCCATAATAGAAATAATAACACGATTTTAGTCAATCATAGCGTGTACTTCAGTGACATCAAAATGCGTAGAAATTGGTCAGGGTTTATAAGCATTTGGATGGTGACGCTGCCGGGAGCTAAATCCATGTACGAAAGTGACTCGTAGAAGGCGACATATGTCGGCTAAGTTAGACTAATTCTATAAACAATACGATAGAAAAAGCCTGTGATAAGCATATGATTTTCCTCTCCTTTGACAAACTACCATTCAGCCAAATAAGCTCTACTGAACGTTCTCTTACTTCGTATTGTGCAATCGTATTTCTGTGATATCAATGAAAATAGTTTCCAATAATCATTGCACGTAGTTAAAAAGCGAGCGCTTTCGATGTGGAGCGTGAGTTAAAACAAGACAGTATTGAGTCATGCGTAGAATAGCATGTATTCGTATAAATATTCTGCACAGTTTCTATAAACAATTATTACATCCGTACCATTGCGTTTAAACTTATATTTGAGACAGTCAAGCATCTCTGCAAAGAACACCTGATTTTCGATTAAGCCTCTGAGCTGGTTTTCCTTTATTGCTATATACAGTTCCTTTCCAATTTGGCGAGAATCCAGCACGTCTGCGAGCCCGACATGAATGGAAATGACATCTGTGCTGTCTACATAACGGCAAAAAGTTATCGAAAATCAAAGTTAAAATGAGAGAATTATCAAGGAAGGCCTTCTACCTGAAATAACGGCTTCAAGCAGGAAAAAGTTACGGGTCATGTAGTATATGACAGTGTGCATGGCGCATAGTCTTTATCAAGGAACTGAAACAAAATACACATAATAATCTATCCTAAACAGCGCCATATACAAACTAACCAGTAGTTTTTAGTATGAATGTTATTTGTCAAGTATTTGTTAAGTGTTGCCGCATATGAAATTCTTGGGGTTCTATTGTGAAAAAGCCGATATAATGATAGTATCCAATTTGCTTAGACGCGAAGCTACTGTAATGCTTCATTGCTCTGCTTTAATCTACGAGCTTACTAAACAAACTGCAAACAATCCCTATCGACAAGCGGTCAATTATATGCCCCTACGATACTGTACAACAAGAGAATAAAAAAAAAATTATATATATATATATATATATATATATATATATATAAGACACTGAAAAAAACTGTGTTAAACTAAAATATCCTTGCGCAGTTTATACCTTCGTACATCGTTACCATGTAAAGTATTTTTCTCACCCATCATTGAGTGGGTTGATTGATTGATCGGGTCATTGATAAACTTCAACAGCAGGGGCACTGCTCTTCTGGACCTGTTAACTTGGTTTCTTGAAGCCGCAGACAACTACATGATCTTCTGAGACGTTGGGTATCACTTGTTCAAGGCCAGCCTAAAAGAAATCATAGGGACATAGGTCATGAACTCGAAATGACAACGCTTCAAACACTTTACCGTTACAGGCGCTGCCAGAATGATACAAAACGGAAACGCCTGACAGCTGCGATTCCACTCTTTAACATTAACATTCGATTTTTGTTGATGAGTCGCCGGGCGCGTTTGACGTGCTATTCGCTCTTCACCAGCACCAGCAGCCGGTTATAAGGAGCGCACAAATTCACAACAGCGGCCGACGCGTCAGTTTATTTGCTAGATTCACAACTTCTGTTTTTAAATCTGTTGTTTTTTCACAGTGCCTCTGGCATATATTAATACACAGGGTAATCGTTATGGCTGAGCTGAAGCGAATACATACCTGTGTAAAGGCGAGCTCTAAAAAACTGCGGGATTTTGGGATTTGGGAAGGCGAAGTAAATAATTTTTGAAAAAGCCTTAACATGTTATTATTAAGCCAAATAATAACTAGCAAATTCCTAAAAGAGTTAATTAGTACATTACATCGCATTTGATTTGGTATGCAATATGAAAAATATTAACATCATATAAGATCCCACTTATCGTCTTAATGCGAACGCTTACTTAAAGCAAAATGCTCATAAAGCTGAGTTGTCTAGATGGATTAAAGACTAAACTTCAGGATTTTCCAATATTTATAAAGAACAGGACGCACGCAACTGCAGGTCAGCAATAAAGCATCACTTTAGGTTCAAATTATATACAGTACGCTCATATATGGTATAAAAGTAAGTTGACACGGTAAATGATTACGAGAATCAGGCGTTACACCAAATGAGAATTGCACGTTCCATTTTCACTACATCATCGTTAATGTTTACGTTAAGGCTGTACATCTGAGGAAATATTCAGTTCGGTGCAGCCAAACCTCTGCTAAACAGTTTGTGTAGCGATGAGGTCCTGTTACATATTGATACATACATTTCAGTAAGATAAAGCATACAGCGGTACACTTTAGCTTCGCCACGCAATTTGGCTGTGTGACGTAATTCATAACACACTATAGTATAGGAAGACAACAGGATACATTTAATATTACTGAGTTAAAAGTTTTCACCCTGATATCGTATATAATTGCTTCAATTTTGTCTACTATGCCCTCAAGAGCCTCAATAAGTATTTTGAGTTCTACCTACGCAATTACAACGACTGCCAGTACAAGACAAACTACACCTTCCTTTAAAACTGACACCTAAAAACGTATCTCGCGAACATCATATCTGCTGAGCCTGGTATTATCCCCCAACAATGCTGATTTGAGGAACAATCAGTACTGGTCGAATTATGAACTCAGACACTTTTATAATATATCGCATTTTTCATGTTATAGTTCGGAAGAAACGCTGAGTCGAGCATAAAGTATGTCATTTCAATTAGTCATCGTTACGCCACTTTGTGAGTAAAACCATGAGCGCGCTATTAGGAAAACTGACACAACCTAAAACGCTTATGGTTCAAGCAAAGCTTGCCATTTTATATCGTTGTATTTCGTAAATGCGCACGTCTGTGTAAAATTTAATATTTTGATTTTAAAAAAGGTGTAGCCGTCAAAGTTATCACCTGATGTAATACAAATCTGGTGCGCTCAAAATGATAGAAGACTTGCAACGAAGTGCCTTATTATGGACAAATGATATCGTTCGTTATATCTTCACTCACCTAAGTCACCTAAAGAATTGAAAAAAATAAATAACATTAAACCTACATCCCCCACTGTAAACTCTGGCAATCGTTGGTTTAAAAATTTTATGCTATTTATGCAGCACAAATTTGCATTAAGCACAAATAAGAAAGTAAATTGGGCTCACTTATCTTGTGCTAGTTACATGGAGTAGCGGATGCGGCAGCCATTCCATCCAAACCATTTTTTTAAGCGCATTCGATTTTTCATATCTTGCCCTAAGTCATTTATTAAGCCATTTCATATATTACCCTAAGTCACTCCAGGGGTCACCGATCAAATTAATCAGCTCGGAGTATTACGGTTATTTATCCGGTATTACGGACGGTTATTTTTTTTTTTAAATATAAAAGATTACAACAGTTGTGCCATACCTACTTGCTAAATATATAAACTTGCATCAGCTAAAAGGTAAAATACTATATAATTTCAAGTGCGATGTCACAAATCTGTATAAGCTCGAGCGTATCAAGAGTTTGGAATTACACTAATTTTGAACGCAAACCTACCGTTTTGTTCAAACATATATTTTAAGGTCACACAACGAAGAAATCGGGCAACGCTTTAGATGTTTCAGAATTTTGATAGGTATATA
>NW_019211457.1:937998-1043722 GCF_002443255.2 Varroa destructor | reverse complement strand
GTATTTATGGTTTGCAAATTAAAACATATAAAATATAAATTGAGTGTACATATAGTCTTTTTAAGTTAGTTCTCACAATTTTTACCTGCTAAATTGGTTTGAATTCGTTTATACATCGGTGAAAACTTTAAAAAACAAACGCCCACTTTTTAGCAACCTGTGCGAATAAAAAAGAGCGTTTTTAGTTCAGTGTGAAACGAGTAGCTATTTAGATATTTTTATCCTTCGTGGTAGAAATTCAGTACGCGAAGTTTTCTCTAAGGCGATTAACGCGGGCTTTCGGAAATAATCGCGCACGATATGCTGTTTCTAGCAGACGATTTACTTGTAAACAAAGCCTTCGAAAGTTTTTTATGCGTGAGACGTTCTTTGCTAGATTGGCAAATTTCAACCAGCGTCAAAATGGTTTACAAGTATAGACGGTGGTATCCATTAGTTTTCAGTTATGCGCCAGGTTTATGGGTTTATTTGTAAATGAAACAAACTATTAGTTAAGTTTTTTTTGTCGACAAGAGGAAGCGAGCCTTGTGATTCCTTGCGGTTGTCTCCTTGTTGTATTAAGATTTTACTGGAACTCAGCCCAGCTTGCAACGTTACAGCCATGGGTAAGAGATGCCATATTTGTGTAGCATTATTTGGACATATCTGTCTATTGGTTAACACAGGGTTATAAACAGAGATAGAAATTACTTATTGCTTTCTAATCATCATACATGTATTGGTGGTGCAGTTGATCCTCTAAAAAGAATCACTGGAAGCTTTTTCGATTCTGTTTTATTTCATCATTGTTGAATATATGTATGATTTAAAATGTTTCCGTATTAAAAGATCCGTGTAATCAATATGAAAAACAATCTGATAAACTACCTGAGACATTAGTTACGTATATTGCCTTAAACACGTTACTTTATGAGTCGATCTTAACTACTTGGGTCATTTACTCATTATATGTTTCCAGAAGATAGCCCAGAAATAGTCGCTTTCAACGTCGAGCCAGTCAGCGACCTCATTCCTAAGGAAATTGCGAAGGAGCTTTATATAGCAATCAAAGAAAACCAAATGCGGGGACTGATAGATAACCAAGTGTTTTTTGCTGAGATGCTGCACTGTCTCAACTACAAGCTTGATCCCGCTGGTATGAATATACAAGAATACAACTTATGTCTAACTGTCATTCTTTCTTCATGCGTTTTATCCGTATAGCTTGTATACGGTCTTGTGTGTATTTTCAGTTAGTTCTCATAGCAGAGGGTTGGGGAAAGTCGAATTATACGATAGGTTCTCTGAAACACGGCGCAGTTGACTTATCGCGTCTATGCTTCGCGTCACTATATCCGTATTTAGGAATTAAACAATTTCGCTGAACCGTCGTGCTCAAAGTGATTAGAATCAACGAGAGTATCCATATGAGACTTAATACGCTTTTAATGGCGAAAGCATTTGTATACAGGCTCTTCATGTTTGATTTTGGAATTTCCTGTATACTACATTAACATTACAGAACTGCAGTGGCGGCCTCCAACTCAGCAAGTCGAGCTTGTAAAGCTTTTGCAATCACTGTTAGCCCTTGATGAGTGGAAGAGGGCAGAATTTCATTCAAGATCGCTCGATACACAGCTTATTGCATTTATCCACTTTTGGGCACGTCTGCAAAGAGCTGAATTAGATGCAAGAGGACTGCAGAGCGCCAACAACCTTCCGTTCTCAGGCGGATATGAAACAAGAAAGGTATTAATTATTGTGAAGGCAATTAATAACCGTGGCGTCGCTATAAGCCGATAGTATTTGTTTCAAGTATGCCACGCATACTGCACTCTGACACGCTGGGTGAAGCAAGTTACTAAATACGAGAGCACATGGAATGTGGTTTCAAGGTTAAAAAACATGAGGCTAGCCATAGTAGAATTCACTTTAGTTCCGTGCTTCTATTAGAGAAATAGGAATAAATATATGTCAAAGATATAACGAAAACAGACGAATTTTTTTCCTGGCCCGTCACTCATCTGGGATGATTCACAGCTTTAAGCTTTGGAGCACTTCTGGGCACTATTGCGAAACCCGCCAGGTGCGCGCGTTCAGCCCTATTTTTTCAGTATAGATTCCATGAACGTCATATATCAGGGTAACATAGGTGAATGAATTAAATGTTTTTTATGGCCGATTGTAATTGCTTGTAAACTTTTTGCAGACGTTCAACAAAATTCTCGAGGACTTGGAGGCGTATCCTGGTCACCAGGAAGATGGCTTTTTGAATTACATCCGCGCTAAAGTTCTTGTGCATTTACGCAGAAAGGCAGATGCTCGTGAGGTCCTTCTAACAAGCATCAATCAGGTGCCGTGCAACTGGCTCGCCTGGACGATGTTGCACAAGTTTGTCGACTGCAAAGAAACGTTGGCCGATGTAAGTCGGAAAGCTATTTGACACAGTCACATCTAGAGAAACAATACCAGCTGCCATAACGTGTATCTAGTTGTTATCCTTAGGATGAACCAATGAATCTTATTTCCTCTAAAGCAATAGTTAGTAAACTGCTATTAGATGGGAACCAGCCCATACATCTTCTGTTTTGTAACAATCCATTATTTTCATGTGCATACGTATGTCGTATCAATCACTTGTATTCCACGCGACCGTTTCTTTTACTATAGATCAGTGCATTGCTGTGCCGGCATTGGTTGAAACGCTTGTTTTTAGCTGATGTCAGATGTGCGGTGCTACCACTCGCTCAGGACGAGGATGTAACCGATGTGTATAAAGAAATGTTGGACATCTTCAAGGATTCGCCCTACATTCTCACTCAGATGGCCATTAAGTTACAAAGTCAGCGCCAAGTGTGTTCAGCCATTCAACTCTTCAGACAGGTGCTTGTTAGATTTTAAAATATCTTATTAGAAATGGCATAGCTGGTTGTCAATTAGCGTAATGGATGAAGGCCTGTTCGTTTTTTTTGGATCAATTAAACAGGACGAGGCAATGCTGAGAGCCAGAGGGCTTCGTGCGTAATCATTGACGAAAACGATGGCTTGTGTACTTCCCGGCAAACAGACAGCCAATCAGTTTTTCTACTATCAGAAGGCAACTACTGTACATACTTTAATTCATACATGTGATCGTTTTAAGCCTAAGAAGATGATTGTATTTTTTCCGGCGTACTTTGTAGGGAGCAATAATGTCAAATATTCTTTCAAGTTTTTTCCCTGCGGAGATTAAAATTTTTCGGCAGCGATGTCTTCTATGGTTAAACACTATAAAAAAAAAACAAAGTATACTGCTTTATTCTGTGGGATTATACAAAAACGCATATTATCATCCCAAGAATTACTTGAAATTATCCAGAACTCGGTCCAACGCCGACCTTTGAACTAATGCATTTATCTTCTCTGTCCCGATACTATGCTGCCAGGTTCGCTCGTTGGATCCATACCGCTTACAACAGCTTGATGTCTACTCAAACTTACTGTACGTTGTACATCACGAAACAGAACTGACCTACCTGGCTCATTTTTGCGCAGATGTCAACAAATACTGCAAAGAAACTTGTGCAATTATCGCGAATTTTCTGTCGTTAAGGTATTTTATTATCGCGCAAGATTTGTTAGTCAGTTGTTGGATTTATTTTATCTACCAAAAATATTTCGCGGATATTTTAAAGGCAAAATATCTTATATAATCCTCATTGACGGCTAGGTTCAAATAATTCACCCGTAAAGTACTTATCAACTTTATCGTGTATGTTCGCTTCTTCATACCGTTTCTGCCGCTTGTAGGGGCCAACACGAGAAGGCTGTAGAATACTACAGGCGGGCGTTGAAATTAGACCCTGAATACTCGCAGGGCTGGACGCTAATGGGTCACGAATGCCTTGAAATTAAGGATACAACCTCAGCAATTGAAGCATACCGTCAGGCGACCAACATTAACGAACGTGACTACCATGCCTGGTACGGCCTTGGCCAGCTGTTTGAAGTCCTCAAAATGCCGTATTTTGCTCTCCGTTACCACCAAAAGGCGCACTCTCTTCGACCATCCGATTCGCGCATCCTTGTAGCTATGGCAGACTGTTACCAAAAACTCGGCGAAATGGACGACGCAAAGAAGTGCTTTTACAAGGCCTACCAAACGGGTGATATCGAGGGAATGGTGTTACATAATTTGGCCAGGCTTCACGAAGAGCTGGGTGAAAAAGAGCTAGCGCTCGAGTGTTTCCGGAAATTCCTCGAAGAATGCGATGAGCGGAAGCTAACCGACGTCGAAGAGCAAGGCGATGCCTTCCTTTATCTAGCAAGGGCCTATCTTGAAGAAGGAAAGCTGGACGATGCACTGATTTTCGCGCAGAAGGGCTTTGGTTATGCTCAGCGTAGGGAAGAGAGCAAAATGATCATTAAACTTATTGCCGCTGCACGAGATGCTGAAGGGGGTAACGGGCACTCGAATGTAACTGCGATTGCTTCTGGTAGCGGTGCCGAAGACAGCGCGCCGACCTTCAAGTTTACGACGCCCAAATCATCTGGCGCGACTAGTTAGATACGAAGCTGTCTTGAAGTCATCTTGAAATTATCTAACATTTGGCTCCTGAAATTTGCCAGACATGGCTATAGAATCTGGCACTAGATGGATATCGTCTGGCTTGGTTGTTGGAAGGTCGTGTCTGGTCATTAAAGTGATGAATGTATATTTGTGAGATACTACTTTTTCAACTTTTTTGATGGACCTAAAGTTTAGGCTTATTCTTACATACTCCATTCTCTGTTAATTCTTGGCAGAACGACGGAAGAACAGAAAAGAACAGGTAACTCTTTTCGACTTAAAGGACAGCTCATGCCTATAACGGTTATAACTGTACATACGTAAATGGATTGTGCTCTACTCAACGGGCATCTGTATTTGTACATAGTGTATACCCATAAAGTCGTCTGTAATTAAATAAATATTGAAATGTCTCTGTGAGATCGTTTTAAATATAGTTTGTATTTCCTTTGTTGATCATTTCATCGGAGTTTCGGGCATCTCTTAAAAGTTTTCGCGCGCTTATTTACAGCAGCAGCACCATCAAATAATATAGCTAGTCATGCGTCGCGTGAGTGGTATGTCTTGATTCTAAACCTATATATGACTTGTGCATGCTTAGTAATAAATGCAACGCTTTAATTACGCTAAAACGAATCGAAAAGAGCCTTGACCTACTTAATGCATGATCGGTACAGCAGCCTACCCAAGAGGGCCTTAATATTGAATAAATGTAAGTGTTGATTCACTATAATTTCGGCACGGTGGCATTTTATTTACGTTAGCTTATATGATCTGATTTAATGTTCTTCAATTGATATGCTTAACAGCTCTAGTTTGGCTCCACAAAAGATGTGCATCTACGACTTGTATATTTTTTAATAGTTGTATAATTGATTTAATCCAATCACCTCACACAAACAAAAAAACGGCTAGGTTTATTTCGATCAAATAATTAGTATAGCTTATGTACGACTCATCTGTGTAAGCTTCTGTTTTCAACAATAAATATTGATTAACTTCAAAGGTACGCATTGTGGCGTAGCATCTATCTGCATGGAATCTTCAAAGCAGATTCTAGCAAAACCGGTGAAAAACTTATATAAGGTAAGATATATTTTTTCATATAAGATATATATATATCTTATATGAAAAAAGGTATCAACCTAGCATTCAAGCTCGCAAAATCCTGCAGGGCCTCGAGCAACCTTCTGCTATAAGAAGTCGTATTTCGCGGCTTTTACACACTATAGTAGCATGTTAACTATCTGTTTGATGTTAAGGTACTTACAGATATACTACCAACAAATAATTACTAATTATAGGAAAATCCAAAATACATTTGAATTTTAATGTTACACAGGACGCATGTTTATTTACAGTATGACAAATCCCTTCCCAGAGATTGTATGCAGTTTCCCCTCGAGTCCAAATATGTAGAAACGAAGTCCATTAGGATCCCGGGTTTTCACCAAAATGAAGGTGATGCCAATAGTAGTTCAGGTTCCTTGCGTTTGTGGTATGTCCTGGTGATCTGCCGTAATTCATTATGTCGATGATAAGTAGATCAACCCCACAACGAACCTGTTCTCCTTCAGATGTGGCATTCTCCTTTGCCCTAACGTCTTTGCTTTGTTCGCGGTAATGCTCATTAACGCATGTGAGGCGGAGGTGGTCCGCGCATCATGCCTGGAGGTGGGCCTCGCATACCAGGTGGAGGTCCCCGCATGCCCATCATGCCGGGTGGCATTGGTCCTCGCAATCCGGCTGGCATACCTGGTGGCGCCATTGGCGCAGGTGGTCCACCTGGCATTCGCATAGGTGGCGCCGAAATGGATGCCCCTCTCGCCTGCGGAGCCATTTGCGGTCCGGACGGGCCACCGACGCCTCTCACAGGGCCTTGTAAACCTGCGGGCGCAGCCCCACCTAGTGGTCCAGTGGGCATACCTCGTCCGGCAGCTCGGCCCATACCCTGCGAACCTGCT
Organism: Varroa destructor; assembly: GCF_002443255.2. Taxonomy (NCBI): domain Eukaryota; kingdom Metazoa; phylum Arthropoda; class Arachnida; order Mesostigmata; family Varroidae; genus Varroa; species Varroa destructor. Next base: position 1,037,230 of record NW_019211457.1, on the reverse strand, counting down.
CCAGGAACCCGAGGCAAACCGGTTTCCTCGGGAGGTGGCGGCCCTTCGACTGTCATCGAAACGATGTTCTGGCCTCGCATTAACACCAAACCCAAAACCCGTTTTTCTTCGCGTTCCTGTCCACCTTGTTTCGCTTTAATCTTGCGAAACTCTTCACACTCGGTTAGAATGAGGTTCATGTGCTTGTCGAACGCCTTGAACGTACCGATGAAGCAGCGGGAGTCCTGCAGCGTGACCCGCATTCGATAATTGATATGCTAAAATAAGTGAAAAACAAAAACTTGTGAACATTTTGCCAACGCATTTAAAAAGTAGACATCCAAAAAGATTGTCCGCAAATCGCATGTAAAATACGGTGCATTTTTGGCACTGGGTTATTTCAAACTTTAAGAAGTTGTGCAATATTCGTTAGCTAACGTTACTTTAAGTTATACGACAACAATGCCTTATCTGGTTGATGTTGGGGTAATGCATGCACCTAACATAACCGCAATTTATAATCTTATGATGCGACCCTAGAAGAAGCAACGCATTTATTATTACTTCCTGTTCGTTTAGGCGGGGTCTTATAATACATCATCATGATTTCCCTCTAATAATATGTAGCTCTGAAGATCCTCGCCTCCCTCGCATGGTAACTTTATATAGTGGCTTTCACTACTAGGATTTAGTGGAAGGAGGTGCATCTAATAAACAGATGTTCAAATTTAAGCGTAGAGTACAACCCATTCTACATCGAAACAGGAACAAGCAAAATGAAACAGGACATTGTAAATAATTGTATCTAATTCACCAAATAAGTCCGCTAAGTAGTGATACCATTATACCGGATAGCAGGATACCATTATACAAAAACGGCGCTTACGTGATGAACCGCCAAACGATTATAACTTACATGTTAGGTTTTTACCAATAAAATTAAGTAAATAGAGATAATTATTTGGTTAAGTAAATATCTACGCTGCCGTATAGTTGGTAAAGTCACCGTGGAAGAACGTAATTGCGAGTAACAAACATTTTTAGTCACAACCCTTATAACACTAAAACCCACGCGTATGGTAAAACCCCGATATATTAGACACAATCTTTGTTGTCAAATATCATCACATCAAACATTGAGGTAACCCTGTCCATGAAAGAAACTCGACCAACTTCTAAGAAGTGTACTCAAGGGTAAGGCGTTTTAATGTTCGGCGGGTGTTGCAGTGACACCGCCAGTTTAAGTTTGTATATGGTCGCGCTGACGGTCTTCGGTCCCCATGCCAATAACGTGCCCTGCACTCGGTCAACCTAGCCAGCCTTGTCTCACACAAACAAAAACCTACCTGCAACATTTTATTGTTCTTTGAGATCGTCATCTTCGCTCACTTTTGGGCGATCTAGTCGCACACGTCAGACTTAGCAAAAGTTCTATAGTATTTTACTTGGCAAGTAGCGTCAAACTACCACAAAAAATCGCACCGCACTATTCCGACTTGAGTCGACGACAACTGTCGGCACATGAAAATGTTTCGGCACGCGCCAGCGCTTGGTCCGCCACCACTCGATATCAACATTGCATCACTGGGAGGCTTTTAGCGATGGCTAAATCTCAACGTCTAAAATGGGCTATTATTATTAAATGTAGTGCGGAAAAATAACAATGCTATAAAAGCTGTTTTCACACTAAGTCTATCTATTTTAATATACCACTTGATATAATTTATGGCAAAAAGTTCAGACACTAGTCAGAGGAACTGTTCGAATTTGCGCGGAAGAGTGTTCCGTACGTTAGGTTGTTGTTTGTGTTTAATATGTGTTATCCTTGTCGGCTTTGGGTTATTGGCGCTTATCTAAAACATTGGCTTTCGTTAAAGCGGAAGTTAGGTGGTAGTTTTCAGCTGGTATTTACAACATAAGTTCCTACTGAATAATACAGTGTAATAGCGAAATGTGAAGGAGGAACGGTGATTTGAATTCGACTACTGGTCGATTAATTCGATTACTAATAATTTTTTATGGTGAATTTTCAAAAATCACCCAAACGAGTACGTCGACGCCAACGAATGCATTTGCCATTTATCAAACAAGTGAAAATTAACGAGTCGGAAAGTATGCGTGAAAAGCGGTGAACTGCAACTTCAGCGCAGTAATACCCTGTGACTACACAGTGCTGCATAATTTTAGCCACAACATTAAATTTCTCTACAATATCTTGTTCCAAATCTTAAAATTTCTCTTACGACTGTCGTTGATGCTAATCGTTAAATATGTCAAATTTTCCAACGGTATCCCAAGGAATGCAGTTTGCGATAGACGCGACTCTCGATACGGACAATATACCGTCATTTAACCCGCACACACTGCGACACAGTCGAGGTCGGAATCCGTTCGTACAGCAACAAAAAGGAGGTAGAAATGCTCCCCGAGGCAATTTTTCGCCAAGCGAACACCTTTCTTCTAGAGGAAGTTATACACCAAGAGGTAATTTTACACCGAGAGGAGGTCAGTTGGGTGTCAGCGGAAGCCAAAACACCCCCAGGCATTTTTACGGCCGACGGCGCGGTGGGAATCGAGAAACTGATAACTTTACCAATCAAGAAAGCCACTCACCGAGAGGAAATCGAAGTGGATGTAGGGAGGGCGGTCCCTGGAGTCCACGCCAACCGCAACCGAACTTCAGTAATCCATATGAAAATCAGTTAACGCCAAGACAGGTTTACACTCCGCGACAAAGATGGACTTACACGCCAAGAGGATCGAGCACGACCATGTCCAACCAGTTTGGGCCATGCGCTCAAGGAGCGTCCTACCAAACTCTGGCTTTGATTGACGCGTTCGTCAAGCCCTCCATGCTGGACAACCCATGGAAGTATCTTGAACAACAGCAGAAGCGCAGTACAATTAGAAGGCACGAAACAGCTGGCGAGCCTAGCTATAAGAAAATTCGCGCCGAGGTAGAACCCGATAGAAGTCCACCGCTTGAAGACGACGAAGTTGATGACGACGCCGAAACAGAAGACGTCGGCTCCTGGGCGAGTAGAAGCGGGGAGTGGAAAAGCAGAAGCAGCAACGACGGACAACCGGATAAAGACAATGATATTGATGACGATTTCAATATCAAGAATTTCCTTCCAAAAGTATGATACAATGAAAACAGATTTGCCAGTCTCAAACATTTCGGGATATTGTATGTACAGTTTTGAGGGCTTATCATTGTTACATGTTTTGGGGCATTTCTTGATGTTTCGAACTACTAAACATTTGTCTGAACTTTTGTCCATTTCCGAGCAGATACGCGCATAAGTCATAGCACGTAAATGTATCTATGGTGTAATGTTAGAATTACACTGTGTTTCATTGCGAGTGATTTTTTAGCTTAACCATCATCATTATGAGAGCTTTCGTACAGTAATGACGATTCCCTATAGGTACGGTCTCTATAACAAAGGTGATTTATTATTGTAAATACTGTGAATAGAACAATACTGTGAATGAGTAGAAGAAACCGGAACTCGGTGTAAGATATCTGTGCTATCGATTTGGAAACAGTTTTAGTAATGAGTTAATTTTTTTACCCAGTACGAATTCATAATCTTTATTTCTTCGTTTGTGGGCATTATTCTGCGCCTAGCGTTCCATACGCGTTTTAATTTAATTTTCTATTTCAGCTTTTGTTTTTTCTGTAATTACTTAGATTTGATACAAACCTTTTCGCATACGTCTTATGCCAAAGCTAAATTGCACAAATTGCTCCCGTTCTGTAATCAACGAATACCGAAATATCAATGTACATATATATTTATGTAATAAAGACTATAATCCAGGTTAATGTAACCATGGTATTTTTATTTCACGCGTAGAATCAGTAAACTGTCAGACTCAACAGCTTAATAAGTGTTTTTTTCTCATCCGTCGGGAAGCGGTGAGTGCACGCAGAAAAGGTCTGAACTTTCCTCTGCATTTATCACTTTTATCAGCGAACTGTCTCGAAATGTAACCAGCGCTTTCCATTGTCTCTCCCTCAAATGAAGGTATAACCATCCATTTATACAAGCACGTATGCTGCGTGCCACAATATATATATATTATAATAACACATAGAATTACATTCTTATATCCTCTTAGATATCTATGCTTATGGAACACAGTTTTTTTATAGTCTGGTCATTCTCATTGCGATTTGTTAACAAATATATCATCATTTGCGTCACTCGAAAAGCCATTGTTTGCTGCAACATCAACAACGCGCTCATCTTCTCAGCGGTCTTAAGCCCCGTATCTTACTTAATCGAGCTAAGACGGCAATTTCGCGGCATAAAATACAATAGAATATTGTCGATGTTCTCAATTGTATCATCAGGTCGGTCCGTTTTTTCCTTCTTTGTTAATGCGTTCCCGAGGTTGAAACAACCTAGTTCAAGTCCTAGCTAGATGAATCACTAATTTCCGTAGTCGTAGCATTAACTCAACAGACACTGCATCTCAACAGATATTACGACGCGATAGCAGCTGCTGCCTAAGGGTCCTTCGTCTTTTTGGTTTCCTTGAGCAGTCGTTCTAACGCCGATGTGCCCTGAGGACCCTTCTCAGGTTTCCATAAAGAACCCCCCTGGGGTCGAGGAGCATTGCCTATACCCCCAGCGCTGGCTAAACCAACCAACGGCAAGAGGGGTGGCCTAGGCCCGTTGGTATGTCCGCTGCCCATCTGCGTCCCCATTTGAGGATTCCATGAGCCGCCACTAAATAATGAATAGGTGTTCGACTGGACGATTTGTCCGGGCATAGCGTTCGGATTGTTAAATCCGAGGGATGTGGGTGTTGGTCCTTGTTGTGGCCTGGTTAGGGAGTGAGTTGGGGGAGGCACCAAACGAAGATCAACATTGTATATAGGAGGTGGGGGTTGCTTAACCAGTTCTTCGATTGTCATCGGATATGTCCCCGACGGATGCATTAAGGCTGGAGCTGGAGGAGGTGCTACCGGCGCAGGTAAGTTCCATTTCGGAGCAGCATTTAATGGTGGCGGTGGCTGGGTGAATGGTATGGTTCCAATTGATCCTGGTGTAACAGGCTCAGGCGGTGGTGCCTGACGTTGGTTCATGATTGCTTGCAAGGCTACGTTTTGTCTTTTCGGTTTTTCGCGACGCGGATCTATGGGCTCATCCACGTTGAAACGAACTGCCGGTCTCAGATCGTCTTTATCTAGCCGTATGCGTTCAAGTTCCTTAACAAGATCATCCTCAGTTGTACACTCTTTTGCGCGAAACTCATCATCAATGAAACTGATGATAGCGCTGCCATCAAGGAATTTCACTTTACACAGCTCTTTACCTTGCTTGACAAACCGGCTTAATCGCAGTTCGGCGGCCTGAGCCCGCGTGAGTCCATGGCTAGCGAATTTTAGTTTCGATTGGACCATTCGTAGAGGGAGAAAACCGCGTAGTTCGAAATCTTCAGGTAGAGCCTCATCTTTCCAGTCGAGAGTCAATTGTCTTGCGAAGGAGTTAAGCACCGTGCGAAGCACATACCAAAGGTCATTGACGGGGTTAATGGACACGTTTTTTGGGTTGGCTAGCAAGGCTTCAAGAAGTAACAATGCTGTGGCTATCGCTGGATTGGCTACAGTCGAACTCACATTTGCCAATAAAACACACCGAAATAGGCCAAATACGAATTCGCTCATCATTTTCGCCGCACCATCTACTTCTACAAGTTGCGCCTCTGTAATCGATTTCTTACCGTAGGTGTTCGCTACCGTTCCGGGGCTTTTAGGTTTTGACCGCGTGAACGTGTACAGCGCCATAGTCGCCATCTGAAGCAGTGTCTGCTCGTCCAACTTTTCGCTGCACACTAACCGGGGCAGCGCTAACATTAGCGTCGATAAAATTTTTCTCGCAAGCGCAGGCTGCTGGTTAAGGTGGACTAGACTAATAAAGTGTAGAAAAGCCCCAGTTAACTCAGCTGGCGCCATTCGACTGTCGTACCTTGACTCCTTTGACATGGGCGGAGAAATTCTGGAAGACTGCTCCTCTTGTATAAGCTTCGAGTACATGCTCTCAAGGTTGGTTACCGCAACAACAAATGGATGACTGACTGATAATGCTCGAACGTACAGAAAGAGGGTGGCTAGCCGATTTCCTTTGGCTCCCTCGAGCAAGCCCAGCTGATTGTACGGATGACCGTTACGGGGCTCGATGTCGACAGCCTGACGGTAGTAGCTCTCGGCCAGTTGAAGGTCGTTTCTGTAACGGGCCAGGTCACCTAGATGTACTAGGCAATATTGGCAGATGTAAAGTACGCGAGATCGTTTTGCAATGCGAATGTGGTCCTGCTCCGATGAAGACGAATCATCTCTGACGTCCATTATTCCTAGACAATCTGGTCCGGGCATCATCTGGAAGGAAACGTGATAAGAAACAAGAGTTTTTATATTATACCTGATTTAATAATACAATAGATAAAAACGTTTAAGGATTTGGAACTTACTATTACATATAGGGGTATTCATTCTACACCTTTCCGTGATGTATATATTTACTAAACACTGAGATACATACACTGGACCGAGTAGCATAAATACTCATATTTTAAGCTAAGTAAACAAAGTCGATATTTTATTGCAGATTCTGCACTATATCCATAAATGCTTAACAACGAAATGTATACTTGATTATGGTAATAACAAACTTTTTCATAATTAAGTTTACTATACTGGTACCGTAATTTCTTATTGCTTAATGTATACCTATATTTCAGATTTGGGTTCACTCACCTAAGATTCCCGTAAACATATATATATATATATATATATATATATATATATATATGAACCGCTAAGTAAGAGGTTTCTTATATTTTAGCAACCAAATGGAATCGGCATGTGTTGGTATCAGTCTGTATCAAGTTATTAATTATTATATGCATTAAGCAATCGTTAACTACGATATAGCCGCATCGCAAGTGTCAACTACTTTAAGCTCAATGATTACGTGATCATTTATAGCTCTGTGGTGTCCACCAGCTCAGGAACGATATAATTGACGTGATATATTTCAGCCAGGTTCTTTTGATTTGGAAAAGATACTCTCTAAACTGGTACCCGACTCACAATATTAATTGGGGCATCTTTCACTCTTTGTTGTCGTCTATTATTTTGTTAATGTAGTAAAATATAAGAGCTTGTTCTCCTGGAGAACGATGAAACATGTATCATATTTTTTTTAACACAGTACTTTTTTATGGAAACATAATATTTCATTCACTGGTAAATCTAATTTAGAATAAGGTTACCAGATTATGTTGTGACCTTTATATAAGCTGCAGTAGTAAACTCATACATTTTTGATTGTTCACTCATACATAGATTAAGCTGTCTAAGTAAGTTTTAGCTGTTAATTGAAGGCAAACGCACTCAACAAGCGCCCAGATCCGAAATACTGACATAAAAACAGATCCGTATAATTTTTTTTCACAGAAGTCAAGCGAACTGTTTCCGATTGATACAAGACTTACCTTAAGCTCTGTGACTCGATACCGTTGTACAAGCCTTTGCAGGAGCTGCAGAAAATATCCACTTGAAAGGTCGATCATCAGACCAAGCTTGAGGGAACCCTCTCGACTTAGACTGGCCTCCTTCTGCAGGGCAGAGATTGATGCCCGAAAGGCCATGTTCCACAGGTCTTGTTCCAGCTTGCGTCCTAGTGCATACTCGAGATCGCTAAAGAGCACATCTTCAATCAGCGAGCAGTACCTGTACACATAGACATACAAATGCTTCGAGTATGGCGCGTAGGATAAATGGCCAGAGGAAAATCTCTTAATATTCTCCTTCAAGGCGAAATTCTTAATGCGTCTATAAGGCAAATAATAAAACGTTATTCCTGTATAGAATATTAGAATATATAAGGTAGTGTATGGAGATAGTACCTATTTTAGAAATTATCTGTTACTCAAATATACACTCTAAAAACGAGTTATATGTATAATACGATCTTGCCATTTTATTCAGCGTAACGAAAATCAAAATACATATTTCCGTGAAGATGAATTTTCACAAAGCATTTTTGAGAAATGAAAGACTGACTTCAAAAATGTGATTCAGTTAGTCTCGTAAAATCTACATACGCTCGTACGTTTATATGCACGAAAACAATTTTGACGTAGTATTTTACTTCTTGTCTTTTGCCAGTAGAGTTACAACAGTTATTAAGGTTTGCTTGGTTAGCGCAGTTGTTACTCTAAAAATATTTGTTTCTTCAACCTAGTTATCAAACAAAGCGCCTAAGCGACATTGATTCCGAAGATCAAGATCGCAACGAATTTTATCAAGCTAGGTAAAAGGATGTCTTATAAATCAAACTCATTACCGAACTTGCCAAAATATAACACAGAAATCTAATCCACACATATGTTAAGTTTAAACCCCTGCGTCAAATCGAGTCGGTAGGGTGTAGCCAGAACAGTAAGTAATAAGGTGTATTTCATTACTCTGAATCCCTAAAGCGATCTTTCTTATGGTCATACGAAGAGCAGGACACTTTTTGATTTTACGAAGGACCACCTTCTGTTGTAAACATCTCTGCGAAATTATACGGATATCAAACTATGTTTATCAAGGGCACATTTACTATTATTAAATCGGTTGAAGAGCTCTCTTTAATCCGATATCAAAAGGCACACAACGAGACAGACGAGCAGTCAGGTGTCCTGTAAGTGGTAGCCAAGTGTCCCGTGGAGTTTTTGAGGATTCGGGTAATGTAATTTCCGCCTTCCACTGCGCCAAAGTCGGCGCTCTTCATTTAAAAAAAAAAGCTGATATTAGAGTAGCGGAAAGACGAACAGGCCGAACTAGTCAATATGAATTCCCTCCTTGACGAAGACATAGCTACGAAGTCGAGTAGTGAAATCAGTTTTTGCGGAATCAGTGAAAAAAGATGCCGTAGAATAAGCCACTGTTGTACCTTTTTTCACTCCGCTTTAACTGCGTTAACAATTTAGATTTGAGTCTTTGCTTCGGTAACACAAAAGGAACTACCTTAATAAGTAATTGCATCTATTTAAATCAAAGCCTTTCCGTTTACAGAAGAGCTGTAATTTTTTCTTCCTGCCTTATGTTTTAACGTCATTGAGAAGTTAATGTCATCGAAGTTGTGTGTCAAATGTGTGCTTATTTAGTTTAAATAATAGCAAAATAAATATGAATTAGGTAATTTAGATGATCTAAAATCAAATGGAATGCTTTCAGTCTACATAGTTGTAAACAAAAATATGTATCAATAAATAATTAGTTGCGTAAAAAATGCCAGAACTGATTTCTTGAAACAATGCCAGGATTTTGTGTATTGCAAAGACATACTACATATAAATTAATTAGAAATTATTATAGTTATATATGAACATTAAACTAATTTAATATTATTTCTCAGAAATTGAAAAACTAACATAGCCTGTCATATCGTTTTTATTTGTTTCTTCTGGCCCAAAGAGTGCCCAATAGTAGAGAAGCACTGCGCTGTGCTTGTGTCTCTTATCCACAAAGACGCACAAAGACGCGTTATTTTATTTCTGAATCTAAACTATACCATCACCAAAACTAAATTTTCAAGAATAGTTATCTCATAATGCTTTAAGCCACTTCCCATAGCGTTGACGTTCGAAACGAAAATAAATCATTCTTTAGCTTTCTCCATCTGAAGACAAATGGATAACAGATTTAAGGATTTGCTTTCAAAAGAAACGCGCTATTACCTCCTAGGGATTTTTCAATTGCAACTTAAGCGATTGCTGTTCTTACACCCGTTAGTAAGCTTAGCTAAGGGATGAATATTTGTCATGTGAAGCTAGAATAGTGCTATTTTTTCAAACTTACTCCTTGCGCAATTCGTGAGTCCCTCCACCAAGGGCGTCCTTCGAAGCGCCCAATTCTTGTTTCGCCCTATCCAGTTTTTGGAGGGCAGTTTCACTTATGCCACCTCGACCTCCGCCACCTCCACCGCCCCCAGTTCGTGGGGCACGATTTGAGGTGCTTCCACTGACACCTCTGACTGCACCAACTGCGCGCATGATGGTTGAAACCGAGGTGAAATTTAGGCAGTAAATTCCACGCGGTCTATTGACCGGAATTTACACTTTTTTCGAGATCTACTTGCTGTTCTAATAGTAGATCCAGTGCGCACCTATTTCGATACGAATATGACCTTGTGGCGCGAGGAGGCTAGTCAGCATTACCGAAAACAAATATACCACTGTGTTTTCTAAATCTATCGACACGCTACGTTAGTACGTCTCCAGATTGTCACGCGAGACAGTAATAAAGAAGCAAATGCTTCTCGCTTAGGCAGAATAAAAAGCTCGCAGAAATACTAGCGTTGTTTCACGGTAGTAACGGTTGAACTCCTCAAAAATGAACGGTTGATTCTTGCTCAGTTTCGAATTTTTCATGTTATTCTTAACAAAATTTAACCCTTTTTTGCTCTTTATTCACCCAAAGACATGTCCGCCGTACGACGCAATTTTGGAATAATTTTGCACGTTCCGTAAGCTCTGCGTCGCTACTTAGCGAATTGACTAGATACTTGTTAGGTTGTTTAGATTTAACCTTTTCTTTCAGCTTGTTCGAACACGATTTGATCTGTGCTAATTTAGTGCGCTGTAGGGGGGTCAGAGTAGCATTGTAAACCGTATAACTGTAGTACAGCAGTGTGATGTAGGCGGAAATTAAACAAACACACGGACGAATGAACGAACGAGGAACCAAAATTGACAGGAAGATCTCGCACAAACCCGTTCACTTTTTTGTTACAATAAGGTAGCAAGTGAACGGCTGAGGAGGAGTAGATAGTAGCAATTAGACGCTGAATTAAACTGGTAGAAGAATAAGACAGGTCAAGACGTCGCTAATGGCCGATCGCCGTTGGCCATCTCCTCCCTAATTGCCCCCGCTAGCAACACTGGCCCATGGTTACTCGACGCCATTTCAAATTGCGGCATGTCGCGGAAACAATAACAAGCACTATGATAACGACAACCACGAGGCCTCAACGGTGCACTCCTGATACAACGATCCCTAACAGCCACTTCTAGCACGAGCAGCGTGTCGATTTAGACCATCGTCACCGCATCATTATTGCCGTTATCACCATCGTCACTGGAATCGAAAAAACACGTGCAATAGTTACGTTATAGTTACTGATCTTATGGAGTGGTGCGAGGCGAAAAGCAAACAACTGCGAATGCCGTCGCCGTACACGCTGTAAACGTCTTTGCAGCAGTTGCTACGCCAGACTCGCGATTTGTCCCCACTCAAACGGATTCTGTCGCTTAGCTAACCGAAGACCCCATCACAGCAGCACCCTCAAATAATGTGTGAAGAGCACAATAATCATAATAACACATTTACGCTGTTTCGATTAGTGGCACGGCGACTGCTGCTGTTGCTGCTGCGGCTGTAGCAACACGAAGAATCGCGACACAACGAAATACGACCGATCGAGACAGATGATCGAGTCCGCGTTGGTGGACACTTGTCGTGGACGCTCATTCGACATTTAGTCATAAGAAGGTAAATAGGTAGTGCCGTTTCAGCTGCTGCTGCTGATGCGGCTGCTAGTGACGCTGTCACCTTTACCTGATGGGGAGACACGGAAAGCAGTTTCAAAGGCAACCAGGCCAAACCCATTTTTGCTTATGTGTAACTGCGTTTCATCGATAGATGAATTGCCATTTAAGACGCCGGTGAGCCTAGTCTAGTTTATACCAGAATAATACGCATAGATTTGTAATGGAGTCAATGAAATCGCGGTGCGCCAGTCGAAATCGAACAACTTAGTTGATACTGAACGGAACCGGGCTGAGAGGGGGACGAAATGACGGGGATGTGAATGGGTGCAAGATGTTAATCATGTTCGAGAATTGGCGGAGAGTTTTTACTGTTAAGCATTGGCACAATTTAAAAAAATATGGCACTTTCTATCGTTATACTGCAGTAGAGGTAGTGTATACATTTTTTTAGTGGTTGAAAAGGTAGTTTAGATAAACGATCGAAATTAGGAGGAGGAGGTTTTATATCTTCTGGTAAAGATCTGCGTATACATTCGCTTTGGAACAGAATTTCGTTTTATTGGCTTCATTTCGACAAAACACACTCAAACCTGCCAATGAAGAGTGCTCATTCTTACGTTGGCCATGCTACATTTAGACTTTCTATTTTTCGATGTCTACATGCTATCGAATCAAAAAAAATTATCGTATAGATAAATGCCTAAATGACACTCTCTTGTTTACATAACGTCGTGTCGAACCGCACGCGGTATCGTCTGCTGCAATACCTAACCATTCTACTAGTGGTATTTACCTTCCGATTCAAATATAATATCGCGCTATTTTTTTGGACGCAGATGTTGGGAAAGAGGATTGTCAACAACAACCCATTCTCGGCCAGAGATCCTACCTTACGACACCTTAACGGTCTACTCATATCACTTCGCTGTGAGTATTATTTTGGGCGCAAACTACCAATGTATTCGAAATTCGTTCTAAAGCGTCCAGTCGCGACTAACAGCGGACTCACTCAACGGCGGAGCGATACCAGCTTAAGTTGTATTTGTTTACTGCTGCTGTGATGGGCGCATTGGTCGCATAGTAGCGCCCCTCACTCTCGCCGTCGCTCGGCTGTTAGCTCTAATGGGGCTCACGCAACCTATGTGTATGACTCTGGTCGCTGTTGGAGTTAGTCGGAGTCGAGCAGCAGGCTGGGTGAGTGCTGCTCCATTTGCGGTTTCAAAGTGTCGGAGCGCTATGCTACCGTCGCATTGTGAGAATGAAGTAGTCTCTCTGTTATGCTGGTGCTAGAACGTGTGGTGATGGATCGCTGTTCGATCTCAGGACCGCTATCGAGATTTCATATTGTGTCAATTCTTGCCACGAGTGAATGTGTTAGACGGTGGCGTGAGTCCAGTGAACGCACCCGCTAGGAGCATTAGCTAGATGAGCCGTTCAAGGACCTTCGAAAGGTCTGCTTTAAAAAAGACCAGTGGTAAAGTGTTTGGTTTTATTTAACATAGAAACGCGCGACAGTTCGATAGAATCAGTTCATAGTATGAATTATTACGAATGTAAATAGAAACGACAGACAACGCGATGTCATAACGATAGTATTATTCACCACAAGTGATAGAGTAATCTGATCGAGTTTTCTACTGTCAACTTATATTGCTCGAAGTGTGATGGTGATGAGGAAAGGCTCAGAAATCAGAAGGCGCTATTTCCGGATCTGCCTCATTGATGGAGTATTGTTTGACTCACGGACTTCTAGTTCTTCGACTCGTTTCGTTGTTATTTCGGGCGACGCTTCGGGTTGCGCCCCGCAGGAGCGGCGTCACGGCATCGAGACAATAGCATTGTCGGCAGGCGTAACAACTGTGAACAAAACAGCCCAAGTAACATCCGCGAATACAGGGGCATTACTGCGTAGCTGAGTACAGGTGTGTGTGTGTGTTTCAGAATAGAATGACTACTTAGTTAAAAAGTTATTGCACGGGTTGATCTAGCAGAACGAATTTGTTTTGCTGTAGGATTATTTTGTGTTCGATTTCGAGCGGCTGAATTGGTTGACAGTGTTCTGCCAGAACGATAACACTATGTAGGCGCGTTGTTGTAATGGTACTTTGTGTTTTGATGCGTGTAAACTTATAAAAAGCTTGTCTGGCCTACGAAGTCGCGGGTATTTACGACGAGTCGAAAAGTGATAATTGCGCATGTGATGTTTTAGCAATTAATTAGTGGCAGTTCACTTTTCTTATTCTGGACTCACAACTATGAATGATCCTGCGATTGTTCCGATAGTCAAACCTCTATGTGATCTATCCGTTCGCTATTATGGATTTAATCGATGTTCGGAGCTGTTAGGCGATTTGCTAGCATATGCCTCATATCGCAATTCTCATCCATCAAAGTCCTGTAACACCATTTTAAAGCAAACCCTCAATTCCATTCACACACATGGGTGTATATATAGGTATATATATGTAGGTACTACCGCCCGAAACTTTATATAAGTTTTCGGGCGGTAGCACCTACTGGTAGAAGTGGCGGGATGTACGAATGTGTGTAGTACTAAACGAATCAATCTGTCCATTAATAACTAGGTAAGCGGCAACTGAGTGGTTAATTTATTTTGTCGCACTGATGCAATATGCTTCGATCGTCGGTGGCTTATTTCAATTAAAACCTACTTACTTCCAGTTCAAATATTCTTTCTTCAATCAGATTCGCCCAAATTTCCAGTGGAGCGGCTTTATCGTTGAATCGCTCCACACTCAGTTCTCGTCCATTCAGTGAGTCATGACAGCGCCAACTATAATCCATGAAAATCTGGTTGAAACCAGTTCGTTGCTAGTTGCTCTCGACAAGTGGTTTGTTTCCTTCTTTTCTAATACCAAAGCAATTTATATATATATATATATATATATATATATATATAATAGATTGATAAATAAAGCGAGTCACTCCCGTTCTTTCTGTCGTTACTGCTGGTACTGGTGAAGCGGCGAAGTGAGGTGCGCTGTCTCTGCGCATCGGTTCAACCCGATGAGAATTTTGCCGCCACCATTTCAACTACTGAATTAGCGTGGACCAGATAGGGGGTGAGACGGGGTAGTGCTCCAGGGGTGGAGGCCCATCCAGGGGACTCTATGCAACAATAACGACAACAATAACAGCAGATGCAGACACAGCAAAGCTAGCTATAGTATTGTAATAACTGCAGTAGCAAACGAAGCATAAGGTACGCGGTTGGTGTCATGGTGGACCGACACGCCGAGATGAGCTATCGTTCTACCGCGGCCTGCACCGTTCACGTCGCTAGTGATTGCTGCTGCTGATGTTTGGTGCACCTGGCGTTTTACTGTCGGTCTGTCGGTCAAACAGGCAGACAAATGGACAGAAGGATGGAGACGCTCCGTCAGCAGCACTCATACCGACAAACGAAGCGGGCGACCAGCACTCATCGTTGTAGCCTCCGATGAATCCCGACGCTGAGAATGGATCGGTACCTGCAAAAAGCCGAGAAATGGTAACTGTTGGCTGTGTGATGTTTGATGAAGGACCGATGTCACAGCACCGCAGCAGCAACTGTGTGCCCCATCTTGGCAGTGCAGCACACCTTGTCGGCGCAAACCACAGTATTCACCGCATTGGCCGTAGCTACCGTTGGATTTAATGCCAACATTAGTAATAGACGATATGGCAGTCTGCCATAAAAATAGTGGCCGCTAGCAGCGTTGGCTCCACTATGGCCCAAGCCACCGCTGTTATACTCCTATCGGAATTTCCTTGTTGTTATTGTTGGTGGAAGCGGTGGCTCTTTGTTGTTGGCGGCTCGACCGTGATGGATCAGGGCGTCAGATCGTCGGACCATCGTCACCCGTCATTCGTTTCCTCAGGCTGGCCGGGCAGTCGCTGATCGGATCGGCCAGTTAGACAGGGAAGTCAAGTTAGAGATAGAGTCAGCGCCTTGCAGCTTTTATCATTGGCATCGGTATTGAGACGAACAAACGCACGGATGGAAACGCAGAAAACAACGGACAAATCGGTAAACTCCGGAAGAAAATCAAGCGACACAGGAAAATTAATCACGGTCATGCTTTATTGTAATAAATAGCGATTGAAGCAGTCGTACGAGGAACCAGCGCCAATTCTGTCTGTGGTCAATATCATGCCAGCGTATACAGATCCGTCAGGCATATCGTATTACTGAGCTAAGCCCATAGTATCTGGTGGTATTAGCCCTAAATTAAGGATACCTTTAGGTAAGTTGTGGTACACAATTTCTGCGTACAAATGCGACGGCGTAGTTTGCCTGAGTGACAACCTTATTAGTGTTAAGTTGGAAACAGCACACTTGTGGCTGCCGGTTCTACAAAGAACGAAAGGGGCTTGTGTGCGCAGGTAGCGGGCAGTGGGGTAGAGCCGAGAAAACCACTCATTACCAGCATACAAGCATAACAGGTGACAGCAGTCATCCAAATGATTACCAGATCACGGGTAGCTCGTATAAGAACATGAACTCGAGCCTTAATCTGAGGAAGAACGCCGATAGCAATCTATTAATAATAATAATAATGCGTTATTAGTATCTACTGGTAATGATATGCGGATTTGAATTAAACTGAAAGTCGGTAGTTGAGAAATGCCATACTCGAGTGAACAGGCCTTTGGATCTACCTTGTTATTAACGATGACAGTATCCTCTAACTGCATTACTTAACGATATCGGTCGACGATGATTTGTCTATGACTGAAATGGCGCCATATTTCCAATTTCATATGGTGTCGTATGGTAGGAACATTATCGAGCTAAATACCTGCTGACCATATTGCAAATGTTTGGAATTTTACTTCTATAGAAAATATTGAACAGTCATTGAGAAAAATTATAAATTTTTCATATTCGATAGTTGTAGCTAGGTTAGTAGCATCTAGTAACAAATGTAGTAGAATACATCTCCAGATGATTCTTCTCTAAAAATAACTATTATATGTATAATCGTTGTTTACAATACAAGCATCATTACACGATAAGATCTAATGATCTCATAAAATAAACACATTACGCATATTCCTACTGTGTTCATCTCACCAGTTACCGAAGTAAATCGATAGCTATGATTCTATATTGTATATTGCGTGTTGCGCAGCGAGCACAAACAACATACGTACATAGGTCCTATTCTTTAGTTCTTTTTTTACCGACTTTTTGTTTGTAAGCTCATTACAATCTGCCCATGACGACATGGTGATATCAAATTGTTAGTCAGGTAAAACAATATCAAAAATTCTCATAGCTCCCACGTAGTTGTTTATGGCTCCAGGGTTGATGAGCAATATTTTAGCAATAATTGTGCTGATGCACAATGATTATTTGTGTGTTATACAATAATGCCAATGATGGCAGTTGCTGCGGAACTCGAATCTACTTTTCTCTCCGTGGCCTCTTTCTTTCTCACGAATTGTCTTTAGAACTGTTTTCCGTCTGGGGCAAAACGGTTGTGGGGTTCTGAGGCGCGGAACTGCTGAGTGATTGCTATAAGTGTGTAATTTAACCTTGCTGCAGCCCCCGTGGCTACTGCCGTTGATATTGTGTAGATGGCCAGTCATTGCGAAACTTGTTTATGCTTAACACGTCAACGGAAAGTCATATGCAGCTGCAGCGTACCGCCAGACGCAGGAATAGAGAAAGAAACTACAATAGGTAGGTAACGGTGGCTCGAGGTGCGTGAAATGGCTGTGGTGAGTGGATATAGAGCAAGGTTCCTCCACCGTCTGGGAGAGCTCGTTTAATGTTAGAAGCGTAATGGCTCTACTGGACGAATCATGGGTAATATATAATAGATTAAGTAGTAGAAGCACATCGTCGATTTTTCTTGGTTTCTCACTATGGACAGTAACAAACGATAGGTTAATAGCACAATAAGTAAGCATTATGCCTAACCTTTAGTGAAACTATATATAGGTGTTATAGAGTCCTTGTTAGTGTTGCTAAATTAAAATTAAATCAAATGAGCCAAAGGTGTTCGCTTCATAGCCAAACCACGTTTTGTGGATATAATAATTTAGTAAAATCATACGTTGGATGAAGCGTCTTACGCCGAATTTTACTGTTTTGATATTATTGTTATTCACAGATGCACTTTTCAACTGATCTAGGTCGGGGGAAGAACCTAAGCCAACTCTTATTATCCACCTTCCTGAAGAGCCTGTATGATCAAATGAAAGGACCGGGAAAATAAGTAGAAACCTTGTGTACAGATAACCTAGGAACATACGAATCAAGCACGTTCTATGTGTAACAGACCTGCCCCCCTCCCCTCCCCGGGCAGTCACAGATTTGAAGCTGGCCGTAAATTTGATTAAGACGGTGGCAATGAAGTTTGGAAGGGAAGGTAGGACAGCAGGCATTGACGTTTTGTGTTTCACCATATCGCTTTCTGCCTATGTAAACCAGTTTCTGTATTCGAGGGTACTTTTCCCTGCGGTGGAAGTTCCACTGCGCACTTCACCGAAAGGTACAAAAAGTCAGTATTGGCCGCATGGACGATCAAACAGTCTCATCGCTTATTCCTCACAATCGCTTTCAACTTATTCGTCTTTAAGATACCCCCTACTGCAATATGTGGGATCCACATCGTTCGGGTAGATATTACTGTGGAGAACCTCAAACAAATGATTGGTGTCAAAGCTTTCTTCTTCAAAAACTACACATAGTAATTTCGTGTACCCGAGTTCGCCTCGCATATCTCCTAACCGATTCGCCTCATATCTCCTAGCCGAAGATATATGTCGTCGTTTTGAGCGCTCAGAAACGGAATTTTTCAGGACGAACCTTAAAGACTAATAGCGAAAACTCGCGAAGGTTGCTGGAGATTTTTTGCTTAGGGTGCTACGACAAACAGTAAGTGGAAAAGGATGAACCAGCTAAACACATATGACGTATTCGCTTTGTCGTGCATGAGCTCCACCGTAGAGTCTAGAGGAAACCAAGTTTCTACTAGTCTGACGGTAATGCAGATCAAAATAGGTAAAATTTGATTAGATTGTTGGAGTTATTAACACATTGGGTTACTCAAAAAAGGCTAGTTCACAAGCAAAATGTGAATCCTCCACTTTGTTGAGCCTTTAGCTGAGGTCTTCATTCCAGTGCATGTCGTGGCGATAATATCTATAGGTTTTCTTACAAGGTTACGTATTTAACACAGATGAAGTTTGCTGATTTAGGAGAAAATATATTCGTTTTCTATTATAATTAAACTTTATTTTTCCAAGGGGTCTGTGATCCTCGCTTTGTTTTTTCAGCTTTGAGAATAAGCGAAATGGGACGCTTACGCTTTACGTGGCTACTTGCATAGATTAGTGGACCACGAGATCGAAATCACAGAAAAATTGGATAATTCGATCCTAAGGGCCAATGTCTCCCGTGAAAGGGTTACCATTCACTGAGAGACTCAGTGGTAGCAGCTAAACGGAGGTCCACAATAATCCTTCTTCTAAGCAGGATACTGTATCGGCTAATAAGTGAAACTGCATGTTATTTTTCATTCTCACCTTGCAAGCTATTCCTATAAATGGGTCAAGACGCGAGTCCCCACAGAGATAGCAGCCTGAGAAGGATTGAGATCGAAAACGCACAAGGAAAGCAAACCCTCTTGTGCACTTTTATTTCCCTCCAAACCGACTTTCTTCAAGTTATTAGCAGAACAGGAATTTCAGTGGTTCTTTTCAGCTTTTCTGATCGTTAACGGCTGCTATTAATTCTTTGCAAACAATTCTCAACTGTCGATATGCAGTGTTTGGACCCAGGTGTGTTTATGTTGTATGATGGAGAAATGGCCGTAGAGGCCTACCCGAAGAGGCACAAGCGCCACTGCCCTCTAGGAACGTTCATTGAGGAATCAGAATCTTTTATAGCCGCTCCAACCAAACATTTCAAAAATAAAGGCTAAGAGTTCACTTTAGGGGATCCTGAACATAAGGAAGTTCACACACACGCGAACATGCATCGTTATTAGGGGCATACTGAAGATGCTTGGAGTGGGTCTAATGCAGCAGCTTTTTTTTTGTTTTTTACATAAGTCTAAATATCCATTTGTAGTAGAATGTTAAATGAACAACGTATTGATAATAGGCATTTTCTTTTATTTATGATGATCGATCGAAAATGCCGCATAACGTTAAAGTGCTATTGACAGTATCGGATCTAATTAGGGAGTAAATCCCGACCCTCTAGTATGCTAGGTCAAATACAATGAGGGTTAGTAGATACATTCGCCGTTAGTGTACAACGTCGCCATTTTTCTTAGCTGTAGTTCGGCATCCAATTCGCTGTAATTCACCATAATAATAATAATAATAATAATAATCACAATTGTGGGCGAAGAAAGTTGCGTCTTGGAGTGGTAATAGTATTTCGCTTTGTTCAAGGCCAGCCAAGTGGTTGAGGAAACCTCGAACGTCTACCTTGATAGTTCCAGCGATATAAATGCTTCGCCAAACCATCTCATGATATTATCACGCCGTAAATACAACAATACATCACGTGCAGACGTGTTTGCATGCGCACATGCACGCATACACATCACGGCTACGGCTACGTGCTATGAAATGCTACAGATGAAGTCCTTTTAGTTAGACGAAGGGTCTCGTATTTCGGGATAAACCGTTTACGGCTGTTAATAAAATAGTTGCTGGTACTACTCTGAGGATTCTAATTATATATAAGGTATGAGAAGAAAGATAAGAGAATATATAGGGGAGAGAGAGAGAGAGAGAGAGAGAGAGAGAGTGAGAGAGTGAGAGCTAGAGTATGCACAGTGTTGATATAATAAACAGATGGGTACAACAGAGTCAAAAAACATTGTAAGCAGAGCCTTGTGGAATAACGATAGATTCTCTATGACAGATCACTCCCCAGGGACCGTGATGCAAAATATGTATAATGGGCAAATATACGTATTGATATGTTGAGATTAAGCAACAGACGTGCGGTTTTGATATCTGCTGTTAACACTATTCATGTGTTGTTATATAAAAAAAAAAAGCAAAGACTTTTGATAAATCACATCAGATCATCTGTAACCAGTTGCAATGTATGAGAAGTAAATAGAAGTGTCACTCTTACTATAATAAGTTTACTACAATTGTTTTGCCAGAAAAATATTAGTTCGTTACCCTCAGTGTCCAGTTCATAGTCACTTGAAGCTTGGACTATTTACCTATTTTATTTTCGTCCTTTTTAGCAAATATAGCGCGCTATTTCTTAATTGGCCAAAACCGACAGCATTTTTTAGACATTTTTTTCATTTTCATTTCAGCATTTAAACATTTACAAGAGTGCGACCCAGCTCCAAACGATCTACAGAAGTGATTATCAATCCCAGATTTCTCATACATAGTATCTATTACTACTAAGGTCATGTCTCTTTATCAAATCACATTATTGTTTTCAATCATATAATAACGAAAACTTAAATTGCGCTCGTTACCTTCTTCACTATCAACAAGGCGATACTGGTAATGTCCTAAACGTCCATTGTAATACAACTATTTAGTCTACTTGGTTCTATTAAGCTCACTGAGCTTGTCATGGCAATGGAGTTAAGAAATCAAGGCAGTGTTAACAGCGGATGGCCAGAGGATCCAAAGGATATTACAGCACGCGCATTCGGCATGACTAGAGCGATATTATGATTCTGAGCTATCAGCCTGTAGAAAACCTCAGATCCTTGATATGGCGTAAACAGTTCCTCTGTAAAAACCTGTCCATGTTCATCGTTCTTATGTCCCGCTGTTGTGAAGCAAAAGCGGTCACTGACTATGGGCAAATAGTGAGCCTTCCCAGGGTAATTGTTGTCGACTGGGTACTTGTTGGTCTGTGTCTGCTTCTATGAAAAAGAGCTTAAAGGGTACTTTATACGTGGAGACGCCTTTGTAGAGAACAGAACTAGCAAAGTGAAAGAGTTGCCGGTGTACAGCTGGGAGCATATGTGTGTATTATCTATCAATAAAACTGACTCGGTAATGGAAATGAATCGGGCAGGTGATGTTTGCAAATAGGTTAACTAATCGATATCCATCCATTATGACAACCGAATTAATTACAGCCATATATTTTTGCGAAGGTCCAAGCAAAGGTATTGCCGGTAACAATAATAGCAATAATAATGATTATTGTTACAAATTATATGTTCAGATTATAGTATTGTTACTATGGAATTTTATGTTTTCCGTAATGCAATTCACACGCTTTGACATAACTTGTAAGGCTAACTTCAAAAGATGTGCTTTCGACCTTTTAATTATACAGACGTTCATATTCCTCGGCCAAAAATTGCTCTAAATATCGCAGTAGTCAACGTCGATTATTTTTATTATTAAGCCGTGATTCTTTTTTGCAAAAATTAATACGTGACATCAACGTATCCGTAATTTTGTAAAACGCTTAGAGTCTGTGGAGGGTTGTCAAGATTGACCCGGACAATATCTCGACCATTTTTATTCTATGTCATCATCATTCCAGTACGCCCCTTTAGCTGAAGCAGCTTACATGTTAATAAATCATTGTTGATCGGATGGCTTCACGGATTTTACGGCTTCATAGCCGTTGTTGGTGTGTGTTTGCCGCCGTTTACACAGACCGACTTAGCCAAGCTAATAGTCTATGTTTCAGTAATCCGATCTGCAGTTAACGTGGTGCTGTCCCGTAGTAATGCACCGTTAGGCCTTCGGTCTTATATGAGAAACAGAAAAAGAAGTCACGGAGCAAAAGTGCCACTTATTTCTTGTTTGCCCCAAGCGGTCGTAATAGTGGTCGTGGAGAAGGTGTTAACTGTTTTGCTAAGATTCCTCTCATAAATCGCCGTTGCTCAAATTGCGATCATTGTCAGTCACTGATTTTGCTTGGCGGCTGTGCTTGACGCTACCAGTTGTTTGAGAGCCCCTCTGTCGACTGCCCACCCTTATTATTCGTTTTAACAGCGCCATCGCTTATCTTCGTGGCCGGTGCGATATCGGTGCCTCACTTTGCGGGCACATGCCGCCCCCAAACATTTTTTCGTTATCTGTTTTCTGTGTATCGTTTTTCGTTCGACTACCCATTTTAACTTTGTTGATGCTGATGCTACTGCTGTTTCTACAGCATCTTTGTCGCATACTTCTGCAAACGTTTTCGCTGCTATTACTTCTCTCTCAGAAATCAATGATTCCGCTGTGGCGCCAGAGACCCATTCATCCATTTCGTAATGCATACGGACGACTGTGAGGAAACACGCTCGATAGGATAGGTTGAGCGGACCTTTAGCCGCAGGCCGTGTGCCAATGGGCCTACAGTTGCAAGGTCTTACGGCTCCTCGATGAGAAAGAGGTCAATGAGTAGCCGTAAGATTATCCCTAAGCGCTTACAGAGGCCACATAACGAAGGCGCTCTGCTTATCGCGTCAAATTATTCTAAAGGTTTACGCAGGGGAGACGCCAGAAGGGCCCAAGTGCGTACGAGAAAAATATTGGAGAAGTGCTACGCAAGACACTACTACGGAAGGCAACGAAACAGCATTAATGCAAGCAACATCAGCCTTGGCAGGCGCTGAAAACTACTCTAGAACCCCAGGACCCTGGGTTGGTTGGGACACGACCGACGGCCAGGTCTTGAGAAGTCGCTTTGGGGTTCTATTGGACCACGTAGAAACTTCTGCATATTGACAGTTGCAGTTAGGTAATGACAGGTACTTTAAAGTAGCTACTCCCTGTGGTGGTGCAGTGGTATCATTATTACCAACTGAGTGGTTTGAAACTGGTCCTAAATTGCTTTCTTCTGTGCTCGAAAGAATTAGCCATCTAAAACAATTCCGAACTAAAGCAATGCCAGGAGTAAAAGGCAGTAGACAGTAAACGCTGAAGAAAAAGAGATTTCACACAAAATGATGACAAATCTAATACTCAAAAATTAGAAACTAGTAGTTTATCGCACAAGTGGGTTATATAACAGAGTTGTATTGCACAAATAATCGAAACCTTTATGGCTTGACAGCTCGAACCCTTTTACTTCCCTAGATGTGCTTGTGACCAAGATTTGGCTATACTACGTCATAGATAAGCTAGCATTTAACTATCGGCACTTGATGCCAGTAGTGTAATACGTCAGGGGGTATATCTCTTGTCAACATAGAAGATAATTTATGTTCGCTTTCATTTTTTAATATTATGTTATTCATTTGCATTGATATTGTTTGAACTACGATCAGCAAAGATGAGGAAATGAATTGTAATTAATTAGTACGGAGAAGAGCAAAAAGTCCGAGAGATGAAAAATTAACGCTGATTTTCGTCGGCCTTTGTTGTGATGCCCCATAGATGTATTGGCACTCTATTTACTCATTGGTATTGACATATTATGCGCATTCTCTATTTGTATTGGGATCCTTGCGTGAGCGTGCCGTAAGTGTACTGTAAGCGACAGAGACCAATTTTAGTCGCCCTGGTTCGGAAGATCCGCGTCACACCCGCATAGGTTACTATGACTTCTCAAGGTACGATGCAAATGCACATAGGTGTCTATAAACTAAAAGCGCAAGAGAAACACCGACTTGATTAATCCACTTATTCGTCTGAGATCTGAGACAAAAAAAGAACAAGTTCATCTTTTTCTATCGCAAAGCCATTTTTCTTTTTTATTTTGGAGGGAGGGGTCAGCTCCTGTGTACCGGGTCCGCTTGAGAATACCGAATTTCTCCAACAGCAGAAGCAACAAAGAAATTGATGTCACCGCAATAAACAAATCCAACTTGCGAATCTGCCAGTATTACTGCTGATAACTAGCAGCGATTTAGCGAATAAACGGGCATCGAATGGCAGAACAGCAGAAAATGAGAGACAAAGATAAAGGAGTTCCAGTCGTGGCTGCCGCAAGCAACCTTTGTCAGAGCACCATTACTCTGCTGGAGCTTTACTTAGGCAGCTTTTCAAAGCGAGAAAATCAAGGCAGTGGAATGCAAAGGAAAAACAGAGAGGAAAAGGGCCCTGGCGGCGGGAAGGAATAAAGGAGTGAAGCTGCAGTGGGCAGGAGCTGACGGTGGTTCTGGATGAAAAAAAGTAGCGAAAAAAAGCTGAAGAGGGTAGCTAGCGATGAAGCGCTGGTGACCGAAATGGGATATATGGCCGGAGCAGTATATGATGAAAAAAACGACAAAAACGAAATTCAAGGAACTGGAAAAATAGCAGAGGGGCGCATGGGGAAGAAGAGAAAGAAAACGGAGAGAAAAATGTTCCTATTACTAGCAGAACATAGCGTTGTCGGTTCGTTTACTTGTCTTTGGGGATCTTGAGGTGGTTAAGAAGATTGAAGAGATCGGGGGGTGGCTACACCGGTGAAGATAAACGAAGGGATTGATGAAGAAGCAGCTCAAGAAAATGTAAATGAAAAAAAAAAAGGAAAAAAGACGCGTTGGTCTGGTCCCGCGGTTACTGATTGTACGGGAAATTTCTACTACGGAAAAAAAATGAAAAGGTCGGAAACTTGGTGAATTCTGAGGGTAGGGGGGCCGAGGTAGGCAGAGTAAGGGAGAAAAATTGACTGAAATACCATCGTAACGACAGAATATAGCTGCTTTCCCGCAGTTGTTTCTGTTATCGTTGCTGTTGGTATTGTTGTGGAACTGCCGATTCTGCCCGCGTTGTTTCCATTTCGTCATTGCGCCTGGGACGCTACTGATCCGTGAGAGCGAGCTAATTTTCATTGGCTGCCAAAGCGAAGTCTGCTTGATTGCCATTTAAGTGACTCCTAATCACATTTGCATCACGTGTTGGTATTGTGATGTTATCTCAAGCATGTTATTAGCCTAGTCATATGCATTGATAATAGCTTTTAAAACAAGCGCCAACGCAACATGATGAATGACGAGTATTTGTTCTAAGATAGCGACGAATGACACACCGGTCACCTTCAACAGCTGCTTGCCTCATACTGTCCAGTCGACTATCCAGAAAAGTTCTCTGGTTCGACCAACAAGATTCGTACTATTAAAAGATTAATCTTAAAGAACAAAGCCTGAAAATTCTCTCCAAAAGAACCTTTCGACTCCTTGCATCGAGGTCGACTCTAATATTTATTTATTTTTTTTATTGAATAACATTGTAGACCCAGTTCGTTAGAACAATTCATAATTGTTTGATTACATTCAACCATTACTTGGACTTCGCTTATATACAACTAAACATACGAATCTAATCATACACTCCTAAAGCAGATAATTCGGATGAGTCGCGTTCAATAATAAATCTAAATACACAGAATCTGTAATGCCAATACGTGAAAAGTTTTTGCCTTGTCGTCCTTCTTCTCAACACGTCGTTTCTTATGTATGTCTCGTTTAGAGAATCTGCTAAAGAGTACGAGCATACGGCACGTTAGCTTAGTCACTGTTCTTCAGGTCTACAGTCGCGTAGTAAGGTACACACTAATAGATTAAAGCGCACTTCCTGGATAGAGTTCCTATTTTTTCGTTTGTTTTCATAGTTAGAAGAAAGGAAGCCGGGTTTCTCAGACGCATCGCATCGGTTAAGTTCGGCCTTTTCTAAAATAAAAAACAGGTTCATAAGTTCTGTCTGAGACCTGGCTCGAACGCGAACTTTAGCCAGGCTTTTCGCCTGTCCTAGTCCATTCACGTATTCGGCACAGTTATCCTACAAATCCTTGATAGTGAGCAATAGAACGGATGAGAAGATGGGCAAAAACGGCATGATATTGCAAGTTGCCCGTGATAATGGTAAACACACGATGGTGACGATGCTGACAGGTAGTTTTTATCACATCAAAAGGGGATATGCGTCCGAATTACTCATCCAAATCCATATCTATAGCGTATTCGGTGTTCCGCACGGATTTGAAACGTTAGCTCTACTTGACTGACCGACGCTCGTTCTTTCGCTCCTTCAACATGACCATTACCCGCGACCCAAGTTTCTTTCGCAAAGGGACTGCTGCTCACAGAATGCCGAGCTTGAAGTAGCGCATACAATTCTCCACAAACAAAGGGCCAATGTTGAAATTGAATTCGGCCGAAACGAGTTATTGTTTTTAAGCGTACAGGCGCAACATTACAATATATATATATATATATATATATATATATATATATACAGGTAGTTACGAGGCGGGGACACGAAATGTGTGCGCCGCTCGACAGATCAGCTGTATTAACTAAGCAATTTCATTGCAACCCCATGCCCGGGCGAAAGTGGTAAAGCAGGAATAATTTATTACTCTAGTTTGCTTTCATGGTGGTAGATCTGTATAGATGCAGTTAAGGGATAGTTGCAAGACGCGAATACTTTTATAGGGAAAAAGTCAAAGCGACTTATGAATATTTAATATGATCGTAGTTATCTAATGGGACAATTTTTGGGCTTAATGGCTTTAGGCGGGATACGCAGACGTGTCATTATGTAAGTGCCGTTGTGGCTTCTGAGTGCTTCCAGCCTACACATGATGGTTGGGGTTTGAATAACAGACTGCATTTCTGCGTAAACTCTCAGGGTTTAAACAGAAATGTACGAAGGGGAAACACGCAGGCTTCGCTCTGTGCGTGCTTCTTTTATTAGAGACATTACGTCCATAGCAACAATAGAGCATAATAGGCAAACGAAAATGCCTAATTTTTGACGGAAAAAATAGAAGCAATTAGGAAAACACCCCACACAGTTTCGGTAACCGCAAGCTTTATTGAAATTTCACAATCAATGGGTCTTTGTCGTCGTTACATCGCAAATAGACGGACTCTTTATAGGACCAAAAAGGTCGAGTCTGCCTAAAAACAATGCCATTAGCGTCATTTTTTTTCGCTATATATACATATATATCAGAGATAATTGAATTATATATATATGTAATCCAATGATCTCTAAGATCAATAGAATAACTCGATCTTAGCTTGAGACACATCGTATTTGTTATTCTACTTTGAGGAATGTTAATGTAAAATAGGTGTCTGAATATGAGCGAATGCTTGGGAGTTAGGCCAACGTGTAGCGCCTCTTGTACTCATTTAGTATATGATCCCTTTTTTTCTTTGCCGTGCGTTTGTATTGTTATGCTTACCGCTGACCCACGTTAATACTTACTGTTAACTTTTATCTTTTATTCATTATGAAGCTGCTTAAGAGGAGTAATCTAGATTGAACGGCAAGCTCTCTGGCAGCCGAACGATCGTTTATAGCCGAAACGCTAGAAATAAATCGCCTACCTTTTAACTAGGATGGGGTTGAGGACAAAAGGCAAGACAGAACAAGAGAGAGGAAGTAGGTCCTTCAAGGTTCTTAATTTAAGGAAATTTTTTTATTCAAGAGACCATTTAGAAGTGAGACTTCTTTCCCGATTTCGGACAACCGGGGGACACCTCATAGAATGTAGAGAAGCCTGCCCACCTTACTAGCTGAGCTACGTCGCGCTCCTTTTGAGAATTTAACTTAAAATTTGAGTACATCAATATGAGCTGCTTTGTCAGTGGGCCAGCGCTGGGAGCCTTGCCCGTTTACGAAATATATTTCCAACGTTTCGGAAGTGGTTAATACAGTGTCTTTATATTAATGAATTTAGTTTTGGAAGGCAAGAATGGAATCTGTAAGCAACTGCTGGCAGACATACGAGTGGAAAGGCCTTATTATTATTACTATTTAAGCTCAAGCGCATGGAGTGAGTAAAAATTATTTAGTTGGATATAGGGGGATCGGGATCGTTGCAGAATATGCGACACGAAATCGCGTAGAATGGCGTGATAAAGCGATAGGGTCCACAGTTACACATTATTCTATAAACGACCAAGGTACAAAAGCAAATAATAAAATTTAAATCAAGCGGCGATGGACAATATCCGTCCAATCCTAGTCAGCAGCCATCGTTGTCTTTTAATTTGATTGTAACCAAAATCAACCGTAATATTAAATTTCTTGAGGTTGGGAGCAGTTCTTAGCTCGAGTTACTACCCTGGCGCCACTCGCCTTCTGAACGCGCATAATTACCGTTAACGACAGTCAACTGAGGCAGCGTAGCGAAACAAGTCTTTAAATCATTCTCAACAAAGTCACTCTTTCAGTTTCCGACCATTTACTTAGGGAGAAATCGGGAACTTCTGCTCGTCCAAACGTTATGGGTGGCTCTTCACTTCAACTGCTGCTACTCGTTGCTTTCATGGTCGCCTTGTTTTTCCCCAACCGTTTAAGAACTAGCGAGAAAAGTGGGAAGGCACTTAGTTGTCCAACAGCATTGAGGGTTGACACCAAACGCCGATGACGAGGACGACGACAACGATGGCAGTGCGAGGAATTCTGTGCCCCAAGTTCTAAGAAAGCTCGCGGCTCTAAACAGCCGTAGACGAGAGACAAAAATGACAACAAAAGGGCGAATGAAAGCAAAAGTCAGTCTTCGATTGTATTACTACCCGCGAGCATGTGAGGAACACACGATACCTACTAATCGGTCAATGGCGTCATTATGCGGTTATTGGATGAAAGGGTAAATGGAGAGAACAAGAAAGAGGCTGAGATCAAGCGATCACGTGTGGGCACCATCTCGGCGCCTGGATATTCCTGCAAAATTGGAGTCGCTTCCGTCGCTGCGATAGCACCACAACTGACGCAAACGAATACTTATTAGTAGATATTGTTACAATGATTAGTTTTAACGAATGGCGATGTAGTAGATATTGTAGTGGCGCCGAGTTAGAAAATAAAGAAAAGTGGTAGAGCGCAGCGGAAGGCGTGATGAGTGTCAGGTTTTTTAACGGGCCACAGCAGGTGCGCAACGTGATGTCAGTGGTCGCTGGGCTACCAACACGTATAATCGGACGACATTATAATGTAATGCGGCTCTCATTTATGCGATGACACTTCAGTTTGTGTTTGGGCAAGCGGCTGGTTTGTTTGCCCCATCTCGAAATAGATGGGGAGACCATTTACCTCCGTAGTTAGCTTAACAGCTGTTGTGAGACCCAGAGCCACTTTGTGAGCTTTGGATTTAAACAGTGCTCTCTGTGTAGGGTGAGATTATTCAGCTGGAGAACTCGAATGTGACGTTAGATTGTTGCCCATGGAATAAAGCGGGTAGTATCAAATTAACGATAGCTCATCATTTTACTGTCATTGCATGCCAATGTCAATGTTTCGAAAAATGACGCGTTTTTCGAAATTATACCAAGCGGAGGGCGGAGCGTTTACTGCCACCGAAGAGAAGCCACTACTGAAATTATGTAGTATATTCTTTTTTTGCTTTTAAAATAAATCAGAACATATATTGAGCATGTATATGCATAAAGTGTGTGGTAATTTATATGTAAATATAGCAGTCAAAGAACATTTGGGTATTAAATGTATTAAATGCTACGCATACTAAAATTGCAACGAACTAACGTTATAGCGATTTGTCTATCTATTACTCGTAAAATTGCTAGCTGATTACAGTACTACAGCGTAGCTTTATTCAATATTTCGTGAAACGCATGGGCTGTGTTTTCCAATACGATCACCTTGAGATAGTAGAACATTCTCCCAAATCGTAATGGAAGGTGTATAAAAATTAAGATATATTTCTTTGTAAATTTCTGTTGGTTTTCTTTCCCTTGAACCAAACGAGCAAGTCGCTTTCAATATAAATTCATGGAAGTCGCGGTTTTAAGAAGTTCCGCAATTGAGTTCGGACGTGCCGTTGAACGATTGCTAAGATACGTATACTGTAGACTGATGCACGTACGCGTAGATCCTGCTCAATATAAGACGATTCCAAGCCTTACGAAGCATTAGTTCGGAGTTATATGGAGGATTCGGCTGTTTTGATGTGATCGGCAATGCGATCAGTAATTCGGAAAAAACAGTCAGCCTTAGACCAACAAAATCGTTGCCAAACAAAAAAATCTCGTCGACAAAATTCTCTCTTGAATGAAAGCCCTCTCGGAGCGGACGTTTAAATTCATATAGACAATTCGTGGTCGGTTTTTGATGCCCTTACAATGTGGACAGCATAATCACTGTACCGCTGCACTACGAGAAGCAAATGTTGGCACCAGATAAATAGTCCGTCTTAAGAAAATTTACGACGGACAGAATTGAAACGTTGTTTTCTCAGTATTTATTATGATTTATCGAGGCATATACCAAACTTGCAGATTCTCACTGAGCAAGATTACTATATTCATTTGGATGATGCTAATTATTTGCTGGATCGATTCTGATGTTTATGTAGTAAGGTACAATTGTATGTGCAAGCAGACAGACACATGTAGAGAGCTAATTTACTTCGATTGGTATTGTCAACAAAGTACCTCAGGCCAGAAGTAGATTAAGCAGTCTGTCGTCAATGGGCTTAGGCTGTGGAAGGCTCATTCGCTCCCCACCTTCCTTCTTGCTTGCTCGAGAGCAGATACAGTCCTCTAAGCTTATGTGCCCCAAAAGTGGCCTAATAAGCTGCGGGTCGTAGACCATTTGACTAATGGAATGGCCTTATCGAGTCAGAGCTCTTGTGATCTCCACGTCTTTCCAGCTAGATGAAACTTAGCATAAACAGCATAAACAGTGTAAATGGGCCATGCCTCAGTTAAAATACATCGCGCTACCTAGTAGACGTTTTTTAGTGGCTTTAAGACTGAACACTCACTTCTTCGTGTGATCGAACCTTATGAATGGTACCACTGGTTTGTGTATCCGATCTCGGAGCAATATGATTTAGACAACAGGAACGCGAGATGGCACGCCAGTCGGCATTGACTTCATTGTGCTAACTTCCATGATGTGCTCCAGTCACAAGGACTTTGGCGTCTTGAGATCTTTGGTTAAGTTTTCTTTAATGTTCTCTGGAAACGTTTACGTTGCAAACATTTGCTATGCTAGCTAAGTCTCAGGTCAGCGGCGTGCTTTTGCAGGATAGCACAGCAGAGCAGAATAGGAAATCCAATTTTTTCCTTTTCGCATAATTATTTTAATGTTAAATTACAGGAACTTATTGCTATACATCCCTTGCAAACATTTGCAGAAGCCGATCTGGATCAGCGATTTTAGCGTTAGGAGGTACCTATCTGCATCTGAAAATAGTGTTTAGATCGATTTTTGTTAAAAAAAAAAAAAAAAAAAAAGCGAACTTCTGTTTGTTGCATCTCCTTGATAACTGCACGGAACCGAGAAGTTTTTTCGTTGTTTTACAAACGACATGCATTTAGTTTTTCTGCTTCGAAACGGCTCAGTGTTTCCCCAGTCGACAGCAAAAAAGTAAAAAATAACGGGGAAAAAAATCGAGGCAATTGGCTTAATCTGATTGGCCACCGTTAATGATTTTTTCCACAGTACTACGAGCTACGCAAAACATATGTGACATAGTGAACACCCTGTTTTCGACCTTTTTGCGCAGACTTAATTTTCAATCAAAGCATGCAATTTATTACCCATGGCCTAAATCCTAACTTATTTATTCCGCTGCTGTGGAAATCTGCGATTCGAGGACCCATAAAGTTCCAATGGGCAACTTAGACATCATGTTGAGATCTGAACAATTTTTATGTGGCTTGTCGAAATTTTTTAAATTGATAATCGATAGGAGCAACGTCTGAAGGCTTTGAATAGTAAATGATAGAGTTTCCAGCTGCAACTTTTGTATTTTTACCATTGTAATTCGTGCGGTGTGAGGTCTAGTGCTGTCGTAAAACAGTAGTGGATTATGTTTGCTTTAGATACTGGATACTTTGTAGAGTTTTTTTCATCAGCTTCTCCAATTGTTAACAGCACACTTCAACTACGATCGAGGAATCAGGATAGAAAGAAGTGGACAACGTTCTGGAGCATCAAACTGAAAACTTTTTAAGGCCGTTTTAGGGCAATCTCTTGTCGGTTAAGTTGTGTCTAGCCATTGATGTAACTGGCAGCAGTTACCATAAAGGATCAGTTTTTCGTAATAAGACGTAAGGATCGGTCATTGTGGTCATGTGAAGGCAAATGGCTGCAAGCATCGTACGTCTCTGGTTTTAATTTCCACTCAAATAATGTCATTCTTGTGGATTTAACGAATATTGAGCTCGTGTTCGTCAATGACTCGAACTTTTGTCTAATCTATTCACCTTATTCATTTAATCGAAGTAAATATGTGGGCTGTTCTTCCCACGTACTGACATTTGCGCTCTTCGAGATGGATCGGCGTTCGTTAGAGCTCTCAACTATCTGTTATCTACTCTACAGGACGCCTTTCGTAAGATCTATTTGCGAACTCAAAATTTTCTATCCGAAATTTTTTCATCCAACGGTTTGCAGTGCTCCTAGTAGCGGGACCTTAACCGAATTCAGGGTCCATACGACCAGTCGGCTCCACCGTTACGGTTCTAAGATTAAGCTCGTATTCGCCAATCACTCGATTTTTGTTCACTTCTTGTGGTCTCCTAGAACTTGTCTGCTCAAAGGCCGAATAATGATATGCGAGTAAAGAGCCTGCAAGTTCTAAAGCAATTACATCTCGAAAAATGTCACATCATTGTAAAATAGCGTTATATATTTAAAATATAAAATTTACTAAAATACTTATGTTAAATAATGGTGAAAACACGTACAGATATATGTAAGGTGGGTCCATATCAAAAACGAAAGTTACTTGATACCGCCTCGAGCTCCGGTCCGGGTCTGGATACCAGCCAGTAGGCAGCGTACGTTGGCTAGGAAACAAAACTAACATAAATTCTACTCGTTTTACAGGGATAAATCGTTCAGTCGCTAGGTCGGGCAAACCAGTGATTCGACTCTCAGGTTCGCTAATGATACCTAATAACAGCGACAGGTTAGAGGATGAGCTTCTGACTCACCGAAGCTTCCCTCCAACATTCGGCTGCTGCGCCAAGTTGACACCGCTGTTCACACGCCAAAATATTCTTGCAGATTTATCCTTAGCCAGATTTTTCGTAGTTAGTCACGTACCCTCGTCCATACCATTTATGGTACATAGAACCTTACCGTCAGCCAAGACTTACGTCCAACTGTGTGTTAAGGCGGACTGAGTGCAAGAATCTTTATCCGCTACTGGATTTACAGTGGGTGGTCAGGAGGAAACCTTTTATTGTGTTTAAGAGAATACTCTGTTTATAATTAGAAACGATATAATGTGTGGGTCGGTGCAAAATAAAGCTTGTCAACTTTTCGTAGAGTTTGGTGATTTGCTTTCCTTAAGTGGAACTTGAAAGGACTAATGAAACACTTACGGAAGATATGCTGAATTATAGTTCCAGAAGAGCCTCATACGTATTCCACTACCTTCGTTTTTCATTTTCCTCTTCTGCGTTTTTAATTAAACAGAACAATCAAATTCGAATAGTTTATCAGTGATCATAGCCACCAAAAGCTTCTCACGCAGTTACTCAATGCCAAGCCGCACACTTTCGCCTCCATATGCTCCATATGACTGCAATTGCACAAAAATTCAAATGCGACCTTTTTGTTCGCCCACTTACAAAACGACATTTTAGAAAAGCCTTACGTTAAGTGTAAGTCGTCGCTGTGAGATGACAAGCTATCATTGTCGCTATTAATGGCCATAACTAGGAAGTGCGCCAAGTTTCCTTTAGTAAAAGAAGGGTCAACAGTCATTTTAACACTTTTATGTCAATATGATTTTATACGGAGCGGCGCACACGTGCGCTTTGGGCGCTGGGCGTCAGTTAAGTGGAGTGGAAAATTTGCCACCGCACCCGGAGTCCCGGGGATGGGTAGCTAATTTGCGGTTCTTTGGTTGACCTGCTATGGGTCGGTTTTGTAGCACAATGCAAGCTTATCGAGCTCCAAGCGCCATCGACGCAAGCCTGTCACGCGGTGCCCGCACGCAATTGATTATTTCATTTTCACAATGAAGCGTTCTTTTCCTTTCCTTTTTGTGGCTGCTCCATAACAGCCAACTGTTGCAACTATTTCGGGAATTTCCGGAGACCAAACAGGTGAGCGGCGGCCGAAACGGAGTAGGATTGATGATGTCAAAGTTCGGCAAACGCGCGTCTGACTGAGTGGAATGCGCATAGTGCAACGTGGCCATCAATGTCGGCCGATGGAACTATTGCAATTACCAATTAGGGCGGTGGGTAGATCGACTGCTATAGTAGAACAGTTCCGCTTACGATAATGACTGTCGTAGAAAAAGGCCGACACTTTTCGCTGGACTACGGATGTCTTGACAACGGTCGCAAATTTTCCCATTGGTTGTGCACGATGCATCAGTTCGCCTCACGACTAGGCCTCGAGGTTGGCCTGGCTCTCAGCTGGGCCAGCGTTGCTGTTTCTAGATGGGATGAATTATTACTTGTGATGTGAAGTCAATCTAAGGAAAGTGTTTATATATACAATTTACCTATTCGCCCAGCCTTGTTGCCAAGATCCAGTAGATGATACCGTAATGGCCCGTTCAAGTTCTTTTATTTTGTGTGTAACGATAGGCTTCATTGAAAATATGGTAAATTAACTGATCGACCGCAGTAGACAATAAAACTAAGAAAAAAGCAGGAAGAAACACAAGCTATCATGACTGTAATTTTACGATTAAAAAAAAGAAATATTCGTCTTCGTTCTCTTTTTACCGCTGTACCAATGCGTCATGTATTTACGAGATTACTTTCCATCATGTATAGGGAGTTTCACACTAGTATTCGCGCTAGACAGGACCAGGGCACTGTGTCGGTAAACGGGCTTATCACAGAGAGTGTGTTTCTACTTCTTGCTATCTCTGTCCCGATGCCGGTTCCCTGACGTCAAAATGATAGCCGACCAACAAAGCAATGTTGGTCAAGTCAATGTTAGTTGTGCGCTGCAAGCAAATCATTGCCCCGGTTGAGGTGGGACACGGGAGGAAAACGCGCAAAGCGTCTCGCCTTAACTCCTCGCTACTACTGCTGGCAAACGAACACATTTCTCCACGGCTTTCAAAAACCTTTGGCTGGTCATTCACGATACTGCCTAAGTGAAGGGTTGGCCAAACCCTCCTTTAAAATCCGAACCACAGCATGTCTGTCTCCGTGAGTTTACCCGTTGTCAAACAATTGCGCGCGCCTCTGACTTGCGCGAAACCGACCAAACTGTTTAACAAGCACATAGCTGTCGTACATGGTAAAATGAGCAGAAGGAAATGTTTACTCATGCTTGAGACTGCCCCGGACGGGGCAGTCCATCTCACAATTACATCCGTTCTTCCGCACGCCACTCGCTTCTCGTCTTCTTGCCGCCTGACGACTTCACTTACCGCCCACTTCGATAGTTCGCTTAACTGCTAGGGCCATTCGCCTACACATCGCTGCCGTGGCTCCCGCAAAGACCGCCTCCATCGTCACAGTTTTTGCATCCTCGCTAACGCAAAGCTATCTGCGGTAGCGATACGGCTACCGTCTCACAGCTAAATTTACTGCCACCGCGCGTCCAGGTAGTCGGGTGGAGTTGAGGGTAAGGCCGATGAAACTGCACTGAATGGCCCACAGCTCCGCCCAGCCTAACCTAGGCTAGCCACTAAACAACGTGTGAATGCGATTCAAAGTGGCGGACTCTTGAAGGCTGCCGTGGCACCAGCGGTGGCAAAAGCAGTGGCACCGTAAAGTCCTGCTGGTTTATCGATGGAGGGGTGCACGTTTATGAGTCTATAGACGCTGACTTGCTGGGGCCACGCCGGCCACTAGCAGAAACTTTCCAACTTCTCCATCTTCTTTCTATGGGGTATAGAGGTGTAGATTTTGGGTTGGACTAGAAGAGGGTGTAACGAATCTGTTGCTACTGGTCCTATCCTTTTCTCTTCAATAAAAGTGAAGTAAAAGCCTTCCGTACCGATCGACTAATGGCTCGGGTGGGAAAACCAGCGAATTTTCCTACGTGGGCTTGCAGGTTTGTCCTCTAGACGGATAACCAAACAAGGTGACGGGAACTTGTGCAACAGACACTAGAAAGTACTACTACTACTACTAGTATTATTATTAGGAACACTAATAATAGTAGTAATAACAACTTTAATATTGGTAGTAAAGGTGGTAAGGTGTTTCGTCTTTCCCGTAACGAGAGCGGAGTTTTCATTATGTGGCGTGATAAATATAATTATTTTTAGAGTAGCATGAGCTTGTCCAGCTTGCTTGACAATGCTTTATAATAACGTAGACTCACCCAGCAGGCTGTAGATTTTTGGATAAAGTTCACTAATTTATATTTACGTTGTACGTTTTAATATATATACATATATGTTCCGTTTTATTTTTCAGGTAAAATTAGGTTTCTGGCGATGTATACGAATGAAGAATTTAGCTGAGGGTATCTATGGCAGAAGGAACGTTCTGAAATAAAAACCGTAAATCATATTGATAGCTATAGGATCGATATAGGGGCTTCCACTTTCTAAATTTTAGGTTGACACCAGACAAATTACTGATAACCTCGAATCTTTTTTGTAATACCGCATAATCGAAGGCATGCGGATACGTTCCGGAGACGCAAAGATCTGCAAGGTATTGAGAACCAACAAAATAAAAAACAAAAAGAAAAGAAAAAAGCTATAGTGAAACAGTGCCGAAGCATAGACTCCCACAGACAGCTATCATTATCACTATGACTATTAGATTTTTATCCAAGGTTAAAAAAAATGTACATAACGCGACCACGGGTGAAAATTATTTGCTAAGCAAAAGTAAAGCATTTCGTGAGGGTCAATTTCGGACCAAAGATTTGCTCGATCGTTCGGCACGTCTGTTTCATTAGCGCCGTCGATCGAACTGTTATATGTTACTGGCGTCGTTCGTAAATGGGTCTCTTTTCTATTCGGCCCAGCCGCTCAAATACATGTCGTGACCACGTAGAGCGGAAAAATGATGATCTGAACTAGTTTGGGGCTAAAGGGCGCCGGTACTAAGCAGACGATTAGTAACAGTGGCTATCTGGATGGTAGCAAATTGAGTCATTGCAACGGTGATCTTTGTGTTAACAACATTATAACTATGTTATATCAAGAATCGACAGGGAGCTTTCGGCCACAACGACATGAGACAACAGTGTCGGAGTCTTATACGAGCGACGATGTTCTAAACGCGAAAAAATTACGTGACAAGCATATAGACGTTTTGCCGATAATGTTACGGCAACGCCATTTTGCGCGTCATCACAAACATATAGCAAGCATGACAACCGTAAGCGACACGCTGACGCATTTACACAAGTATGGATGGCATTTTATCTGTCTGTGCGTTTAAAACAGTAAACTGACATTTAGATGTATCTCGATTGATGTTTCCGATAATGTCCAATGCCAAAAGAAAGAAAGAAGCATAGATGGGTTCATGTAGTCCAGTTTCATCGCCTATAGTTAACATCGCCGAAGCAGCCGCTCATAGCCCTTCCGCGTTAATGATTTCAATTTATTTGAAATAGCGGAAGCGGTGCGCCTCCATCGTGAACTGACTTTAGAGCACTCCGAACCATTCGTGCTCCTGCTGTTGCCGATGTTCGTACCGATCAATGGCGGTTTCATTTAGCTTCAGGAGATGCAGATTCAACCGCAGTAAAAGCGTTCTCACGATCGTATCGCAATAGTAACGTGTTCGCCGACAATGGCGTATGTCAAATTTGGTTCATCTCGAAGATTCTTCTTAAAGTTGGCTGAAAGAAAACGTTTAGGTCCAGATGCTGTTGAACCCGACCCAATTGTTTTTCAGCTTTGTATCGTTATTAATGTTTATGCTAGCTGTTGTTTCTATTCGATGTCTAATCGTTTGCCATCTGCCAAACAGGCCACCTTTTTCAGGTAAAGGTAGGCTTCAGTAAATGGGGCTTGGCCGATCTGTGCGCTTTCTAGAGGACCATCATGTCCGACCTGCGAAAGGCCGGCTCTAGAAATAAATTATACTGAAGTGAGTGGTGATATTCTGTGAAAAAGAAAAAAAAGGTGCTAATCAAGAAAAACATCATTGGTATTAATTCATTCGTGTTCCTGCTGCTTGATAGCAACAACGACGAAAAAGGAGTGATTAAACGGGGTGGCTTGTTGTCATAAAGTGCTTTTTAAGGAACAAACGGGCACTTTGAATCGGTCGTCGGGCAAAAGGTAAACGATGTAGCCAACAGTAACATGGATACATGGCCAGTAATAACTGTGGCTGTTGTGCTCGATTCTATTCCCCGGTATTCCAATCATTCATTGCTGCAACGAATGTTATGTCGTAGGGCTTACTGCGCTAGTCCTATAGACGACAATCGACTTTCCCGAATATTTCTCTATCCAGTGTTATGATTACATCTTCCCTTATTCGTTTAGAATAAACCACTAACGCTAGCGTAGCTTCTACCGATCCGTTACCACTTTAACCGATCCGAACCACTTTAACGCACCAGAACAATGACCATTATCCCGTACCGCAAATGTCCCATCTGTAAAACTAAAAAGTAACTTTAACCGTTCATTCTCTGAACCTCTACGTTTCACCCTGTCTCTCGCGAAACCCTCGAGGTAGCTGTCATCTCCGTGCGCCTTCGCCGTCGCTGACTTCACTTCCGTCCTATAGAATAAGTGAATTTAACGGGTGATCTCGTCACCGCTGCTGTCGCCACTTTCATTACTATGATCACTACCGTTCAAGCTTTTCTGCAAATGCTGTTGGCTCCAGTGGAACTGCCATTGTCGGCAGCTACTGACGTCCGGTACTGTTGGGGCTGCGTTGGCCGTTGCTCCGCTTCCATTGCCGGGGCAACATCGCCGCCTTCCAACCCGTGAAGAACTTCTTTTATTGCCGTAGCTGTACGACCAGCAGAAGAACTTAGAAATTCTGCTGTCGTCTATTGAGAACCGGATCCAGAGGCATACGTTACTACGATGCTCTAGTTTCGAACACAATTAGAATTCTATTATATGCACAAGTATAGTTAAGTATTAGGGTCAACCTAAGCGCGTGGCGATCTGAAGGGAAAGTGGGTGTAGACACGATACTGACAACGACCCAATAGATAAACTGCTAGTAAATTTATCATTATGCGGAAGTCAGCGTAAATTTACGCATTACTATGACCAACACTTCTTCAGCACAAATAGTATTTGCAAGGCAATTGAATGGCAGGTAAGCAGTGAATGATTTGCGACAATTCCTGCGAACCTGAAAACGTCTATGGAGCACGGTTTATACCGGGCTTAGGATGCTAGCTTGTTTTTTTTTTTTAATAATCTCCTCTATATCCAAGCGTATCGTCGCACACTTGCATTTTGTAGACGGTTGACAACGACCCTTTGTCGGACCAATTTCCCTTGTACTGGATAGGTATCTGAAGGATGATCTTTATGCAAGTTATGGGAGTGTAGAATGCATTCGTTCTTTTGCTAATTTCCTATATAAGTGGCTTCGTTTTATGAGCGCCATAAATTGCTATGCTCTGAAAAATTCCAAAGGGCATTTATCTATGCATCTATAGAGGATTCTGCCTGCGGCTATATAGGACTCTGCCTCCGTACATGTCTTGAACCAGATTCGGAATAAGGGCGGATATGTCTTGACCTACAATTTGTGTGTTTGAATCTGCCGCTGTTTTCGAAAAGCATAGAGGGACTACAGTTTTACGTCTTCATCTGCTTATCTGATCATCATGCATAAGTCGTAAGAGAGTTCGTTTTGACAAAGTTACATAAAATATAGATAACCAGTTATATAGGTCTTTTTGAACAATTATGTTCTGGAACTTTTTTTTAACTTTTCTCTAGTTTTACTAATGTTTAGCTTGTATAAAAGCTTATATATATATATTACAAATAGTCTTTCCATAGTAGTTTTTCGTTTTGCTTTTCCGTTATACATCTTTCTCTTTGTTCGATTCAGCATACGTATATTGTAACTTACGTTTGTTATTCTTTAACTTTTCGTCACGTTTTTTATTTTGTGTTTGTTCGCTGCGTAAAATCTCGATTTTGCGCATACGTTTTTCCTTCTAGGTCGTGCAATCTCGTTGGTGCGCTGTCATGGGCCTATTTTGAGGTTTGTCGTCTGCACATGGATAATGTGTATCCGCTAGCCCTAGTCGCCAAGCCACATCGCTGTTCGCTATCTAGCTTACAGTCGACGTTTGCACACGATATTAAACCAACCTCGAGGGGGGTCAGCCTTGGACCATTTAAGGCTCACTTGACCAAGTAACTTACTGACCAGCGCATGTACACTCCCTCTTGCTGCGCCTACGTGTTATTGTCATCAAAAGTCGGGCCGACGACCCCCTTCCATTCAAAGGGGTTTGTGTAGCACGCAACCCCATTACATCTCTACACATGTTCGTTTGATGAAATACAGCTCCTAAGTATCATAACAGTGATTGTCGAAGCAAGCAGCAGCGGCGGCTGTTCTGGTGACATAATTGTTACAAATTTTGTCACTTGCCACCTGCTACGAATACTAAGTTGTGAAGAACCGATTGCTCTCTAAGGAGAACTCATTAAGTAGGAGCAGACCCAACAGCTCACCTCCGTGGCCAGAAGGGCCGAAGGGATGACCGAAGTGAAGATTTGGGTTGACAGAGTGCAGCGCGTGATCTCGGGTAAGCGAAATATTGGAACATGTATCTATTTAATTTATATATATCTGTATATGTATGTATATATATATATATATATATATATATATATATATATATATATATATAGGGAGAGAGAGATCCGTAAAGAATAAACGGTACCTAAGTAACTGCACACTTTGAAACGAGGATAATATTTATGTCCGTGGTGTAAAAAGTGCCTTTGATCCATGTAGCGCATGTGTTTGTCTAAGTGTATGGGAAACAAGACAGCCTTATGCTGAGTTTAGGTATGTTGATTTAAATTTTATTTCCTAGAACCCCTAGAAACACCGTTTTTAGCCCACGCTATGCTGTGATATAGATCATAACCGACATGAAAGTTCCATGAGCGTCGCACACTATAACACTTCTGCTAAGTTCCTTGTATATTATTGTTTATGTTGATCTCTGATCCTAGAAAACCAAATTAAAGTGAGCGCGCCCCATTCGGGCGAAAGCTACGTCTACCCGATACTCTCTTTTCCGCTGTTGCTTAGATAGAGTCAATATAGTATCCAGTAGGCAATAACTATTACCTATTGATTCCGACTGTGGAGGTGTTCCGCCGAGCCCAATTCGTGATAATGATCTATCGAAAATAGCAGTAGCTCGGCCTCACTTTCACTCGGCTGGCTGTTCTCGTCAGATGTGAAGGCTAAACAAATAAAGTGACCTTACCTTTCCCTTCCTCGATATCCTGAAATGCCAACCTGGAGCAGTGAGTTGAGTTCCTTTGCGTTTACTTGTCTGCGATGTTACTCCGCCTAGGTGACACGGAGGCCTCGCAACAAATGCAATTTTGCCCATATTTATGACGGTAATTTATAGCTTATCTCGTCAAAGGTCCTGTTGTCCCCCCTGTAGATCAACGTGGGAAGCTATCCTCTCATTTGGTGCATGTAAATTTTACGTCAGTTGGCGATAGCTGGGACCGAATTTGAATGAGGAAAACAAATTGTAAAGAAACGTTTGTTCTAAATGGTTTTATTGCTAGAATTCAGTTGCAGCTGTAATTTCAACGGTTATCGATTCGCGTTGCCTTTAATATTCCCTTTTTTCGCTGCACTCCCCGCGCAGCCTAAACTAACCTGAATATAGCGAACAACCTAAGTTCGTTACGGTTTGAGATTCAGTTGCAAGGAACGGTTCGCGTGCTGGTTGAGACTGGCTGTGATTAAGTCGTGACTACCTTTGTATGTGTCGTTGGCTAGAGGATGGTTTACTGCCGCCGCGTCTTGGCTGGTTGGTAGGCGATCTAAACTAATCAATGGCATTCATCGCGCAAGACTAGTTTATGACCGTGCGAAGGTCTATCTGTCTTTATGATTAGTAAACTCGAACGTACGTGAACGTTGCTTTTACGGTTATCCGATATTCAGGCCCAATGGGTATATACATTTTTTGGCTTTTCCGTTCACTGCTGCTGTTCATTAGTCACAGTGCTTCAAGAGGCTGGTTTCCATTCTAACACGAAATAGAGTATATCTCCATTCGAATCCAACCAGAAAGTACAGTATAATTGTTGTACGTATATATGTAATTATCCACGGTATGGTTGGAAGCGTAGTTCTTGTTATAGAATTTTTTAAAACAAAGACTTTTTCTTTTCTCCAAGTAGTTTCAATTGATCCCGTTGACAAAAAACCACGTCCTAATATACGAGTATGTTGTGCAATGTCATAGCAGTCGGGCTCGATACTAACAAATAAGCTACAAAGTTATTCGATATAATGCATTGCAGTAGCATAAACTTATTGAAAGCTTCTTTGTTGCCTTCAAGTCCTATTATTTCTCAGCGTCCATATGCGTTTATCTGTACAGTTAACTTGCGTAGAAGGTGGCTCATTTAGAAACTGGCGTGCTCTTAGTACCGAACGGAAAGGCGGTAGCTGTCAGCGTGTTTGACGATGCGCCCATTTTTGAAAGTCAGCTATGGTCTAGTTTCGAATAAAGTATGACGGAACAGATTTCGAAAATGCCCCAAGACCAAAGCATTTCGTCTGCTTCGACTCACTCGCCTCTGCTCCTCTAGTGAACTTGGCTTATGGTGAGGCCACGGCGTGTACGAGCGGCTAGATCAGAGGTCTCATATTGCAACAGACTGAACATAAATACTGAATTGAAGCGGCCTGTCTAAGCTGTCAATCTGAAGTTGTCCGACCTATCTCAGGGTATCGGCGAGTATCAGTATGTCCATATGTTAAATTGTAGTACTGAATAGGAGCAGTCCGCATGGAACGCTTAGCTAGAACATGGAGCCCTGTATACTCTCGCTCGTCCCTTTAAAGCTGCTTTTCGCTGTTTCTGTAGCGCCGTAGCTGCCACCGAAGGCCGCCGTTAGTCGATTGGTCAGTTAGTCGTACACTTATTCGATCGAAGGATAAACCTGCTGGGCTATGAATACCGCCCAACTGTGTCTCCTTCCACCAGAAGGGATTGGGCTGTTCGAAATCGTCCGTGCCAACCTGGTTATATTGTGCTTTGCGCCGATCTGGGTGTCGTATATTGTATATATTATTTGTTTATTAAGATGTTCGCTTCGTCCGGACTGAGTGAGCATCGAGAATGCCTTTTGGCGTCAAAACGGAAATGTTCCAAGTTCATTAGTCCTTGTTGAAAGCCGATGGTGTTAGTGGGTAGCCCCCAGAGTTACTAGTAAGCGTAAGATTAACGATAACGATCATTCAGAACTGTAAAAGGATTCCGGCCGAGTCACCAATTTATAATATTGGGGGTTCGAATGACGTTTTTGAGGCTTCGCTGGTTATACTCCTATGGGCAGCTGAGTTGTGCTTTGCCGTTCCGCTTCCGTCGACTGGTTTCCTTCGGGTTGTAGGGTATCTTCCGACGGCAATAATTTACAACGGCACTTCGCCCTGAAAGGACGTATGTAACCAGTTTTTCCTTAGGCGAACAGCAGATGAGTTTTAGTAAAGGCCATGTTCCTTTTGGAGCTATTCTATCATGTATAAATTTCTATGAATTATATATTGTATATACATAGTAAAAAAAATGGACGATGAAATGCATTCTATTCTTAAGTAAATATCGCTACCGTCTATACAACATCATGCAGTATGTGTCGGTCGGCCTGTCCCTGTATTAGCGTGCGATATTAGCTAAAACAGGATAATCCAAATAAATATGCTGTCGCGTTAACCAAATGACGACAAATGAACTATCAAAATGGAATCCTTTATAATTTCTAGTTTCGTAGGGTTTTTACGTATCTAATTGGTACGCCCTACTAATATTATTATAATTATTTCATGCTAGTATATAATATGGCCTGCTTAAGGAAGGAATGCTTAAGGAAGGCTGGCTTATAAGGAAGCGTCGATATTGATGCTCAAAAAACAACTTCAATTTGCTCATACACCGCCCCGCTGTACAGTCTCAACATATCTGTCGGCTAGGTGTATTATGCTGTATCTCGTTAATGTGGTTACGCAATAGATTTCGCTATAGTCGTAGTTTACGGCCAATCTTCCTCATGATGCCACACCTGATCCCCTTTCGTAAGGGCTCGCAAAGCTCGGAATCCTTTAGATTTTTCGTGTCATTGTAGGCTAGAAGGACCGTTGGTGATGACATCAAAATTTTTATACTTTCGCTTCACTCCTGCCCCTTTTTTTAATTACTTGCGTGGCGCATTTACAATTTGTTTATTTTTTGATAAGCAATATGCCTCTTTCTGCACGGTAACAAATGGGAGCGTGGTCCTTCAATAATAAAGACAACGATGGCCTAAACGAAGAGAATGACCTTTCATTGTAAAGAGATCTGTCCCATTTAGGGGTTGCTTGCTATTGCTTCTGCCGCTGGGGTTGTGCTACCCCTAACAAGCGTTGAGCGACCTCTCAATACCGTAGATGGCGAGAGGTCTTAGCGCTGTGCGGATTCTGAGAGGACAAAATCTGAGGCCA
This sequence comes from Varroa destructor, assembly GCF_002443255.2. Taxonomy (NCBI): domain Eukaryota; kingdom Metazoa; phylum Arthropoda; class Arachnida; order Mesostigmata; family Varroidae; genus Varroa; species Varroa destructor. The sequence continues at coordinate 992,231 of NW_019211457.1, read as the reverse complement.
CGGCAAATTGCAAGCGGGGCCCGTAATGATTTTTGCGGCCATCGTTGCTTCTCTGTATGTTTTTTCTCGAAAGGAAGAAAGTAGATGGGGAGAGACAAACTAAACCCTATCTTTTCGTTTCACAACAGGTGGACCTTGTAGACCTAACTGCAGTCAAGTCCATAGTCACGTAGAGGCATCCTTGCGCATTAGTAAACCATCCACAATGGTGAAGCCTTACCGACACAGAAAAGACCCCAATCTATCGTGGTGTTATTTATATTATCTCTTGGTGTAGCGCAGTATCTTTTCATGGTGTTCCGCCAAGTTGCCACCATCGCCTGTGCCGCCCTTATCAGGCCTCAGTGGTAGACATTTGACTGTGGTTCGAGCAATTCTTCTTTGCTTGTAGTTTCGCCTCGTGCTTCGTAAATGGATTCGTCCGCATGTGACATGCAGGAGAGCCCCCAGCAAGTGAACAGGCGAGTGCTAGCAGCTGATCTCGCGGTCTTTCATTTCTTTGACACGCACTATAGTACTGATGCTCTAATGGTATACGTGAGCATTGCCACTTGCTGCTCAGTGCTACCAGAGATCAGGTAATGCCATATGCCTGCGAGCAGAAAGGCAAACTTGTTTGCTGAACAGGCCGAACAGGAGTCTGGGGGAAACCGTAGTTCTTCATAACCCCGTTTATGGTACGGGTCTCCAGTCTTAAAAAAGCCTTCGCGGTTTTCACCGTCTCTCCATCTTCCAGTTTAACATTTCTCTCTTGGGTTTCTGGTTCTTTTGCCCTTGGGATATGGGTCGATGCATGCTTCGATTTTCTCGGTAAATTGGTTTTGCTCTAAATCCGACGTGTCCCCATACAACGCGCTTGGTGCGCACCATGCGGGTACAGGAGGGGGGGGGGGGGGGACGTACACATACTGTTCTAGCCAAGCCGATATTCTTTATCGTGTTGGCTTCACCGCCGGCGGGGGTGCAGAAAGGCGGCTAGGATCCTGCGTTGCGTTGGTTTCCTGACCGTTCGAGTCGTGCGCACTGGACTATGTTTTGTGCCTATGGCTGCTAGGATTCTGTTACGCACTGCGCTGTCCCAGCGAAAAAACTCCGGTATCATGCAGTAAGTCAGTCTTTAGCAAGCAACGGCCAACAGAGGCATGTATCTTACTTCGTACAATGTAAATTGATCAAATTAATTTCAACGCGGCATTTGTTTGCCTGTTATAAATAGTACGTGGACTGCCTTCTACGTCGATGTGGTAGTACTTTATTTAACGGGATTTAGCGTGTATGATGTCCGGCCGTAATGCGTTCTTGTACTCAAGCTTTGGGTTGATTGTTATTTGGCACTATGTCGGAAAGACTCTGCTATTTTGTTAAGGTTTGATCATATTTCATTGTTATTCTTTCGAAGGTCGTGAGGGTGCTGTTTGATTTGATAGTGGTCGTCACGTCGTCTGACCAGAAAAAAGAATTTAATGGAGTTATATAAGCGAGACGGGAATATATATATATATATATATATATGTATGTATGTGTATGTGATAATATCGTAGGTATGGTGGATTGTAACTACAGTACGCTTTGTGCGAAGATTTTCTTGATCTTCTTACGTTTATTTGTTTGCCTTTGAACATATTTATATAGATAAATTATTGTTATCGTATTTCAAATCGTATGACTTTTCTGGGCCAACAGCCGGCTGTTAACTAGTGCCTCGTGTTTTTACTTTATTTTAGAAGTGGGATTTTTTATGAATTGACAATTTGCTGCCATATGACAGGTTATTGGAATAGCGTTGGGTGCTACCACAAAAATTCTTCAGGACAGCAGCACGTAGAATGCGCTTAAACGAGCCGACCGGTATACGAGCACCGCGATTTTCTTTTGCCTAATCCAACACAAAACTAAGTCCTGACTTTTGTTTTATTGAACGTAGTGTTTAACTTCAACATGAATTCTAACTAGCAGGAAGGGCGCGAACCATTTTCCGCCTCATAGCTATTCCATCGCTGGTGTTTTTCAATCGTTAGTATAAATGCGCACTGCCGCCTGTCACTGCTTTCTATTAGCTCAAGAATTAAACGATACTACCTCTTTTATTCTCTTGATTAGAACATTAACCCAATAGGAAATAAAGTACCCAACTTAACGATCTGTTTTGTTTATATATATATATAGGGTGGCACGTAAATAGGCTAACGGTGGAAAAACTTGAAATATATAATTAAGAAGGTTGAAACAGCATATGGACCAACTGAATACCTACCTTTTTTCATCTATGGTCTTTTGCCACTGTAAGCCTAATTTTACCCCACCCTGTATATATATATATATATATATATATATATATATATATATATATATATGTATATATATATATATATATAGTTTATGGATATATGTCCAAATGTTACATACTTTGTGTTAGTTTCGTTAGGCTCGTGTGTGAGGTATCCACGGCCTCGTATATGACCGAAAGCAAAAGGGGAGCTTTGTTGGCTTTGAAGAAGCCTGTAGAATTATTTTACGGGAACATCGATTTAGTGTTAGTTTTCGATTTCTGTAAATCAGAGCAACTTCGCGTGCGATTTGGTGGGTAACCAGGTGTGCCTCTTTGCTAAGCTAGAGCTAGCCGTAATAAGTCGCTACATCTTTGCCTGGTAGTTGCCGACTGGAAGTCTACAGTAGCTGTGAAAACGACGTGCTCTCTTTATTCCCGACGCTCTCACATCAGTGTGTGATAATAACAAATGGGTTTTTACGTCTAGTTTCATACGCTACACGCTATCCATCAAGAGAAATTTTTTCACTTGGTCTTGCGACTTTGCCCATTATCCTGATTTTTCTATGAAGTTTAGGAATAGCACTCCCTCTTCAACTAGTGACGATAAAGGTTAATGCCCTGTCGATCGCGCATCCATCCAGCCCGAACGAACATCCATACATAAATGGTTTCGCAGCTTTCGCACTTGAACTCAGTTTCGGTGGATGAGGCTGTTACTGCAGCGAAAACCCTCGACAGTATTTTATAAAGTTCTTTTCTTTGCCAATGACAGATGATACGACGGCGTGTTCTCTCAGAACTTACCTTGCCTTGCTTTACTTTGCAGCCCGACCGTCGGCGTTACCAACGGGTGCTGCGGAACTTCGGAACGAAGTACGAACTTTAAATCATACTTCTTTTTGACCATACGTTAAGCCAAAGATTCCCTATATTATCAGGCTTAAGCCCTCCCCACTTGCCTGCTGTATTTTAATGTTTGCCCCTTCCTGCAGTCTGTGGGAGTCTACGCCGCGAGGCCCGAGGGCCTCTTACGCTTACGGGGCAGTGCCAAGTTCCTGGGCGACAACCCCAGCGCTGCAATACAGGATGGGTGTCCAAGGCAGCCGCTTAGGGGCGACACTGTTCAAACATTCCGCGCATCCTGCTGTTGTTATGGCGGTTCCCGGTCCTATTCTTTCGTCGTCTTTTCGTTCGGTTTTCTTGAGCCGTACTGTTTGAGGCCATATATTGAAAAAGCATAGCAAAGCAGATGAGGCTCCTCACCCCGCGGGCCACGAAGCCCTCGTATATAATCATCTCTAATCGCCTTGGCTCGGCTTCCGCCTACAGCAACAAGCCAGGTTAGCTTCGGGGCTGTTCAAACTTTTCCAATCAAATCCTAAAGCCACCACTGTCTCCGTCGCCTCCATCTGCTCCTGAGTCCATCCACCCCTCAATTTCAGGCTGAATTGAAGACAACGGTAGAATGTTCGGTTCGGGCCATCGCTCGTGAGCGAAATGATGTGGGGAACAGTTGCTGCCTATAGCTGGCAGGCACTACCATGAAGCTGAGCCGACTAACCCTAGCTGAGGCTGAACCTGGCATTCAGAGCTTGGACAACCGAATGAACTTATGTTAGTATCTCAGTCTTCCTCACCTTTTAATCTATTGAGCATAGAAAGTCATCCAGTGTAAAGCCACGTCAGACTCATCAGGGTTTTTGGCGGATATTAACTATATCTCATATTATCTAGAGCATTATAAGACCGGTGATCGATTAAGTGGAATCAATAGCAGATAAGACAGTAACGGCAGCAATACATTAAGGGCCATTTGAGCCCTGTGGGCTTGAAAACATGCTTAGAATGGTTAAATTGTTTGTGTATGTATAAGTGAAAATTGTCGGTCAGGGAAACCCGTACCTATGGAGACAGTTTTGGAAAGGCAGCCACGATGCGGACAACGATTAAACGAAAAACGTCAAATTTTACTTTTCTGCTTCCACAACTATAGAAGACGTTTCAGGCTGCCATTATTATAAAAGGCGTCCTTTTTAGCTAGCCTTGATCAGCGTAATACAGTATATTCGTGTAGCCCGTGTTGTTCCGGTTCACATACGCATGAGCTAAAACGATAATCACTATTTTGGCGCAAGCATCCTGCGGGTCGTACACATTGAATTTCCGCTTTCAGCGATCTGCTGTTATTTCTAGACTATTTCGGCGCTATTTATAATAACAGTAATACGAGAAAAGTACTTTGTGCGAGACGATTATTAGGTCATTAGGGAAAATGAAATGCGAAAACGACTTCATTTGAAGGTCATGCGCGTGCATGAAAGCCTTATAGCTCGTACTCGTGATAGGTATAGCATGAGCTGCCATGAATATTGCAAAACCTCAGAGAAACGGTTTAATGTTAAATCTAGCGAAGAGCCCACCTCGAAGAACAAGATCGGGGAGGTGATTTGGGTTGTTTACCTTTTAATAGCTGATTTTTAAGTAACGAATGGGTAAGTGCATCGACACACCATCCATTTAGCCTCTAGTCATAAAATATGTGAGTGACGACTCCTTTCTGGCCATTGTACTATAACACGTCCTATAAACTGGAGCACAAACGTTACGTCATCGCTTGTAGCAGCTAGGCCTGTCTAAGAACAGACCGTCCTAGAACCAGCATATCTTAAATGCTGTCGATGGGTCGATAAATGGGTCGATGCTACCACCTATTGGCATTTCTTTGATGCAGAGAAGATACGTCATTACGATACGTCAGATCATCTCAATGCAGAGTTGGGTTGAGGTTGGTTTAAAACACAAAGTTCCATTTAAGCTCTTACCCTAAATTGGCTAGAGTTGTAACACTGCCTAATGGTGGATCAGTTGCAACTAAGTGAAACCAGTGTCACTGACAATAACTTCAGTACGGCCAAGCGGCTGGTTCGATCTTCAAAGGAGTCGCCCTCAAGGGAACCTCTCGCACAGCGTAGCTCATAACGCCAAGTAAACCCGTTGCTAGAAACAGCTAGTATTTTCGTTAGTGGCGGCAATGGCGACCTGCCTGCAACAGTGAACTTTTCATATAACATGCGCAATATAGAAAATGGAGGACGAGACCTTTTCTTTTATGCAAGACGCGTTCAAGTGCGATGTTAATCACGGTGAGACTCCAGCGGCGGGGATTTCCATCAAAGCTGGCTCACAAGTCAAAACCATCCTGAGATGACAAGCTGACGGCGCGAAACAGGACAGGACATAAAAGGGTGGAAGGGGCCATCTGACAGAAAATGCGGCGACGTTGACAGCGATGGCGTCACTAGGCACGTTGCCGTATAACATAGCGAGACTAAGCGTCCTAGCTGCTCCCTCTCTGTTAATAGGCGGCAAACAAACATCAACGGACTGCAAACATTCCTGTTGTTACTTCGACTATTAATTATAAGGTTACATGCAGAAGCGCGTAGATGGTCCAGCGGCGGAGCGACCCGGGGGTATGAAGCCCTCGAAAACTATTTACAAGAATTAACTTTCTGGCGCTAAACCTTTCTATCAGGCCTCCGTTTGTTTCATACGACCTAAATGGCCTCTGAACAACAGGACTCTTGCTGCATAAACAGGCTATGACAACCACTTAGTTAACGGAAGATTGTATACTTCTTGCTTCGCTTGTCTTTCTCCTCGCCACTGGCGTGGCGGATTTTAGAACTGCTGGATTGAATCACTGCAATTTTCTAGCCGCTTTAACCAGGGATGCACTAATAAGTAATTTCACGTAGCTCTATATGAAGAAGCTGTTAGAAATTTGCTTGGGAGCTCTTCTCGAGCTGTCTCGAGATGAGCATATTCTATGCACATCCCCATAACAAGCAACACCAAAGCTTTTTAGTTGCCGCGTCAGTAGGTGCAACATTAAATTTTGCTCACTCCCGCTGAAACTATCTACAGTCATCTCGTTGCCCATTAGCTTTCTGTTACCTACGATAACTTAAGTGCGCCAATGCAAGACTTTCGTCTATTTGCGGTACACACTTTTACGACTGCGACTTTCCCTTCGTATAAGCAAATTTCCTAGTACATGTTCTTTTTACTACCGTCTTAGACAATGCCCTCCTCTCAGCCGTTTCAAGCACATACATACTGATCGACGTAAGCGTGCTCGTGCCCTATCGTCTAACATTTAGTCCCCCACTAGATAATAGTAATAAAGCAGCTAGCCTTTCTTCTCCTATAATTTTATGTGCGTTACACACTTCTATACGCTTTTCCATCGTTACCAAAGTTTGTTCGATTTGCTCGCTCTTGATTTTATCTTTGCGATCTCTATCTCTCTCCAAGCATCGAGCCCATTGAACGTAACCGAACACAATGGGTTCCTCATAAAGGTTGCCACAAGAATGGAACGCCGACGCTCCGTATCTCGAACAATGCTTTATTTGCTATTCCATTTTTTGCTCGTCCGAACGACCCAGTGCTTGAATCGCTGTGCATTACAACGATTGCCTCCTATACCTATGTGTGTGCAACCGCCCGCCCGCCTCTATGCACATGTGTCCTTTGAAGGCATCTTGTACTGCGTGCTGCTTCGCCATTCCCAGAGGTGCGCGTCCTCTACCACGCGCCACTTAAGCGCATACAGCATCGGTCATATTTAACGTTGACGAATACGGTAAATAGCGAATTCGTATGTTAAAATGGAATGTTTCTTGCTGAGGAAACGGATCCCACTGCCGCCTTCATCTTTCTTGCAGTTCTTTGCGCGTTCTGGCTGCAGCATTTCGTTGCTGGTGCTATCGTTCCTTCTCGTACAGTTTATATCCACACCTGTTCCCCTTTGCAGTCATCGCGCCTTTATGCAACCCCTAGCGTTTGCACGTTATTGTCCATTATTATCGACTATTGACACGTAAATAGCCAAAGGCCAAGGAAAAGACGAAAGAACGCCAGTGTCTCTTGGGTGAATCGTCGAGGCCGTTAACCGCAGCCAAGTTGTTGATGGTCGCCTGAGCGGGTTTTTTACATTGTACTGCTGCAGCCTATCTGGGTATGGTCGTTAGCATACTTAAAGCAATCCCTTACCATTTAATCGGACCTACACGAAAGTAGCAGCGGAAATTGAACAAAAAGTGCGACAACGAAAAACACTGACACAGCCGCTGCCAACAGCTGTATTCGGAGGTTTGCTTGTGCAGATTTTTGCAGATAGCGTCGGCATCGACCTTATCGCTTCTTTTTCGCGTCTCTCCCCGTCTCCGATTCTGTCGTCTGTTGAACTTTGCGTTCATTTACGATCGCAGAAACCGTAGCAGGGCTACCATAGGGGGTAGCAGCGCACCTTGCGTCACGGTGCCCCCGGAGGTCCGTCCGTGCATCTCCGTTGTCAGGCGAGAGGAACGGATAAACGCCATGAATGCTGTGCTTAGCAAAATCAAGTAGAAAGAAAAAAGCTTCTTTGAAGAAAGTGTAGACTGTAGACAACTACAAACGCCAAAAGCGAACTGCGAGGCTAGGTTGTATCTGAACAACTAGGAAGTGGGTTAAAGTAAGGGGGATTAAAGGCTGATCTCAATCATCAATTGAAGTTGGTAAAGAAAGGAATCATGGCTCGTCGCGTTTTCGGACCGGAACTCATGCATCATTTTCGATAACGGAATGAATGACATGGTGATGCGGACTATGCAGAGAGTTAGTTTGCTTGAAGAGACGCAGAATATTATGAACTTGCCACTGTTTTGTACTGTTTGTGGTTTGAGTTCCCTGCGCTACGGTGCACTGCACGAGTGGCTGTGTCGTAAAATTTATCCAGTATCAGTGCACGTTCAGCTTACGAAAATGTCAGGCTAGCTATAAAGATAAGGTTGCAACGTAACGACAGGTAGCCGTACGACGCAAAGCATTATCATACAATAAACGCAGAGCATAGTTGAGTACAAGAACCGCAGACACAATCTGAACGCAATCACTAGACCAAAGAAACAGAAAGGGGTATAGTAGGAAGTACCTAAAGGTGGCTAAAAAGCGATAGACAGCTGTCGACAGCGAAGCGGATGGGTTGTACTATGAGCGGAAGACACTGTGTGGACTGCACCCAGCAATATCACTCGTTCTGCATATACAATAGCACTCTAACAATTCAGCGTCAGTGTGCTTGCAACAACGGTACCGGTGCCTGCTTTATCCTTGAGGTAGTTAGTTTGCCTTCACCACTGAACCTAGAGGACTTTCTTTATCTACTGTTAAGTTATAACTGCGAGTTACGTCTCCGCTTTTCGTATTCGTTTCGTAATGGCAGCAGCAGCAAAAGTGCGTTGCCGTTTGTGTAGAGCTGGACTACATAGGACGGGACGCGAAAAAACAAAAATCTTCTCTGCGCTGTCGTATACCCTTCGTTAGATTTGTAATGATAACAATAGCAAAAACAGCGGTAGGATCATCAAAGAAGCTGGTGCTTTTGCCGTTTTTACTTAAGACTTAGGAAGTTTTAACACACGAGTCAAAACACAAAAGTCACGCGGGGCGTCCCGCAAGCGTCCGCGGGACGGAAGAAGAGTTGGTGGTAGACACGAATTCGTTGCCTGCCAGCTCGGCCAGAAGCGGTACAGGTAAAGATGGGATGGGCTTCATGAAAAGGCAGCTGTCATTGTCGGTTGCTTGGATTGGTCTGCGGGCGGGGCGACTCCCGAGAGTGCACTTAAAAGACGGTGGAACGGTATCTGAAGGAGAGAACCGACGTTCTTTACGGACGAACCAACATACACTTCTTTTTTGTCTTCGAACGTGTTCCCTGCACTCTTTGGGTTAGCCTAACGAAAGCGCTATGCGTGTCGCGTCAATTGCAGTGGTGATAACGATGGCACCACCAGCGAGTGGCAGTCAGAAAAAAGATTCTTTCCAACTTGGGCCCATAGCAGAACATAATAATAATAATAATAATAATAGTACCAATCGTGGCCTTAGCGCCGATTTTACTGCCGCTGGTTTAGGTAAGTGCAGCACTGATGACGCTTTCAGCCCGTCTTCTCGCTCAGACTCTTTTTAGTTGAACAAGAAAAAAGCATTTGCACAAGTGTCATTATGTTGCTCCGAGAGAGCTATTATTAGAAAGCGGAAGACATTGCGTTGCGACTGCCACTAAAACTGCAATTAGTGTCGTCCATCTTCCTCAAGGTTTTCGATATTGGGACCCCGCCATGTCGGAGTCGCTTTCGAGAACCTCTCCAGCGCACTTCGATGTGGAAGTAGATTCGTTGAAGTAGCCATGTCTTCCGTCTGCGTCTTTACTGTTCAGTCAAAGGGAGCACCGAACTGATTGTCTCCTCGCCCCGCATCTGGATAGCTTTTATGTTTTACGTCGTCGTCTGGCAGGCACGCTGTGGAAATCTGAGAAAACTTTATCCGTATGTAAAAAAAAAAACTAGCGGCCACTACGGTGAGTGTGCACAGCAACTTCTTGGCGGCGAGGTGTGATACGAACGTAGAAGTAGAACGAGGATAAGAAGGGTAGAGCCAAGGAGTGAAGGGGCATTTGGCTCGACGAGAACTATAAGGGGACGTCATCTGTTTAGGAAAGCACAAAGCAGACGATGGGGGATCGGAGGCTAAGCGGCAGTAGAACTGGGATAAAGAGATTTTCCAAATAGTGTTCAAGAAAATTCTACTGTTACTGTAACAGGCGTAAACGTATGGCTCAAGGTTGCAAGGATTCAATCTAGGATTTACAACGGTGGCGGACGCTGCTAAGCTGAAAAGCAAGAAGTGTAAAGGAGAATATGGTGAGTTCAGAGGCTGCTCGTTATCTAGTAGGGCGTGCCGCCTGTGCTGCCGTTTCCGTTATTTCTGTTGCTGCTTTTTCAACAGATCTTCGAATGGACAATTGGCGATCCTATCTCTTCTCGATAGTGAAGACATAATCAGACTACAATAACTAAGAGTGCGGGCTGAGCGGACTATATGGTGGATCGTGAGTCTGATGCCAGAAAGGCAGCATGGGGATGTGATTCGAGCACAACTGCAGTATTTAAACGCGTACCACAACAGTAGTAGTAGGATAAAAGTATTTGGCCTGCTTGGATGGGCAACAACTTGCTCTAAGCGCGCGTAAGAGAAATAAGGGATAAAGGATATTGTAACTGAGGGAATTAGGAAACGGTTAGGTTTGACAGGCTTGGAGATTGAGTTAGGCAAGGCAATCACCAGCGGCAATAATGGCCAATACGCTGGGAAGGCAATTCCTGTCCGCTTCCCGGAAGAAGATTTTAAAAACACCGTGGTGGACCCGAAGATAATCGACCGAGCTTCTTGAAAGGCAAATTCCGCATCGCTCTGGGTTGAAAAATCGTCTATGAACTGGGCAAGTGCTGCAGCAACTGGAACAACAATTGCAACTCTACTCCTATTGTTTCTACCATGGAATTGCAAAGTTTCTAGTTTCTCATAGCTGGAACCTCATGCTCTGATCCGACGAGACGAAAACCACCTTCCGGGGAAGGGGGGATCAAGAGTTTGGTTTCTCACTGCAAAACAACTCTGTGCTTTAGATCTCGTGTAATGCCAGCCATACAAAATGTTTTAAAGAGAGATGCGTTGATGTGGTGTCCATTTGATGTACAACAAGCGGTGCCATGCCGTTCCGTCGAAATATGAGCGCAGAACAAGGGGCCTTCTGTTTTAGGCTACGAGTCCTACAAGTTCGTACGTGTCGCGAACTACGGCAAGCCAGCAGTATTAACGGAACAGGTTCCACATAACAAGAGCAGTGTTGAGTGACACATGATATTGACCGAATAAACTGCTGACGATACTACCGGCAGACGACGAATTTCTAAGAAATAGAGACCAGTTCCCGGCAGAAGGCTTTCGACAGAGGCAACCCCTGGTGGCGAGAAGTAGAGGCTACATTTAACTCGACTTGAAGCTAGATTGAATCTCAAAGGCAGTTTACTGCTTCATCCGCCTGTACAGACTCATTTGCCCCTAGAGACACGGGGATTGCGATTCACAAGAACCCCATATCGAACCCAATCAAGATGGGCATGTGAGGGCGAAGAAAGCTTATCGCCAAGGGAGCTACCAAAGGGATATAATGGACAGCGGCTCATGTATGCGACGACCCGTTTATGATTACTATACTATAATGTTCTACTGTGTATGACAGGTGTATAAAAACTGTCTGCGTAAAAATGCTGAGTTTAATTACCACTATAGCAATATATATATATATATATATATATATATATATATATATATATATATATCTGTTCAAGAGATGGCGCGCGCAGCAAATTTAGCGTCAACGAGACTTCCAGGTGCATGATGAGTCTTTAGGTTTTTAGTTGGATCGAAATGAGCAAGATACAAAAGGAATATGGAACTTGGAATAAGAAAAAAATATATAAATTCATTTATTCTCAAGCTTAGCTTGTGGGAAGACAAAAACCGCTTACAGAATACGACTATACATAAAACACCATGCCTTAACGGTTCTAAAATATACTAAAAAAATTGAGATATCCTAACGATACCTATCAGACCATGTACTACTGTATCTTGTTGAATCCCATCACCGTTATAATACAATTTTCTTATCTATCTTATTTATCGCAACTTTACTTTGTCATTCGATTATATAAATAAATACGATCGACAACGATACCGTTAATACTGATCAAGTACTTCGTTGTTTATACCTAAGATACATGCGTACATGCCACTGCATTCAGAATTGCTGAAATCGCAATTACCAGTGGGCGCTCACAGTTAATCAAACATCGTTTCGCGTCACGCGTTGTCAATCAGACCTACCCCATTCTGGATATTGCTTTTTAGCCAACTACCTAGCGTCACGGGTCGACCTTCTCTCAATGACGACTACCGAGTGCTCTAGGCTAAATAGCTAGAAGTTGGATAACGTATCGAATGTGAGACAAGCAGGGTGATTATGGCCTTCGCTGCTCTAGCAGTCGAAGGACGAGCTGCGACAATAGTATTGTACTAGTGGTCCTAATCGTAATGGTGTGCTGATGACCCATTCCTACAGCTTGTTCTTCTATAGAAGACGGGTCGGCCTGGTCTGACCTCGCCTGCTGACGAAAGATGTCCTATGGCCGTCGTCAGCCCCCGAGGCCGTAAGGAAAAAGCAGGTCGTACCGCTTCTTGCACGGCCAATTCGCGCACCTCAGTTATCGTAGGAAGTAATGCAAGCATTAGTTCCATCCGAGACAGCAGAAACTGAAAGAGGCTCTTGCTTGTCACCTACGAATCTTATCTTCCATAGGGCGCCTACCGTCTGCTGAGGTATACCAGGTAGTCGTGCAGAAAAAGAAAGCGGGTACCAATCCAAAGGGGATATAAATGCCATGAAAGCCTTCCTACACAGAAGCAATAAGAGTACAGACTTTTAAGGAAAAAGTGGAATGTCTTGGAGACATAACGCATGAAGGCAACCCAACCTACGTGTCGCAAGACCTGGTCTGAACGCGTCGTGTTCACTCTTGGAATCGGCTACTGCTAACAGATCCCACGGTTTTTTGGCCGAATTTGGTGACATGTATCCAACGGGGATAAGAAGGAAAGAGATAGAGAGAGGCAAGATCAGAGATCTGGCTAGAGCTCTGATCTTTTTGCACACTTCGCAAAAGGCCGCAAAATATCCTAATTGCAATTAAGGCTTTATTGCTGCTTTTGTTTATTATTCGTTCTCTTTTTCTCTTTAGGGTTGTAACACACTTGGTGCATTATGGCGTTCCGTCCTTGGTTGTAAGTAGGCGATACTGTGCAACGAGTACGTGAAAGAATACAAAGAAGTAATAACCTCCTGTGTAATATAAGAGAACACGCATTTTCGTGCATACTGAAGATCCTAAGATAACATTCTTCTCCTGGGTGTTCCCAGTAGTCAACTTTTAATGCAGTGGTACATATATATATCGAAAATTAAGTTGGATTAAGTTTTTGTGGGAATGATTTCCGGATTTCAGTTTCTGTAATTTTATATTATAATAAAAAATATAATTAAAACAGAGTTGTAAAGCTCTATCTACATATCTAATGCAGAATAGGTATTCCCGAAAAAGGCATTTGTAACCCTGTGAGATCAGATTTGCATATGCTCTGCATATATGAGAGCTTCAGAGTTACCTAGCAGGCCGAACTTAAAAATTATTATTATGCAAGTAAAAAGTTTTCTGACGTAGCCATAGCGTATGTTGTCTCGACTGGGATCAACCTTAGGAAACTTAGACCTAAAGTAGAATTATATTCAATCAGACGTTAAAAAAATCATGCTACGACTAAAGTTGAATTGAAAAGGAAGCCTTATGTTTCATTGCTATAATAAAACATGTTTTCTTCTTAGATTTTTATTTTCTCTGAAATTATTAGCAAATTTTTATTAAATCGTAAGATATATAAAATTTTAAAATTATAAAATATAATTGTTGTTATAACTCTACAATGATTATTTCTTCCATATTTTACGTCCGGAAGGATTTTTTACGTCCGGTACTTAAGTCGTTAGACATTATCTCAAACCGCTGGACCACCATGTGTCACCATATTACGTTAGTTTAGTAGACAAATGCATTACCTACTGCACTATCATGAGGACAAGATTTTATAATTATTACTATCTATCTATCAAAGCAAGCAAAATGAGGCTACGTATCCATTCGAGGTTTACTAGACTGGCCAGTCGTATTTCAGTGTTTAAAAGAGAGTCTAACTAACAAAAGAGAGAATAGAAGTTTTGAAAAAATATCGAAATTTTAAATGGCTTTCTATCGCTTCAGAGGAACATTTCGCCCCCGATAAGGTTTAGTTGTGTTACATATCCTGCCTCAATTTTGCATCCTTCGCGGTATACCAGGCCCTTATTTCGTTCCATTATTATTCTGTATATATATATATATTCATGTGGCAGATAAACGTATTCATCGATGCTGCTTTCTGTTTTCTAGGCCAGGCTATTACCTGATATTCAACAGGCCTTTTTTTTTGTTTACCAAAACTTCCACACTGCTGACAGGAGGCGTTAGCTGTTCGGGTGTTCGGGCGTTAACCACCTTCACCGCGGCATATGCGATAGCCATGATATGAACACGATATATATCCTATATTCGTTGCGGCAGACTGCTCTTAACTATAGCTCCTTCGGGGGCTACACTTATTTAACATTTCTTATGAAAGATAAGCCAGCAGCAATCGATGCTTTTCGTCACGGTCAAAATAACTGCTTCTTTCAGCCATCTAACCAATGCCTACGTGATATCTGCATTGAAGACGGCTAGCCGCTGGACGAGTGATTGGGCTTATTCTGGCTATCCTAATCTTTTACTCGACCAAGCGTTGAAGTACACTTTGCAGCAGCTGGCCTAATGAAGGAGCTTGCGTTATCAGTTTCCCAGCAACGCTGTTTGTCAACCGTTGTCGTCTAGGGAATGCTTGGTGCGCGATTGTAAGTGCATGCTTGGGTTAAATGGACGAAGAGTTGAAGCTACCATTGAACGGCATGAGGGAGCAAAACACCGCGTACTTTCTGTTGCAGGGGGCTGTTGATGGGGGGTCTTTTGCCTGAACACGAGACGTGACGGCATGATGGCAGACACAACAGGTAAATCTACCAGTAGAGAGGCCAGACCATGAGAACTAACCTGTCTGAACATTTCCAGCCCACTAGGCGGTTTTTAGGCACCTGATCAGGCGATGACCTTATGTGTTCGAGGATTCCATGTGTGAAGCTTCCATGCGCACCGATCGCAGCCGCGAAGGGTAGAGCAAGAATGAATATCCGAAGAGTGCTTGTGGCTGGTGAATCTATGGGTCGCGGCTTTGGTGGCGAAAGCTGTTATGAGTTAACAACCATGGCAGTATCGCCAGGGACGAGAACAGAGGGTAAACCAAGTGAAGAGAGCAAATGGGAGTGATGTTAGGCGGGGTAAAGGCGTAGAAAGTTTGCAGAAAAAAGGATCGCGTACACTGAACGGTAGTTCGCTGGAATTATCCGGAGGTGCAGACTACCTAGGTAGCGTATTAGAGGTGCAGCATAAGATCGATGAATGGCGAAGCAACTAACCTAATGAAGCAAGAGAGTGGGCAGCAGGGAAAACGAAGTCCTGATGAAGCTAAAGGCAATCGCGTGGAAGCCTCTTCTGATTGGACAAGTGTTTTACGATGAGAATTAAGTAGGTGTGCGTGGATCTTTTTCAGACGATACAGACGATACTGCCACGACCCAGCTGTTAATTGCGGCCACTTCACTGTCTTTGATTCGACAGTTAAACAAACTACCCAATACGAAACTGTTGAGTGTTACAGACTTTATATAGTAAGGACATGTTGAAAAGTGCCTAAATCTAATTTAACAGGAAAATTACTTGCTACTGCGGTGACACCTGTAAATTAGTTTTGCGGCAGATACTCGAATACTGTTTGCCTAAACACAACCGGGTGATGAGACTTTTGATTTAAATACCATACAGTTATAGCAGAATCATTTATAATCACAAGAAACGCTTTAAAGGTCTACGTAGTACGAAAGTCACGAGACTAACATTTTCGTTTTATTTCGCAATATTTACATCCTATTACGATTCGTTTATCATTTTCTCTTCCGCTTAACATATATGTACTTTCTTTATAGAAATTGCTACAGAAATAGAAACAAGTCCGCAAAATTCTATGTAGTTACTATATGTCACCAAGGTAATAAATAAATAGTAATAAATTTCCTGGTACAGAATTAGCTGGAGTTAACGTAGCCAAGACGCTGCATTGTGGGCACCATCTTCTTGCCGGCGTAGGCACCTTCAATACGCTAGCTCGGCAGACTGCAAACTGAGTCACTTTTGTTCATACCAGCAGCTCGTAGAAGGGCGAGATATGAGTTTCTTTGATTCTGCCCATTGGATTATTGGACTCGATTAGTAAAAGACGCTAGCAAATTCTGGCGAAACATTGGGTTGCGCCCACACGATGCCTATACGGCCGTTTAAGTATCCACTTAGGTCGCTTCATCGCCCAATGCATGCAAAACTTTTTTCCAAAGACGGTGGCCGCTATTAAGACTAGATGCCATATGATTTTTCAGCTCCGCGATACTCCTATCACCAAGTAACGTGTAATGGTGAAGTCTGTGTCACTTTAGGGCAAATTGTTCTAACTAACTCAAATTGCAAAAATTGCACAAAAAAACGGATGTCCCACAATTCCAGCCAGTTATCGGGTTTTGGCCACGTTGAGTTTGAGCCAGCGATTGATTTTGTGTCTACCCTCGTCTCTGCATTTGTTACGTGGCCCGGGAACGAAGTGACATGCAGGGGCTTTTTGGGGTCGGTCTCCTTGTCGGAAGAATGAAAACCATCGAGCTGTTTTGTTAGTTGCACTTACGGACCACATTAGGCACAGAAGCGCAGAAGGACGCAACACAGTCTATTTTCCGATCGGGCAAAATTGATCTATTGCATGTTTTTCGAAGGTGTCGCCGACGCATCTCGGTTGATTTCTTTTGCTCTTCTCCGCGCTCACTTTCACACTCATACGCTGTGCGCTTCGCAACGTATCGTCGCCACGGGAGACACGTTGCGCTAGTTCCTGCTACCATCTATCATCTGTTACTCGCAATGGTACACGACACCGGAGCACCTGGCTCACCAGCTATATAGGGCATAATAACCGCTACAGCAGATGGAGCTATCAAGTCTTTCTTCAATGCGCAGCCAATACAGATATTGCACGTAACACGCAAACATGCTACATTATCCCTGGGGCTCTCCGCCTTTGAGTGCGTCTCTGCTCTGTGATAGTACGAGTTTCAATCATGGAATGGAGCGCTATCTTGCATAAGCTATCGCTGCGAGTACTGCTAGCATTGTTAAAGGCAAACCCCGGCACTCGAAATGGAAATGGTATGGCGAACAGACGAGCAGATAACATATGTATGTATGCGTAAATCTTTACTCGAAAAGCCAATTGTATTGGGTGCAGCAGCTTGCGGGGAGGTGTTTCGGAAATACCAGCAGTGATCACTAAGTAAGTATCTCAAACCTACCCAAGTGATGCCAATGTAAAATAAATAGTTGGCGGATCGGTAAGTGGAAAGTCTTGAAAGTGGGGGACACATTTATCGAGGTTTGAACACTGGCCTTTGCTGCATTGTTGACCTAAGACTGCCTGAGCGAGGCCCGGTGCTGGCATTTCGGGTGAAGTCTTTATTTAGGCGGTAGAACAAAGTACGAACATAGGCCAAGTAGGGGACTGAAAAGGAGCGAAGGGCGGATAGGGAGATAGTGGCTAATCGACCCCATGCTGGACTGAGCAGGAAAAAGAAATCGGAGTACTGCACGAAAAAATCTGGGATGAATACTTTCAAGTTAAAAATTTGAAGGAATTACTTCATAAGTTCCAGTGTAAACTGGGCAAAAAAGATCTTTTTTGGGAAGTTCCCTCAACAAGAAGTGAGGGTTTATGCGATATGCCGGCACAAAAGTCGCTTCGTTCATCCTATAACTGAATTTAAAGAAAAACACTATTTTGTGTCGTTGAGCTCCTTATGGTAACGTCTCTTGCTGACTCTAGTAACTGGATACTTTCCCGTTAATTTGCTTTGTTCCATAGCAAAAATGAAGGTCAAGTTAAAAAGTAAGTACGAGTGACTAATGGGTCAGCAATAGTACAGTGACATTTCAATTGCAACAAAACACCAGAATAAATAACACAGAAATATGGGACACATGTTATGGGGTCACAAGATGTCTAGGACACAATTCTGGGATACAACCCTAGAATAAGTGAACAACTGAAATAAGTATTCTAGGGAAATAAATTTAGCAATGCGATTAATGTATATATATATATATAGCAGGTAGTAGGCTAACACAACTAAGAAATGGGCTGGGCACCTTAGTGGGTTTAGTAAAACAGGATGGTAAAACGGCTCCAATGGAAAAACTGCAATAGAACAACAGGGCTAGCTGGAGGTCATTTGACAGGTTAACAGAATTACTGCATCGCGTTCAAATTCAAAATTTAGTAGTAAGCTGAAGAGATTTGAATTCGATTGAGGGTTAAAAAAACAACGAAAGCTTAATAGAAAAGTTAATCTGCAGTAGGCGTCACTGACTATGTTGGGTCTGCAACGTAGATAGTTGCCTAGTTTTGATATTACTGATAGATCTGAGTAAGAAAAATAGAATTTGCCGAGGCATTTGAGCATATGTATTCAAATATATATGCCACGAACATGAGTGATACCATAATTACTAGGTAAATCGGTCAAAATCTATATATACGGGACTGCGTCGCTTGCGTGATTTTTCCGTGAGTTCAGAGACATCAGGTAGGAACAAGTTTAGATATGTGAATAGTGTTAGGAGCGGCCTGGCGAAAACGCCTTTACGTATGTTTAGCAATCGGCCGCCGAAACTTCAGCTGCGGGGAACAGGGTCATTTTAAGGACCGAGGGCTGAAGCCATGCCTCCGTCGGAGCTGAAGTTATATATATAAAAGGGTTCGCGACCCGTCTATTTTGATGCTCAACAAGCGGGAAGATAGTTTTTACCGACTTTAAGGTGAGCGTGAATGCGATACGCCAAAGCGTATTCCGTTGATTAATCTATATAATATCTCCCACCTCAAACGTGCCATTCAGAGAGCGCATCTGACTAAAACTACACTTTTTACGTGCTTACGGTGGGATGACGTCGGCCTGTTCGCCGCTCGCGGCTAATGGCAAATGGAAAGCAGTAGAGAACGTAGCGTAACGACGTATCCAACTGCATTAGGAACACGGCCCACAGTCTCTTAAATATACAAAGGTAATAGTAAGTACCAATAGAAATCGTCGAAAATTTTCCACATTCTCTGCGCCGCCAAACGTTTTAAACATGTCTGTGAACCTTTCTGTTGGCATTGTTATAGCTGCTAGCATTCTGATAGATGTGTCAGCCGACGTTAATTTGGTAGGGCGTTAGCAATGACGGTGCCGATAGCGTTTACGCTGTAGTTATAACGTGAACGTAAGTACAATGTCAATTAGTATAATTTGCTTGATTAATTAGGTCACTAGGAAGTCTACATCAGCTTACAGTGAGCGCGAACACCGGCTGATCAGGTCCATATGTATGATGCAATTTTGGCTAGCATTATCGGTTCCGCAGTAGCGTGTGCAGATGGCGCTAGTGTTCCTTTCAATGGGTCGATAGCCGAAATTATTTATCAAGTAATAGTTTTATGCTGTGCAAATGTGTTGGGCTGATTCACAAATAGAAGTGTATGTATACGGATGCTTCTCCTTGTTCAGGGTCACACGTCGGTAGCGTTAATTTCTTTGAATTGAAGCCCAGATGAGATTTGACAAGGCTAGAGTTATTTTGTCTATTGTTTGTTGCGATTGTAAGTGAAAGCTGAATATAGATGTTTCGTTTTCGCTAAAGTGACAGACAATAGGAACAGATGGGCCTGCCGAAGGCCGCCAGGCTGAGAGGATCGGTTTTCCGTGACCAGAAGGCGGCTTTGCTTCAGCCCGAAGAAGATGGATGACCCCCCAAAGGAACTGCTCATAATATTTCTCACTCAAAAGCGCGATTGATACCTGGCCCCTGGCGGCCCAAACTCTAATAAGATGGCTGTACGCATTTAATTGATTGTAGTGCTCTGGCTGCTGGTGCTATTGTTCTGAGCCTGGCCTCGGCCTAAGCCTAGGCTTAATGTTAGCTTGTGCTTGCTAGCTGGCTGCTTGCTTTTTTCCTATTTTAATACAGTACTTTCAAAAAATAGTATTGTTGATACGTTTTCTTCGTTTTTCAGGGTTGAAGCTCAACTCTTTTTGTATATGTATGAATGGAGTGCCTATGGGTTTGTCTATGAAAGGAGACCAACCATGCACATTCTTAAAAGTCATTGACTATCATCACGTTCTCTTTGCGTGCTCTGAGCTTAAAGTATCAACTTTTTGTTACTGACATGATTTACAATGCAAGGACGTCGCAGCATCCAAACAGGCATTTTTACAGCGTTCTATATACCGCTGTGTAGCGTCTGGGGGTATTGGCGTTGCAGTTTCGTCCTTTGTGCTTCTCTTAGTGGTCGTTCAACTATGACAACAGTTTCATTGCAGTTTTTATTAGCGGTTTAGTAAGGTTGCGTACTTTATATAATTTTTTCGCTCTACTATACCCATATACACATATGTGCATATGTAAAAATATACGGTGGTCTTTGCTTTCTGTCAACTTCTGCTCCGAAGGGTTGGGGGCAAGCAGGCTTTCAGTGACTGTCGGCACCGTCACCATTGGTGTGAATCTAGGCAAACATACCGCGAAGTGGGGCAAGCGACGCAGGAGTACAGCGGCGCAGGTTGATCTAGTGCCCACTCATTGTGGAGTGAGTGATGAGTAAGCCAAAATGGAACGTTTTGCATATGATGAATATGTATAGCACAACGGAGAAGAAACAAGAACAGCAAACGAGTATGAGACGCGTCAAATACGGGAAAAGTAAAGCAACGTTTTTTTTCTTTTTTAATTAGAAAGACGTGGAGAATTATCGAAAATTATTCCATACTAGGCACTTTTGTGGCGATGCAGAGGGATTTAGAAGCCATGATTTTTCCGCCGTCAGGAGCTATTTTAGTAATATACCTGTGATTACGTTAGCCGTTGCACATCAGAAAGCTGAGAACTTTTCGTATTTTTCCTTGGATAGCCCTTTCTTGAACTCACTGGTGGCTGAATCTCGTTCCGTAAATTCGTTATTGCGCGTTTAGTTGCCCTTGTGGGGGCCCTTATTCCGCACCGTTTCTCTGATAGTGGATAAAGAAATCAGGGCCGCAAGATCGCTGTATGCTCCGTTTGACGTTGTCGATCAATTGCTACGACCGACGATTCCAGTTGAAATCAGTTTTAGTCACAGTACTGATCCATCAAGTACTAGATGACTGCCTTTGGGTCGATCTCTGTGAACGATGCTCACTTACAACATTCCTGTCTCTGCTGGTTGATAGCTGTCAGTAGGTAAGTTCCTTCACTGGGATAACCAGTGCTGCCGCCTGTTCTGCTAGCGCTTTGAAATTCACCTAACTTCGCTGCACACCGGGACGTCTCTTATCGATGCCCAGTTTCACATTGCACTTATTTCACGTTTCAGCCCAGGTTCCTGGTTCTTGTCAACTGTCCCCCGAAGGCGCGCTTGCTGTTTCCACCCACTCGTTTCTTCTAGCTCAGCCCTACTCAGTCTCCTATCTTCTTTAAACTCGTTTCGTTTGAATAAAAGCAAAGACAATCAGTGGAAGTAGGCACGAGGTGACACGGGTAAGCGAGTCTGTGCGAGCTCTGTTTTTCGGGCGCACATAATAGTCAAAGCAGAAAGCGCTCCAAGGCAATACTAAGTGTTGTATATATATATATAAACTCATTCTATTTCGTCTCCGTCCATGGCCCGAACCTTAACGTGGAATCGATTTGTACAGTAGCTTCAGTAGTCGAAGCCGCATATGAACGGCAACTGCGTCCTTTGTCACTTTCAGTGCCTGTTTCATGCCGATCGACTCGATTCCGTCACCAAGGAAAAGTTACTACTACTAGTAGGTTGTAAGGGCGTAAAGGAGACCGGGCAAAATAAAAGAGGAACAGAAGGAGGTAAATAGGAGCAAATTGTCGAAGAGCGAGGCAGAAATAAAGAGGAAGGGTTTGAGGAGAACAGAAAAAGACACGGTGAATGGAAAAACGTCCTAACGAAGGGTCTTAAGAATGGCCGCTGCTTTGACACTGCGACATGTCCGTATGCAGGCAGACTTGCAACAAACGTTTTACGACAGAAGGATGGGAGGGGGTTCGAACAAAGAGTAGAACCGAATACGAAGCTGAGTTTGAGAAACAACGGCAACAGGACTGAGTGGTAGTTTCGAACTCCATAGACACGTACAAAATGGCCTACGCGATAAAATACACACAAACACGCACACAGAGACAAACCGAAGCTAATGACGAGCTACTTCTTAGGACGCAAGCCGTCGTCTGAAGTCAGGTTTTGAGAAGTTTGTGGAAAGTCGTTTAAAAGGCTGGTGGCGACAGCCGCCAATCAGTAACGATCACGCCCGCTACTATGATTTAGACATCTCGAGAATGTTGCCCGGGGAGCAACAGAAGCCAAATCGGCGATAGTGCAACATCGGTCATAGATGGTGGAGAACAGCGACAATGCCCTGAGCATATTGTGGCTACTGCTACTTTAATGAGCACCGACGGAACTTAAGTCCGGTATGCGCACCATCTCGTTTATCGATCGAAGGTATTGTACTTAGATAAGGTTCCGGCCACTCTACTTCTTGCGAAGCTCTGGCTCTAACGGAAGACGAAGCGTTCCTTATAAACGAAGCGGCCGATGGCAAAACACTAAAGTGCCTCTTGGGGATAGGGGCTAGACGGTCAAAGTGGAGCATCAAACGGCAAACCAAAAAGCGCCATCTAGAAGCGGCCTAAGGGGATTGAGGGCTTTGGGGCTGGCTGTGGCGCTGACAGGGTAAAAGCCGTGGTCGATCAAGGCGGGGCACAGTGAAGAGGCAAAGCCACAAGTCTTTGAGGTAGTATTTTGAGTAGCCGCGAAAGCAATGGCTCGAGAAGCATGTTGTAGAGCGGCAGACCAAGCGCGACAGGAAACGGAAAGCCTGCTAACATGCGTTTCAAAACTGTCTGTCGCTTTTTCACGTACTGCTATCGATAGTAAATAGCTGAAAGCAGTGAGCGAATAGAGAACGCACAGGATTGAAGAGCCAAAAGGTGTGGATTTTCCGTATGCAGAATGCCAAAGAAGAGATATAGGTATAAAACTACCGAAAAAAGAGAGAAGACGGGCTGCAATAAAGAGGAATAAAAGAAAAGGCAAAAATAGAAGACAGAGAAACAAGCGTCTTTGCACTGCAAAGACGGTTACTAGAAAAAGTAGCACGTTTCGACTAGGCGAGTTCGAGACCGCTGGGATCGTCGTCGGTTAGCTTGCTGTGCTATTAGAATCCTCGGGGCCTTTCTACTTCCACTTCTCACTTTCTCGTTGTAGATACATGAATGATGCACAAAGCGGCTCCACTCACTAACATTGATTCTATCGTGCGGTTAATACGTGCCATATGCAGTTAATACGTATATATTTACTCGTAGCTGCGTCAGTGGCACTAGCATATGTTTTAACCATATTTACTACTAAAGCGGCGTGGGACTCAGAGAGAGAGAGAGAGAGATAGAGAGAGAGGGAGAGAAATCAAAACAGCTGTAAGATTTCTCTAGTGCGATGGCATTGACGTCAGCATTAAAATGAACGTGAAGTAAGGAACAGTCGAATAGAGAGGGCCCTAGTCATAGTCCCTATAACTGACAGCCCCGCTAGTGAAAAGTTGAGTTGGCCCCCGACAACTCCTTTGCATCTTGTCAAATAAGAAGTCCTAATCCCAAGCTATCAGCATCCTATATGGTTCGGCGTCCTGGTGTGCATTTGAAAGTCTGACCTCTGTTGTCTCAGCCAAGACTTCACTCATCGTTCGCTCGTTGCTTTATTGGTGGTTCTCACTTTAACGGGCTGATCTCTTACACGACAGCTGCTGGCCATTTAAATGCAGTGCACTAGGACACGAGCGTCTGCTTATCCGCCTCTTTGAAGGGAGACTGCATACGTGAAGTGACTACAAAGAGCAGGAAAGCCCAGTGGTACAAAAGGAATAAGAATAACAAAAAAAATATCACAGTGTTTAAATGCGGTCAGTAGAGCTTAAAGGTATCTGTGATAAAGTTATTGACGCTTACTGTTTAGCGAGCGGCAGTAAAATTGACGTTGGGGACATTAAGTTTATTTTAAACATATATCGTCAATAATAATAATAATGCTTAGGTAAGCGATGGACACACATAGTTCCAGATAGTAGATCTGGCACTGCCATAATGTGGTTTAATCTACATATATCATAGAGATGAGAAAAAAAATTCACCTACTCCAAATCTCGTATTAAAGGATCATGTTCGAACCCATTTAAAGAAAATTAACGCAACACTTTGAGTGGATGATCTTTATTTGCTATGATATCGCCGGTATTGCCAAAGCAAATTTACTAACTATCCTCACTATCATTCCCGCATCAGTTTTTAGACAAGCCTCTTGTCCTTACGTAAACCGTTTCGACTTCTTATGGACGCCCTGAAAGACTGAACTGCGTATGGCGTTTTTTCGTAACCCATCATGAGTATTTTGTTTAGTCAGAATCTTGCTCCGGGATTCTAAAGATATTACTAATTAATTTTCATACAACCATAATATTATAATGAATACAACTATTTTTACATATTTCGCCCTGATTGCCTAGTGGAGATTAACTGATGCATATACGTGTGTCAGCCGTTGACTTTCGGTATGACTTTACACGTCCTTTCCGGCCGCAGGCACCGACTATAGTACGCAGACTAGAAGGATATATGTCCACAAGCTTCACACAGTAGTCTATAGCTCGGAACGCTAGTCAACGTTATGACATTTGCATTTATTTGATGAACAACCAGGCATCCTTGGTTAGATTTTAAACTTCAGGCACTGGCCGACTTTGCACGGGCGTATGATAGTCGTGCATATACTTTACCTTATATCTAAGCCGTACATAAACCCAGACACAGGTGTTTGCCGTAATAAAACTCCCATTGCAGAAGGTTGCAGCTGTAACAACTATAGCTCGGACAGACCGGTCATAGCGTGTGGTCAAATCGGATTAGATCAGAGCCTACAACGCACCACAAGCAGTCGAAAAAAAAACCAGTGATTGTAATCGTTATGGGTTGATCTGAGTCTTTTTCCGTACGTCCATATTCTATATAGTGTATCACAGCAGCTTGTAATCGGGACTCGAAGGCGATAGGTAGAAAGCCCTCATGGTCCAATAGGCGGTGCGATGTCGTGCGTCATTCAGCCTGACATAAGTCGCAATCGAGTAGTGGAAGCAGACGGGGCAAATAAGACTCACCAACCCGTCGGTGGGCAGGGACAGAGAAATCATACATGCATCTTCTAACACCGAAGTCACTTTATGACTGAGGAGTGCTGGAGTATAGCATCCTAGACCTCGTTCTCTTTTTCGCCTACCACTCTGGATCCACCTTTGGTCTCGTCGTAGTCTAGGCATTTGACCCACCTTACCCGTTTAGCGTCCTCCATTTCGCCTCGCCGTCACGAGACCAAATGGCCGACGCTTTATGAAGTAGAACTAACAATAGTAGAAGTATATACCAGCAGTCTGATCAGTGTCACTAAGGACAGAGCTTTTGGTGAGACGTTTGTAGCAGCTCTTTCTTCATTTATCGGCTCTTGGCTTCGTTTGGGTATGCTTAGATGAAGTCGAGACCATACCATTTCATTTCAAGACCTTTCACTGCGTCTCCGTAGCTACAGACTTGAAGCCTTACTTCTACTCACAACTTGTAAGCAGACAAGCCGGTACGCCTAACCAATTACGTGGGTCACGTAGGTTTCCAAGTCGGACTGGAAGCCTAAAACTTCGAACGGCGAAAACCGATGTGGAACACAAGCGAATGACCGGACAAGCGACCTGCAAAGGATCTCCAGGGATGATTGGGAGGGGGGAACGGTTGGCTCAACCGTCCAAGATAGGTAGTTAGCCAACGGTGAATCATGCGGCCATGTTGTACGGATAGGCGTCTGAAGGGACCCCCCACAGCACGAATTCTGTCGAATTTCAATACAGCTAGCTCATTCGTAGCTTTTCTGTTTCGGTAGCATCGTGTGGGAGCGGGTCATCATATGCTAAAGTAACACGCATAAAAAGGAGAGCTGTAGAGAGAAGCTTTAGTCAGAAATGCGAGTGCTGAATACACACGCCGTATAGAAACGCGTTCGAACGTCGACATGTTCAATTATAATGTGTCTAGCAAGACTGTTAGGGGCAAAATTTAAGGGACAGCTAGCAGGATATTGTAACTAGATTCATGTTTTGAGAGAAATGGAAGGTGCATCGTGTAGTTCTTTTTTAATCCATACGGGATGTATGCCTGTAACCTTTCATATCGTTTGTCTACTTTTTTCTTTTATAGGTAAACACTTAGTTATCGTAATTTGTAAGGTACTACATTAATATAGGATCCAGTCAGGGACGTTGATTAAATTAGGACTCTTTTCATATATACGCAATATATACTATGTAATTTGTCTGAATAATGAAATGCACTTCTCTTTATATATAATCGATGTCTCAAGTAGTATTGCAATGTGATTCGGTACCACTTAAGCTAATCTGCCGGAATCAAAATCTGTGGAAATCATAATTCGACTCCAACAATATTCTATCAGTATGATACTACACGTACTCATCGTCAAACCGGTATTAAAAAACAGTCAGATAAAACATTCCCACCTTCTTTTCAGATAATAATCAGATAAGGCTTTTGCTGTGAGAGATCGTGACGGCAACAGCCGTTTCCATGAAAACCGTCGATCGTATCTGTTAGGTTGTTCGTGCCACCGGCAGTCGGAGTCACCTTCCTTTTGCCTCTTACTTGTTCGGCCTCTTAGACCTGAATAGAAAGAAAGGTTCATACATATAGCCACCTAGTGACGTAGCACATGGCCAGCGGCAGCTGGGGCGGACGGTTGTGGTAAGTGATATCAGAAAGAACGGGGGGTGGAGGCGAACTAATAACTCTATGAATAAGTCGAATGAATGGCCAGTCAGTGAAGCAGCTAGTCAAGCGGTTAGCCTCCAATGCAGGCACTTGGAGTCTTGGTCCTTCGGGGCCTATGTTCCACTCCCTTTTGCTAAGCACAACTCCTCGATATCTGCTGCCTACTAGATTCCCTATATCGGTGCTACAAGGGACTTTGGCAATTTCTCTTCCACTGTTGAGGAAACACTGGTTCGATACAGATGTAAGGGCAAATGATAGTTTTTTTTTTATATCGTTCACATGAAAGGATCCACTGGCACTGAGGATATTGTTTTATTTTTCGTCGGATAGGCTGTCTGCCTGTTCAAACGGTAGTGGAATGCCCTGGATGTCCTCAGAGACTTTTTACACTTGAGGCGGTTTGCTGTCGGCTGCAGCAGGGACACGGTTCAGAAGCGTTGTTTGTAGAGGCGCGCCCAGTACGAGCTACAAGACGTGAAGAGATGAGCAAGAAGGCTGAGATTTGTAAGGTGCTTGTCACCACAAAACTGGCGTCAGTCCGACAGTATTGGATGCAGCAGAAGCTCGCAGCTAGAAGCAGTGCAAAAAGTTCTCAGCCACCGGCCCCACGAACGAAGCTCCGAGAGTGACTAAAAGGCGTCACTGCATCAACAGCCAATGAACAACTGGCCGAAGCAAGGGAACGCCTGGATGAATGTCTAGCAGAGAGACACTCGTCTCGCCTTTTTACCCAATCTGCGGTGGGATTGTCAGTGGCTTACTCGGTCTTAGTTGTTTGGTCGATTCGATGCCCCCACCTATGGAGGCGCACTAAAGGCTCCATACAATGTAAACGTTATTTGAGAGGCAAACAGAAAAACGGAGAGCAGGAACAAAGGAACTGAGTAACACGCTGCTATTGGCAAGGGGGGTTAGCAAGTTTTCCAGCTAGCCTAACTTGTTACCAGAACACTTTGCAGAACCATTCAGCTTTTCATCTTCCTTCAGTTTCAGTCTTTATTGCCCAGTTGCGACGGCAGTGCCACTCTCCACCCCGGCACACACTAATGCCTTCTTACAAAGAGTATGGCGAAGAGGTAAAAAAAAAAGTGCACAGACTTTTTTTATGCACACTTACCGTAGCAGACCGAAACTTTTGGGATTGTTTATCGGCGGTAGCAAAGTGACGCATGTCTGCCTCCCTAAACATCTTCGCAGCTTTGCGGCCGTTCTGACATTGCGTGGTCAGGAGAGTTAAATAGCACGACCGCTGTCGCCGCTGCGTCATTGTCTTTGTTAAGAAGCAGTCTGAATACTATCCTCATTTCTGTGCCGTTTTTTCCCGTTGCTAGGTTCGTCCCGCTACACATGACCGCTTGATCGACAGTAACCGTCCCCGTTCTGCTCTGCTTATCCAACATAGAAAGCGTCCAGTCTCGTTTCATTAGAAGGGTGCGCGCTATGCTCTTACCACGAGTCTACAATATCCCCCGACGGTGCTTGTTCTGCTGGAGTATCCGAAAGGACAGTTGTGGTTTAGCTGCTCTGCTTCTTTTCAGCCCAATTTATGATCGGCTAAGCGGTGTGATATGGGACTAAAGTGTGAACCCGAAAATGCCAACAGGGAAAAAGACCAGAATTCGGCATGTTAGATAGCTGGATAACGAAAACGGTGCAAGTGGTAGTCCCGTTTCTGATACTACTGCAGAGCCTGTTTTTCGCCTGTATCATGGACTCCAGGCTTTCCTACTTTGTGACTTTACTTTAGTTCCCCCTTGCTTCAACGCGCATATCATATTGCTAAATTCTAGCTACTAGTGGTAGTAGTCGTCTTGCTAAGGACAGCATGAAAAGCGAGAGGTATCCGGAAAAGGATGTAACGTAACTACAGGCTGCCTTGATTTTTCTCGAAAGCGTTTCACAGAGCGACAGTAACTGGCAAGGCTCATAATAATGCAAGCGGGTCTTCCTGGATAGCCTGAGGAAGTTTGCACGAACCACCGGATGGTTGATGTGAATCGACAAATACTACTACTAGTGTGACTTTGGTCCTTTTTTTTTGGTGTCCTCTTGTCGCTTTTCCGGGAGCGTTGTCGCATGTGTTGCAGGTTGGATGTAAACTCCTGGAAAAAACGACACTATATTGAGAAATCCGTATAACTTTCACAGCCGCCAGGTCTGTCGAAGCCTCGGGGGGAGGCCTGTCGATGTCCTATGCGTGCAAAGAACATGATCCTATTGGATGTCTGCGGCATGCGAGAAGATGAGGGCAAAGCACTGGAAAAGTGGTGCAAGCGAAGGCGACCGTAGCCTCAGGACAGTAAAGCCACTATCTTTCTTCACTTATACTAATGGCTGTGGGACGCACGAACAGTGGCTTTGCGTAAATACGCTGATTGGTGCTGGCGTGAGAGCCAAGAGGTGCAGGGAAAAATGATAGGGCTAGTTTTATGATGTACACGCCATTGTGCTGCCTTTAAGAACCGTACAACAGTGTATGCTGTACGCTGGTCTCTGATGTGAGGAAAATGCTTTCAACGATGACAGCGCATAAAAATGACGATACGTAGGTAATGATTATGTAGGTGCAGTGGCTAGTGAATTAGTTAGTTCTCGCTCAATCGTACTGCTACTACTACAGTTATATTGGAGCTCTTCTAGTTGGTCGTGCTTGCTAATGTTGCTGGCATCCCGGATGTATTACGACGATATCTGTAATTTAAATCCGTCGTCATCCGTAATGAATTGAAGTATGCCGCCCACATTATATTGCTACGAAGGACGTATTTTGATATAATTATAATTTGCGTTGGTGGGCTATTAACGACGGTCCTAGTCGCAAAGGAGGGAAGCACGCTGATTCCTGCGACAGGCTATTGTGCATATTTACACATTTATCATTTTATTACTATAGTTATTATCATGTCCTACGGATCCAACGCTCAGCGTGACTGAGCGATTTGACGACTCGACCCGTCCGTATCAGCTGAGTCAGCCGGTTTGTGAAAACCTAAAGAAAACTTATTGCCGGAAAACTGTGACACGAAGTTTCATATAAAGCAAGAACTGTTGTCGTATTGACGCCACGAACAGCAGCCACGCTAGACGGAGCATGCTGTGGGACATTAGAGATGGCGGCAGTAACAACGGAATAGCGTATGGAGGTGATGCAGATGAAGCTGGTGACCCGCTCTGCTTATATAACGAATTTATACGCTTCGACGACTTCCGCGCTTGGCGTATGCTGTCTCCAGCGTGGTGGTCGCCCTGCCCCTGAAGAACAGTGACTTTCTTGTCTTATTACCATCGCCGTTGGCTGATGCTTTCTGTCCTTTCTTGGTTACCTCACAGACTGGGAAAACTGGGTTGCTACTGGAAATTATAAGGAAGCTACTTTCCAGGTCAAGTCTCTCTAGCTAGAGTCCATTATATTCGCTAGGCTCGCTAACCACATGCCTCGCGCCGGTTAGCTTTATCAGCGTTCCCTCCTTTATCACCCCAGTACTCTTCACTTCGTACTTTGCACAGGTGATAATAGATCGCTGGCGGCGTGTCCAAAAATTACGCTATCTAGTTTCCATAGCCTGGGGTGCGGTTTCTCCTCATCTCTGTTAGACGCGGGACAGGCACGGCTGTTAACCGTGTGTTCTTTACAGCTGTTTTTTTACAGCTGACTAATTCTACTAGTTTTTGTTCATTATGTCGGTGCTCATGGAAATTGCAGATGTTAGCTTATTTATTAAAATTGCTAATGCCAGCAGGAGAGCTGCATAGAGCCTGGCGTGTACAATTTCATTAGTTCTAATAGTAACAATTTGCCCTATGTGAATGACGACATAATACGATGCAAAAAGTAATCAACTGATTTTTAGCACTCCACTAAATATCGGAGGCATTTTATACAAAATAGTTTTCGTAACGAATAGGTTAAGCGAAACGGACAACATTGTGCCTTCTCACGATTGTTTTTTCGTTTTGCAAAATGTCTTGTCGGTCGTTTGCCCTACTAAGATCAATAGGCTCCTCCGATATGACTAAGGAGTCTAGTGGCTGAAGATGTGAAAGTACGTTTGTGTCCTGAATCTGTGCCCGTTGCGGCTACAAGCTTAGGAAAACTGACTTAATAGCAGCAATGGTCGTCGGGACAGAATCATCTGATAGGGTACTTCTTAGATCCTGAACCGAAAATGAATGACGGCTGTCTAATGATCGATTGTTAGGAACTGAGCACACAAGAAATGAGCGGATAAAGCTGACGATGCGCGAAACTAGTGGCAAAAATACAAAGGAATAGGCTGCGTGAGCAGCAAAGCTGCCGGTAGCGATGGTGAAGATATATTGTAGAGTTTACTGAAACAGGATAGGATAGCTACTCGAAATGGAGAAGCCGGGGTTAAGGTTCGTAATGACCTGTTTTCTAGTGGCAGCGGTGCTATTCCAGCGAAAAAGTCCGCCATTTTTTGCTTGCAGAAGCGCAACGGTTTAAATCACGTCGTTTAGAAAGCGGTATTTGGCTTGAAGATATCTCTGCCCTTTAACTCCTCATCATTCATCCGTTGTCAAGCGGGCGAAAGGCAGAGGATGCTGATCCGTGGCGCAAAGTGGGACAGAGGGCAGGTTGGATAATTTTTGGGTTTAATTTAGCCCAGGAGGAATGAGAGGGAATCGGCGAGAGAATAGCGAGTACTGCGATCACAGGAGGCTCACCATACATAAGAAGTGGATGGATGTCTAGCGCTTTGTTTCGTGCAACATCGCCTGCGGACGGCAGCGTATCTATATGCATCTCGGTAGAAGCATTCCGTACACGCACACAAGCACAAGCGCTCCACGTATTCCTACTCAACAGACAGACAAACCAACTGACAGCTTGACGAAAAGTTACCATAAACGCAGAGAAAGGGTTTTTAGATTTGGACTTCTGTCGAAGGCAGGCCTTCCAGCAAAAAATAGCGACGCAGGCACCAAGTGTGGCGAATGCATCAACATGTCGACACGTGATATGAGCAGAGTCACCAGCTACAACAGTAACAGCATAGCGTTCGTCTCTGTCTACTTTACTTGGCTTTAGCCGTTGTTTGTTGATCGGCGTTTGACTGAGCCCTTGGTGAGTGAATATATATATATATATATATGTGTGTGTGCGTTCGCGTAAATCAGCTGAAGACGCAGTGAACTGGGTCTAAAAAAAAAGAGAAAAATAAATTAAAACTTTTGCATAACTGAAGCCAGCGTGTATGGTTTCGGTTGCGTCTTATCGGCTAGGGCGGCTTTAGGCTCAACGGCTAGGGCGAAGGCGATGTCATTAACGTATTTTTACCACACATATTCTCATACAGGTATATTGTTATAATGCAACGTGTTCATATCGAGACAGCTCGGAATTGCCCCCGTGGGGCTCTATAGTAGCTGGAGAGACAACGGCGAGGCTTTGTGAGGGAAGGCAGCATAATATGTCGGCGACAGAATTGAACTGTCGGCACAAGCATAGGCTTGTAAACGCGATAAACGTAGAACGATCTTTCCCGTTTAGTAGGAGAGAAAACGTAACAGGACGATTGTGTCACAAGACCTTTTTTTATCAAGGTCTTTCCTCTGCTGTTGTGATTGTCTATGGTAACAATAGACAATGACATGGTCCCTGTCAGTATGATTAATATTATTATTGTCAATCAGTCTCCTTTCGCTGGAAGAAAAGTACGAGTTTCCTCTCTTCACTTCTGGGTCTTATTGCTTCGTATTTCTTCTTTCTTCAGAAACATTTCTAGCATCGCAAGGCAAAATACACGAAACAAGAACGAAAAACAGGCCGCACTCAGCCACTGTTGTAACCGATCGGTTATTATGAGCGTGCTTCCCTATAGAGTTACGCAATTCTAGCTGAGACTAATCTACTTCGGCGTGTACTACGAGTCTCAATGAGATTCCGCCGTCGAAATGCATGAGTTTCACTTTGCCTACGGCTCACCGAACTTTTTCATCGGTAGTTGTAGAAATATAGGTGATTCGGAGTTTTCGCACAATAGAAAGCGCGTATTTGGCAATACAAGCAAGAGACACAGGGTGCCTAAAAACCTCGAAAAGAAGTACGGACGCTTATTATCGACGTCGCTTTGCAGAAGCGCAGGTGACTAGAGCTGGAGAATCGATCGCGATTGGCGACACCATCGGCGCAATGCTGGTTTCTCTAGAGTTCTGCAGATGTACCTGTCTGAAAAATGCAGTCTGCAGAGTAATTAAGCTTCGTATTTTAGGAATCCCGTAGATCTGAGCGTATGTACTTTTATGTTTGCTTCGTCTGAGTATAATTCATGAAGCTGGAGTCGATCCGTGCATTTCCGTCGATCAGCAACGTCTTGAGAAACACTGTTCCCCTCGCGGCGACAAGTGTAATTAATTAGCCTTGTAAATTGGCGAACAGCTAGAATGGCACCCAGAGCACTAGTTTATTCACGGAATAACGGCCAACTTTGTATCTATCTCTAGCATGCCTACAGCTCTGCATTATTTACTTCTGTTCCCCTAAAATACCAGTATCTCAAACAAATTGAACGAGTATGCCTGCGGACAATACGATGAATAATAATAAGTTCGTCCAGCTGACGGAATCCTTTCTAAACGTGATCTGCTCGATCATGAAGCACCAGGTCGATGACATTTATTTCGCTCGTATTTGCTAGGCCCCCAGATCCCTGTAAATCGTGACTTTCAAGAAGTTTGCAAATATGCTAAGAGGTTGATTCCCTAGGAAGTTCCTATGAGCTAGGGAAGAGTGAGGCGATTCAGATGATGAAAAAGTAATGCATGAGGTAGAGCAAATCGAATCCACCCAAAGCAGGCTAAAGAAGAAAAAAGAGAAGCCTTTTTCTACAACCCACAAAGTCTGGCATACGAAATCCTTGCGGGAGTCTCTGCTAGCGAAACCTGTCAAACCCAAATGAAATAGAAAGGGCTGGCTAGAGCAGAAGAGCAAAGTAACGATTTAGACTGAAAGGGCTTAGCGGAGACATCGAGATTCTGAGTTCGGCATCAACACCGAAAGGTAACAGCCGTCGTCTGAAATTGTAACATGTTCGAGTTTGTTCAAGAAACAGCAAGCGGTTGCGTGGTGGCTTGCTTGGAATAAACTATATTGTCAACTGGGGTGGCACCGCTACCCTGGAGGGTCTGCCAAGCGAGAGACGCAGAAGAAAAATAAGGCAGACTGAGGCCCGAAAAGAGGGCAACTTGTCTCCTTCAGTCGCAGGATGTAATGAGATGTGCTAGGAAGCGGAAGGATAGAAATAGAAAAAAATTATATGGGGATGGATGCGGCCTTAGCTGTTGGCCCGGGAATCTCTAGTCCTAGAAAGGTGGTCGGGGAAGCTGTCTCTTGACTTGTGTCTTGGTGCCCGTCTTTTTGTCTACAAGTGCCTTGGTCTGTGCGTATCTATCAGTGGAATTATTAGCAACCGTGAAGCAGGGAAAACCGTCAGAAGCAGACCGACACGCAGTGACCCAACGGAGCCAGAAGTGGAAGACATACAGCACAGTCCATCCTAAATGTGCTAGTGCTGCTTTTGCTGGAATCTACAGAAGGACAGGTCGGAGAGGTAAAAAAAGAAAAAGTACAATTGAAAACGAACGACGAGGTGACTGAATTAAAATGTCGGAGAGTGACAAAAATGCCATTGAACATGGTGGGCAAAACAGGATGAAGAACTGGGACCTAGTGGTCTCTGTTTAGGGGCAGGGGGTCGAAGGAACTTAAGAAAATAAGACACTGACAGGTTCCTAGCAGAAGATGAGATACAAACGAAGAACTATAGATGTGGGGGGACAGAGGGGGCACACTCAACGTAATGGCCGCAGAATTTCAACCAACGTATAACTTGTTGTAGCAGTTCAAGCCCGTCCTGCTACAGCCATCAATGCTGTCAGATCGCTTCGATGATGGTGGTACACGGACTTCGTCCGATGTTGGACACACTTTTTCGTATTGAGTTCGCATCTTGTCTGATGGTGAGCACGTTACTGCTACTTTGTTGTGAACGTTAAGGACTTCACATAAGGAAACAAGGGTACATGTTCTGCAAGACGTCTCAAGTCGAGGTAGGTGCGAACTGATGACTTGGCGAGTTCGTGGCTGTTTCTCTCGTTAAAAATACGCTGCTGCTTCTGTTAGTGATGAGAACCAGCCGGACTAAAGAGAACTGCTCTGCTTGTGCGGTGGGACAGTGATATCAGGCAGTGAACTTTCCATCGGCAGAATGGGGATCAGCGGCATGTGTCGGTTAGTTTGGCCGGAGAACCCGGAATCCATGTAGAGGACACAAAGTAAGAAGCGGACGGAAATAAGTATCGGTGGTAATCTAAAATGAAAAATGAGATATAACAACTAAAAAAGTGAGATTACTGGATGAAATTACTTCTTGCTTTACTGTTAAATAGATTCGTCCAAAAACTTGTTGGGATATTAGTCCTACAGGGATAAAGGCGAAATCCTGCGTACAGCGGCAGGTTGACTTGCAACCACTCTTATTTTAATAAAAATATTGAAAGTAAGATGCCGACGAGTGTGATGAAAAGGGCTCAACTATCTTGCTAGGGCGTTCGAACTTCTACAAAATAATCGAAAGGCCATTAGAACCGTCCACAAAGTAGCATTTGTGTTGAGCTGATTCTTTTCTATATCTCGACCTCCGCGCCTCACGCACATCTGAAAATAAACAGACTGAAGCCAAGTACAAGTAATAGATCGGATACAGAGACAAAAAGGCAGAGAAGTTTTATCGTTGCTGAGCAACCTACGGTTGTTGTGCTGCTCCTTCACGTTCGGCTGTTCCAAACTGTTCTGGTTTTTGTTGTTCAAAGAATACGAATAAGTGACGTTCTGAAAGCATCTTGGACAGATCGTGTCCTTCCTATGAGTCAGTGAAGAAAAGATATAAAGATAACGGAAAACGAGCTTCAGAATACTTCAGAGGAGGGCAACAACAATACGTAGTTGCGAGCAAAAAGTAATGGCCCATATAGGGTTATCGGAAACCTGACTCAATAGTCGCCTCCGATAAGAATGATGAGGAGTCTCTCCCGAGGGTTCTTTTAGAAGCGAACTCTTGACGCATTTTGTCAAAAAGTGAGCTGAAGCATATTGATAATAACGATGATAATAATAATTCATTGATATCCTTAGATTCGGTCTTACTATGTTACTTACACTAGCCCCTTGTTTTGGTTTACCGTTTTAGTTATATATGGTCTCTATTATATTTGCTGCTAATAAATAAGTGTAGCATGCTCACAGAACCGCTAGACAGTCTAAAGAAGTCTTGATTTCTTCGATGTTGTTTTCCTTGTTTATTACAGGAGTGACCCCCGCTACGACGGTGGCCGAGTTATTGTCGACCTTGACGCGTTCACAGATGCTCTCCTCCACAACTGCTACCCCGCTTTCCTCGGTGGTCGTAGACGGTGGAGGTCACGGAGCGACTCACCACGGGAGTCAAGCACCTAGACGGAGTGACTGCCTCGTGTTGCGCCGTGGGGCTATGGAACATATACTCAGTCCATCCGACAGACCGTTACGTTTACTTGCACACTCAGGGGGTCACCTGATATACAGGTAAATCGAAAAAAATCAAAGCGACCCGCACTTTTTGACTAAATCAGTTCGAGTAATTTCGTCTGTTCGGAAAAATGTTTACTGGGATGCCACTGACCGCTGTTAGATTTCTTTTGGATTCTTCAGTATCATATGTAACAATAATTTGGCAAAAATCTTTATCAGACAATATCATAGAGGCATTAATTAAATACTTAGAGTCTTACGAACGGTATAAGACACTAATGGGATGTTGCTTTTTAGGTTTGCTATAAAGTTCCTCTCCTGCTTAAAAGTCTAACAAACGTCACAAAACAAAGCCGTTGCGAAAACGGGTTTGTTTACAGTCAAAAATACGCCCGATGTCTAGATATTTTGAAAACAAAAATACGCAATGTCGTTGCCCAATATCCATTACTGAGCGATCCGTACCCTAGGGAGCTTTTCTTGCTTGGGTCTGTTAAACTGGAAAGCTTATTTATTACGAGCGAGGTTGAGCGCCTCTCGAGACCGATCGAAAACCGATTGGTACGTGTATTCCTACTCTGCGTCGTTCATGGCGAGACCTTTAGCTTCTGGAATAGACTTAACGTGAGAAACTCACCAGTAAATGATTTTCGCATTTTAAGTTCGGCCTCTAACTGCAAATGACAGAGTCCTTCCAATACGAAACGAAGTATGTCTACGTCTGCATTCAAACCTAGACCACCACGGGCATCTAAGTTTAAGAGGCAAGCACGTTTTTCTTGTGTTAATACACGACTCGGAAATTATCAGGTAAAATAAATGTGTACTTACTTAAAAATATGTTTACGATGAATGCTAGAGCCTGTTAAGTCGCTGTTGTCACATAGCAGATGTATAGTGGCGTGATAATTCAAATCGTTCTTGGAGTTCAGTGTATGGTTCGAAATGCAATAACTCAGAATTGTTAAGGATATATGTCTATATGAAATATAGTTCTGTAACTTTCTTAAGATCTTCCTCAGAGAAACGAAAATTTTTTAATTAACTGAATACGTTTTTCATTACCTCTAGATGACTGTTCTATCGGGCAAAACTGTAAACAATGAAGACTCGATCGATTGAACTTATTTCGAACGAAGTGAATACATAAGACAAAGGCTGAGACGTACCAATCATTTGGCCGTAATGTACGTGTGTTTAGTTTGTAACGGTACCAATAAGTTCACTTGGGGATACATAATCAATTTGATTTTAGTCGCTGTCTCGTTTTGTTTGGTTTATCGAACACTTTTGCATGTTTCCAAGAAGAATATCCTTCACGAAAGAGCGTATTGTCTCTCGAGTAATGCATCAAAAATAAATCGACATAAGTGATGAAGCTGGAGTTAAAATGTAATGAGCCATGTAAGCGCAGTCCTCTGGCTGAAAGAGGCCTGAATGCAGGCCAGTTCTCTCATGCCGCTTGACGGTGACGGTCGCAGTTAACAGTGACATTCAAAGCATTTGTATGTTTCACATGCCTTCGAGGACGCTACGGTTCGTTTTCGAATGATTCCATGTCTTCAACACAAACCCGCGCCTTGTCGTCGCTAGCAAACTATTACGATGACCAATGTGATAGGATCGAGCGAATCTCATCAGAAATTATTACAGGGGACATGTTGACATGAGATGGCGTTTCTTTTGTCTGAGGCAAATGCTAGAATAAAGCGCGTTCGTTATTACTGAGTAATATTTTACTGCTTGAAAAGAAAACAAAAAGCAAAAATGCTGTGTTCCGCTTTCAGTCAGAGTACGCCTGACCTAAGGCTGCTAACCTTGACTTAGGTACGATGTGAAGCCTATGTTGACCGATGATATTTTCAAGTGTTGCTCGTCGCTCGTATAACGTTAGCTGGTTTGGATTCACCAGAAGACAAGAGTTAGGAAAAGTTTGAATTTGCTTAAAAATAAAGATACTATTTAGACAGATGATGTTGTTAATTATTCTTTCGAATAGTCCAGCAGCGAGATTGGAACATAGATCGTAACTTACATTGAGTAATCGCATAGCTCGTGAGTGTAGTGGAAGCCATATAACGAAGTGGGTCTTTTCTTTGGTGCCGATGCCACTGAGAAAAATGGCCCACAAGGTCTAATTAAATTACTATGTAGGAAAAATGTGAGTGTAGAAAATCCAGTCACTGCTGCACGTCTTTAGTAGTGTAGTATTTGTGTGTTTTTTTGTTCCCACAGCCGTCTGACACCACTTTAGGCCCAAAAAGTGTCTAGTTCAGCATCTACTCCTTTGAACTAACTGAACTTTCTAAGCATGAGCAGGAGATTTTCCCTAATCACTTATACTCTCATGCTCCTTATTTCCACAGTGGCCAGTTTCGGAATCGTTTTCCTACGCCGGCCGGTTGCTGCATCATTGTCGCGCCATCCCCGAACAAATAATGATTTGATCAAACGTGAAATTACGAACGAGTTTTGCGCAAATTTCAGCCTTGTGCATAGACTATTCAGGTGCAGTGTGCCAAGGCAGAAAAACATCTAATATGTGTGTACTCTTCCTAAGAATTAAAATATCCAACAATGGTCTCTGCTGCGAGTTTAATTTGTGCGTAAGGGAATATGCGTATGGATCCCTTAGTGAAGACGTTGCATTAAGAAAACAAGCGCAGGGTATGGTTTACTAGGCCCAATCAGCTTTTTGAGTTTCAGGGATCGAGTGCGTCATACCTGGTCCAAAAATGACCTAGTTTAGCTTACAGAATCGAAGTGACAAACATCGGCCCGATAACAGCGAACAGTTAACGGACGTGACTAAACGAACTTTTCCATGTTCTTTGTAAAAGTGTTAGAGCCAATACATCGATTTACGCGGCTGGTACCCTTGCTACGTTTTTCCGTGTAGCCAAACGACAGCTTTCCACAATTTTTTTTGAATAGCTGATACGAGGTCCGAGAACTAGATCTAGAGACTATCCCAAAAAATGTCTATTTAAATTATTTGATCATAACTTTAGTTTTTATGTTAATCTAAGCATGGCGTTGTTATGGCGCTTTTAGATCTTGTACTATCACCGCTTGTATACTATAGACTATTTTCAAGGTATCCCCATATAAAAGTCCAGGGGTGTCAGGTCTGGAGGATACGCATAATACTCCAGGTGACTTTTCCGTTTAAAAGATTTGTATCAAGGTATGCTCTTATGTCTCCGTGGTAAGATACAACTGCTATGTCTTATTGTAAATTAAATTTGCTATCGTCCTACTTTTGTTAGGCTAAATTCTAATAATTGGCATCAGCACGTATATTATTTTCGAAGATTCTGTGTTCTACGTATTTCATGTCATGCAAACAATGCAGTAGGGTAGAAGCCCTTTGGTAAAAGCTTTTTGTCGATATAGTCCCTTAGAACTTAGCGGACAATTTCCTTTGAAAGTACTCTCTTGAGGAAGTAAGCTACTTTTCGTCTCTGCCTTTGAAGAGGGAGCATTAAATATGAATATCCAAAAAGGGGCCGTCGGCCTATGAGGTTTGAATTCTGGTGAAATATATGCAATACGGCTGCGTTCGTTAATTATTACAATACTGCATAATGCGCGTTTTATCGGACAACGTGCGCTTCCGCCGGCAGTATGTTACATATACATTGAGGTCTCTGCTGCTGTTTTTTACCAAAACACCTACCTTTTTACTTAACCTTTTTAAGAATCGTAAGAAAATGAAGAGCTCCTTGAAAAATATCCGACATCAAACGATTTCACGCAAAAGACTACCTAATATAGGGTTTATCGGTTGTTAACGTATTAGGATAGCAGACCGGAGAAGCTTGCTGTTGAAGAGTATTGGTAGACGACTCCTTAGAAAGTGCTGACTTCTGAGCGCTGACTCTGAACTGTGACTTAAGCTCGAATAGCTCTGAATAGGGTTTCATTAGTCTGAAAGGGCAAATCATAAATTCTGAGATGTGTACTACTTGTTTACATCGTAAAAATACTTTTCTGCTAGTTTACATACTGCAGTTTTGCAAGATAGTGGCGTAAACAAACTTGTCCAGCTTCGGCAGATGTGTAATTATCCTACATATAAAATTCGGCGTTCTGCGAAAGAACGGCTAGTTAGCTTCCATCTGTATTAGATAATGGCTCGAAATGAAATCATTCTATGAAGTTCACAACAAATCTATAAAAATACTTTTCAAAAAAGCCGTCTCATAGGTCAAAACCGTGAGGCTTATTAGGAGACAGCCGTCTGGTTACTTGTTTAGTTAATAACAATCGGTTGAAATCAGTAATTGAAACTTTTCTCTAATTGATTAGTTAGCTGATCATTATTTAGATCGTGTACTAGCGTCTTATCTGAAGTTAGTGGTTGCTTTTCTAGTGGTTCTAGATGTTGATGGGTGCAGCATTGTTAAGGTTCGTAAATTTAAATCGTAAATTTTAAAAATCTTCAAACGAAACGTACATTGTGCCAGGATATGGTTGAATACCACCTACTAAATTCCTACGCATCTAATTTACATTCAGAGGGTCGGCCCAGACATAGTTCATACTTACCCTTTTGTACCATATAGCGCAGTTTCTAACCTGTGTGTAGATGTCCCATATACTTATATCTATATTTATGTTCCATGTCCAAGTTTGACGTGACGCAGGTTTTGCGACACAAGAGAGGTACGCTGTTATTCCAGTTCTGTTAGCGGTATGCGTTAGCGAACAACCTAATACCATTCCAATTAAGCACACTGTTGTTAATCGCCTTACGCGACCCTAGTTACTTTCGGCAAAGAATTCCCCCTCTAATATTAAAGAAAAATTTCGGATTTTGGGATTAGCGTTTTCGGCACTCAGCCGCCGTCACATAGAGAGAGAGATATATATATCAGCGTCTACGTAAGTTACGATAAGAAACTAAATAAGAAGGTATTAGTTGATGTAGTAGCGTCAGGGGAAACAGTATACAGGCCTGCGCACTTGGACTTTCAGATTCTGCAATATGTGAAATGTGGCCTACCGATAAAAGAGAGATGTCAGGTAGATTAAAGCACGATCTATGAATTCATACATTTTAAAATTGCGATTATGAGACATGAACGCCTGTAGTACGCTGAAACACCATAATAAAAATTATAGGCAGCTTAGTTCCAGTGGTTTATAATAGAAAAGTTGCCCTTGGGTAAATATACGTTAAATATTCCTTTGTCAACGTTATTTCTAATCTTTCGGCTGATGTCTACTACAAGACAGATTGCTGGAGCATGTATAGACGAATATACGGGCTAGCTCACACATATCAGCACCCTACCCAGCATTATTGTAAAAACGACTCTTGTCGACCGGTGTCGGCCAAGACCCATAAAGTCGATATACTATCGCTTTTGCTGTGACAATGGTTGTCGCTACTGATATGATCGCTCTTGCCTGCTCGTGGCCATTTATGCACCTCTATCAGACAGAGCTCAGCCACGACGAGATTAGCACGAAGTGTTCTTGTTGCTATATAATAAATATATAGGAGCATAAGGCAGGAAAAGGCGAAGGGTAAAGGGAGACTAGAAAAGTGTTATGCAGGAGGACGCTCGTGATTTAGTTGACGGCCAGCGGTCGGCGGTTAGACGTTCGTGGACGGACATGGAGAAAACGTGACCTGGCATAGACGCGTTCAACTCAGCAAACGCTTGCGGAGCGTTTAATAACATCGAATCCCTGCCGCTCGATATGTTCCGAGTGTAACAGCAGAAGGAAGCTTTGGCCTTGCTCTTTACCGATTACTTCTAATCAGCGGTTGTTTCATCTTTGGGGTTTTAGCCTGTTCGTGGCCATACTCCGGGAATATAGAAACGGTATGTCTGTAATGGAGGAGCAGCTATAAGAGGTTACCTGTCTGTTCGACTCCAACGGCGCTGTTTCCGTGCTCGGGTTCATAGTTCCGTACCGTGATTTGTGGGACTGTTTATTTCTGTGGATGTGACAGGCGAGGAGCTGGCGGAAACGATGCTACGGTGTTGTGGTTAACAATGTTTTTATGACACGCTGGTCGTTACCGCGCTCCACGATGAAAGAGACGCTCGGATGCTTAAAGAACTTGTAGAAAATCTGCTCAGAGAACCGCGCGACTAATGAGAATAGGGAAAGTAGAGTGTGCTGGGGATAGAGCTTGACTTGAGAAATTTGTGCTCTAACCAACGATTTAATTTGTTTGTTTACATCTATTTTTGACGCCGTAGAACGTCCTGAATAGAGAAGATCGAGCGCGGGTAGGAGCGCAGGGAACAGCAGACTAGGACAACTTAATCCTGTTGGAGCGTGATTTTTTCAAGTCTACGATAATCTAGTTAAACTAGCTGAACGATGCAGGAGAACCGATCGATGAATAGAAGGATGATAGCTCTAGATTCTTTGAGTTTGCTGTAACTATCCTAGTTCTTTTCGTATCCGCAAACCGAAAGGCGGTGGATTCCGCACCAGGAAAGCTGGTGGTGACCAACTATCGTGATCGACTCGGATTCTCTCCCTAATAAAAGAAAAGAGGGTAAGAAAGAAGCTCTCGTCTCGAGTGGACGGTTAGTACCGGTAAGCGCGATTGTGTTTGCTCCTGTCTGTGCTGATTTTACGAACGTGGCCTACTACTACCCTTTGGCGGACATGATGCTAGTTGGCTTACTGGCTGAGTCATTGTGCTAGCAACACACACGGTGCATATCATAGTCAGTGTATAAATGTGCCACTATATCTACTAGTATCGGGTATATCTGCTGATTTATTTTTTGAAAATAGTCGAAATGAAGCGGCTTATTTAATCCAATTCTTTTATGAATTATTTGAATTTGGTCCTGGACGATCACTGTACCTTGTATTTTGGCCGTTGATGGCATATTTTTTCTTCGTTTAAAATATGGACATTCTGTATTTGCTTGTTTTTCACCTAGACGCCCACAAGCACGGCCCTAAACCTACAAGCCTGTCTAGTATTTTCTACTATTACTACTACAACCTCATATAAGTACAGTTACCATCCATTGTCATGGTGTAGCAACACGAGGGTATCATCTGAGTAAAAGAGGACTGCTTCACACCTATTAATTGTCGATTGCTTCTGCCCTATCAGTTGCCTCTTCAGCTTTGAAGTCAACAAGTAGAAGCGTCGGTGTTGTACTCTCTACTGGCTGATTGTAAATGGTTTTTATTCTTCGTTTGTATTAGTTCGGATTGAATTGGCTGATTCTCAATC
This sequence comes from Varroa destructor, assembly GCF_002443255.2. Taxonomy (NCBI): domain Eukaryota; kingdom Metazoa; phylum Arthropoda; class Arachnida; order Mesostigmata; family Varroidae; genus Varroa; species Varroa destructor. Next base: position 948,564 of record NW_019211457.1, on the reverse strand, counting down.
GGTTCGATAGATCTGGCCTCAATTGCATGCGTGCAATATTACATGCGTGGTTCAAGTACTAGAAGCACACTATTTGCATTAATTCATTGGCTAGCGTTTTACCACTTTGCGTTTTATGCTTCTGCTCTGTTTATGCTTATACAAGCCAAACCGAAGTGACCCTTAGGCAGGGTTTACGGCGCTTTCGTTATATTAGATTAGGTCTACGTGTTGTGCAATAGCCTAAGCAGAAAAGAATTGGAGGGTAACATTTAAAAGAAGGCGGGCAACGGATATAGAGACGTCATTAGAACCGTGCGCAGTGTTAATGGACACCGCTGTTAGCAGACGCAAAGGGATAGAGAAATACCTAGAGATAGGGGTAGGAAACAGCAAAAAGACAAATTTATGGTGCGTGATAGTGCTGCGTATAAGACAGTTATGATCGTTATTATTGTTAGTCATAATTAGATAATTAATCTTGCAAATTAAATTCAGTTGCCTGTGTAGCTCGTGCTAAAAAATATTCTTTCCCCAGCCTTGCACGATCTCCAATTTCTGATCTCGTTTTTCCCTTCGCTTTGACAGTATGACACAAGATGCCCATCGACTTTATCTGTACCTCAGTCAGCCGGCTCTTTCTTCTTCGTCAGAGTATTTCATGCGAGCATGATACGAACAAACCGAGGAGGGCCGTATTCGTTGCCGTTTTCGCTTATGTCGGCATTTACCAAACATTAGCCACTACGGCAGTTGTACATCGGGGGGAAATGCAAAATAGGGAGCAGGGAATAACGAGAAGGCTAAACCAAGGAGTCGCCAACCCTCAGCCTTAAGGTAGTTGGCGAACGAACGTGCGGCGTTTTCAGATGGCTACTGCCTATGGCTAACTGCATAGTCAGTTGATTTGCTAAATAACCCTCCGGGTGCTGGCGAAGCTTTTGCTTCGCTTTACTCCGTACACTCAGATACCTGTTCCGGAGAAAAGAGATTCAAGGAAAAATTCGCTTTTTGCGTGGATATCGCGCGTATGTGGAAGCAGACCAAAGTCTCGTATGAAGCTGAAAGCCATTTTCATTTCAATTTAGCGGCTTGCTATTTCACTATCTGCCACCGCCACTTACTGCTGCTGCTCAGCCTAAAAAGCTGCTTCCCTGCTATTCTCACATATATACGTAATTATAGGCAATAAATATTTCTATATGGCTCCGCAATGGCGTCGGGACGAGTTTGTATGTATAGACAGCTCGTGGTTTCTTTTCGATATCTATATCTGACGGAAGTTTTTGCCCGTTAGGACACATACATTCTATATGCAGGCGGTCGTTTGAATATGGATCCGAAGGTTCATAAGGCTGCAAAAAAGGAAGTGACTACGAAAAATGATCAGGCGAGTCAAATCGAGGAGACTACAGCGGTTACTGATGAGAAAGACTGGCTAGATACTGGACGAGATCTAGCAACTTACGTTAGCACTCCTGCAGTTGATGACGTAGGGAACCTCTGACATTAAACTATGAGCGATTTTATATTTGGCTTGTTCGATATGACACACGACACTTGGAAGGTTTTCGCGAATTTGAAAACGAACGAATCGATACGGTGGCATATGCGGAGTCAAACGTATATAGGGCTAAAGGTACGATTAAATAGATAAGTAAACAAGATTACATACATGTATCACAGAGGTAGGCCAGATTGAATTTAACGGGACAGTAAGCGTTTTCATGCCTAGAAAAGAGATGACTGAGGACTTGAAATTTACTAACGTAAACTTACTTGAACTGAAAGGCAAATAGAGACAATTTCCGTATCGACTACACAATGATGGGATAGGGAAGCAAATGGGAAAAGATAGACGAAGTCGGTCAATGTGTGTAATATTTTAGTATTGATTCTCTTAAAGCCTTGACAAAAAAGGAAACTGTTCTGCCCAACTGCGATGGCCATAGGAACTCAATACTCAAATAACAAAACGCGTTGTATGCGTTCAAAGATTTCGAATAGGACTGTCCTTGCATATAGAAGCATTTCAATAAGCATATACTACAATCTTACTTTAGGTATTCATAGGCAATATGTCTGTTGGTTTGTATTAGTATATACAGAGGTTCGGCTGCACTTTTCAGGGTAACAGTCGTCCGGAAAATAGGGTACGCACGCACAGTACTTAGCAAACCATCGTTTTTCGAGGTCGAATCGAGTTTTCAGAGTCCTTGAACAGGGAGTGTACCTACCTTGAACAGCTGACCACGCAAATTTCTAATTGAAGGCCAAAAAGGCGTCCTGCTCACTCGTGTACAGGATGTCTAACTGTGTTAAAAAAAAGGGCTTCCTGAACTACATTATTTCACCTATTTGTTTCTAATAGCAGTAACCTACTCCTCCTTTTCGATTCTAAGTTCGTGAACCAAAGCCAGTCTAGTTTAGAGTCGACAAAAGGCATCGCCATATACGTTAGCGGAATTGGTCTTTACTAAAAACATTTAAGCATATATCGAGGATCCGTAGGCGAAATAAATTTTTTTTTGGGCAGGAACAGCCAACCTATTAGTGTACTCTTTGCTTATGAGTTGTGCCATGTTTATCGTTCGATTGAAGATTAAGTTTTTTTCGATGAGATGCGAAGGTTTTATGTGGGCCAGCAAACTGAGTTTTGTAGTATTAACGACATGATATGTATGTGTGTATATATATATAGTTCTAGCGAAAATGTCACCCTTGCTCAACATGTTGTCGTTCGGTAGGATCAAAAAAAATTGTAATTAGATCATGTACAGTCATTATCATCCTGAGTATTGATTGAAAGCAATTAGAAAGCTAAATTACTTACTCTAAAGTTACTGAGTCGCTACAAGCACAAGCTCACGAATGCATAGTAGACGCACAGTAAGTAACCCGAAGTATCGTCAGACATATGTGTTTAGTTGGGCCCTGAACACCGTCTTTTGCTCCCCGTCTTGGGGATGAACTGTAATAACCTATGACATTGAAAGAAACGATATATGGATAGGATCAAGCGTACCGTGTCCGATCACCTGGCTTATTATTACCTGGACGTAATGGTGCAAGATTCCGGGAGTTGACTGTTAGACGGCCTACTAAGTTGAAATAGGCAGGTCCCTGTTTTCGATTACTCTTCGGCCTTGTAGCTAATGTGTGGCGCGGGAATGTTTGTACATACAAGGACAGATGTGAAGAACCCAAGCACTTGAGTCCTCTATTATTGGTTTTTATACGGGCGGCGGTCATAAATGTAGTGGCGGGTCGACGTGAACGTGTTAGCTTCAAGATAGTTTCATGGATAGAGGTGTCTTGATAGGGGGCAATACACAAGAGCAGAGCGGGGCTGGCGTCGTACACATGCGCAAAACAATAAAGCGAAAATTCGATGAAGGGAATTTAGAAGGACTTGGCATGATAAAGATAGTGGCCTATATTTTAATCGAGACTTCCTTTCGACGCGGCCGCTTTGAGCGCCACTTTCGGGACCGAGTCGTTAACCAATGCTTGCTATTGTTTTGTCGTTACCGTTATTGTCCAGCTCCTTTTGTTGAGAAAAGACCTACCTAACGCCTTTAAATCGCCTGCGCTTAGGAGAAATTTAGAGAGACAGCTTTAGGGGATGCTAACAAACGTTAACAATGGCGTAACAAACGTTTACCAGCTGTTATTAGCTTAAAAACCTTTCGCAAAAACCAATTGGGCATCAACAGAAGCAGCAAAAGCGCTTCTGGAAGAAGCGGTCTTCTAGAGAACTCTTCCCAGGGATTATCAGAGTGACTAGGGCTATATAGAGCGCTTCAATCCGAAGAACAAACGCTTTTCTCGCGCTTCGTTACACCGTTATCCATAAGGACTTACAAATTTACAGGAGAACCGATTTTGCAGCAGTGGATTTTCGGAGATCACTAGATTTTGTCGATACACGGGCTGTTTTGTTTTACGGTGGTGTTCAGCACAGACCATGTTTGTGCTCATCCCCGTTTATTTTTTGAGCACACACAGCTGGTGCGGACTAACCTGACTAATGCAGAATTAGGAAGCAAATATTCGGCAAGTGTGGCCGTGGAAGTAACCTATCCCACTCTTTCTATCTTCCACACGTTCATGGAGCAAACAGCTATCCAACGACGACAACTCAAAAGGGAAGGAAAAAGTGATGGCAAGAATGAACGAAACAGAGTCCAGCCAGGAATTGAAATATCGTGCCTTTTCTAGGGCGGCAAAGTCCATCTGAGTAAGGGGTTTAGAGAATATGATGGCCAAAGATAGACATACGGATGGGCGACTGACGAGCAGCAGGAGAAGCTCATCGCAGTAGCAACGATAGCGAAAAACGATAGGGACACCTGCCACTGGAGACCGGATTGAAGTGGACGCGACAGTTATCCCAGGTCGTGCTGTTTGCGTCGCTCATGCGTCTCCACTAACCCCACCATGCGTTCCAGAACTCGCTAGTGCGGAAGGCTGCCACCCGTTAATCAGACGACGCGTCTGAACATAGGCGTTTCTGAAGCTCAGCTTTTTCATGCCATGCAAATGGAGATACGTTGGATTTTCAAGAAGCTCTAGCTAGAGAACGCGTGGCGGGCTGGATGTGTGACGGCGTCGAGTGGCACGACCCTGTTTTGTGTGAGTGGATAGTATAGTTACAATTTCCTCGGAAACAAAAATTGGCTGCAGAGTGGCATTAGGATCGAAGGTAAAAATAGAGAATGGAACGAATACGCTATTACATATCGGGAGTTGGGTTCGCGAAACTAGATCTCCCCAAAGCAAGCAAAGAGTGCGAAGGAAGTAACGAACTAAAAGAAAATGGCCATCGCAAATTTTGCCGGCGACACCCTGTAGAAACTGTATCCGTGTCGTTCCTCTTCTGTCATGGCCGTCGCTCTACGTCAGATGTGGCTCCGAGCCGACAAATCCGCTTGCCTAGACATGCTACGAGATTCTTGCCCGGCGCCAGCACTAGCTGAATTTTAAGCCCTTGTTCCTTTTTTCGAGTTGCGCTCGATTTCCCGATCTGTGCTTTCTAATCTAATGCACGGAATACGCCGCTAGCGTCCCAGAAACAGGAAGGGATACGGACGAAGCCCTACGAGAAGCGAATAGGACAACCAAGATAGACTCATCGACAGCCCAAAAAAAAGAAGTACTTTATGCAGCTCGAGAGAACAGCTAAAGCAGAGTAAAGCTCACGAGCAGAAAGACAACATCACACAATACGCCAAACGGTAGAACGGACAGAGCAGAGTAAAAACTGCGATGAGGCCAGAAAGAAAACTAAGCGAAGACGAGCACAGAGAAACCTCATAAAACAGAAAGAAAAGCCAGCTATGAACACCAACGACAACATGAACAACGGAACACCAGCAGTAACCGCGGTCATAGTAGCAGCGGGAACAAGTAGCAAACGCTCAAAGAAGCACTAAGAGACGGCAGCTGCTTAGTCGAACAGACCAACGGCGACAAGCGAACAAAGCCTTGGGCGAACTACATGTAAACTCAGGTTGAAGTTGCTTTTCGTTTCTCCTCATCTTCCGCTCCCTCTTATCTGGAAACGGATGCGGACAGAAACACCTGTGTTGCCCCTATCAGACACAGACAGACACACGGAGCAAACCATGACGGGCGATATAAGAGGCAGCCGAGCCGTCCCGGCAAAGACTATGTCCTCCTGGTTTCATATGAGCCAAACTGGGTCACCAATCGAGATTCATGGCGAAAAAAGAAATGATTGCTGCGACGCAGACTTCCGGGCTTGAACCGACGCAGGCACAGAGAACTTACAGGAGTTTATGCAACATTGGACATTCCTACCAAGCAGCTTACTACGGTCGTGGTAAAGGAGGGAATGCATAAATTTTCTTTTGCGTGGGAGGTACTACTCGTCGTAGGAAGAACATGTATAACACGTGACATTCTTCCTTCTCGTGGTATTTTTCTCATATTTTTGTTACTTCTAGCACTTCCTTTACCATTTTTGCCTTCTTAGGTAGCTTCTACTTGCAATCTATCCTATCGCTGACGCTATTACCACAGAATGTTCGCGATGATATTTGCAGTTTGCGACCGACGACGAGGGGTCAAGCAAGAAAAGATCTGCATTTGGCTGGATGAGAAATGACGAAATGTCAATGCGGAATACGAACAAACGAGCGACGGCCGATTGTAGGAAAATGAAAAGTGCACAAATGCAGAAAGAACTAAAATTTAGTCTAGAGTGATCGGATGCGATAGGAACCATGCGGGCGATCCAGACGAGACTATACAATCAATCAACTCTATAGGAATCTCTTATCTGGAGACTTGTTTGTTCTATACTTTATTTCTACTGCCTCTCGGCGTTTCATACGTTCAGCATCTCATCGCTAGACGTTCACTTCTATCTGTTCTCATTCCTGAGGAAACACGACCCGCAGCCTTTCCTAAAGATAATGACTGTATGAGCTACAAGATGGGCTTGTAGTGATCAGACGATTGCACGGTAGCCTGAAGGATGCGGAAGAAAAGCTGACAGCTTTCCTACACCGTACTGGAATAAACGAAGGACGTCAAAAAGGAAAAAGAACACAAGATGTAGCTTACAGGAAGGTATTCCGCTATTGGAAGACGTGTAAGTCTAAGCGAAATGGTATGGCCTGTGGCAAAAGTCTATCTTATCACCGTGGAAATGGATGGAGAAAGCTACGAAAGCTATCAAACAAACTTCTTAGTTTTTTCTAGCTATAGCAGGAGCAGTGGGAAAGCAAGACCGGTCAGCTGTCTCAATGGCTCTCACTACTCTCGGGCTTTCTGTTTTTTCCCATCATGTGGCACAAAAGCTTAGGCACCCAAGTAGCACGTAACGAGTACCAAAGAGAAGCAACCTCATAAGAAGAGCTGGCCATGTAGGCGGTTCAGCCGATATCGTCTGCAAAGATTGCTACCACGACAGGCACAATAATTTATCCCTAGGTAAGATGTAATAGGTAGTAAAGGCAATGAGATTCACGACGTAAACAGGAGAGATTGGAGACAGGAGAAAATGGAGACGTTTTTGGGCGCAGGCGCTCCGGGTCTGGGTCGATGTGCTATGCAATCGAGTAGTGAGCATCCTATTGAGGGGAATGTTGAGGAATGGTACGACTGACAATCAAAAGGCATACCAAGATTCAGAGGACCAGCCGATAGTTTGCGCTATACCCGGCATTGTTCGCAGTTACTCATAATAGCACCACCACTGCTGCCAGCCACTCTTGGCTAGTGCCACTTCTTGACCGCAGCAGGTGCATTACGGATAGGAGCAGTTCATAGACTCTCTGTCGTCGATACCGCTGTTTTCGACGTGGCCGTTGTTGGTACTACAGTACTTAGCTGCTCGCCCCTCTCTTGCCTAATTCTGATGGGCGCCCTGGGGTTTAGCCTGCTCCGATGCCTGTTGGTTCCATTTTTATTTTTCCTTATGTTTGTGACTTTTTCCTTATTTTATCTCAGTTAGTTAGCATTGTCCTTTTTTATAAAAGCGCAGTAGCTATAGTAGTCTACAGCCTGGCGCCACTTGTTAGTGGACCATTTTAGATTATCTATCGTTCTGAGACACCTCCGTATGCAAAATGTTTAAGGTACATTCGCGGAACTCGATGAAAAGTAACGACGTGCGGTAAATAATTTCCTGTTGGAGATAACAGGAACGAAGCTCATGTGTGTTACGTATAGGGTTTCGAATGCTTGCTGGCGCCAGTGCGATAAGGAACAAAAATAAGGTTAAAAATTCGGCGTCTAGCGTTGGGCGGATGGGCGACCACTGAAGCAAAGCCATGTTGACGCCTCCGGCCGCCGCTGCTGTTAACGCTCGAGTCATCATTATCATAAAGCTTTTGCAATGCGGTAATGATGGGGATGGCTATAAAGGCGATAACCCACAACAGAAAGCGGCAACACTCAAAAATGACACAGGTGTTTCCCAGTATGCGCAATCATATTAAACATTTTGGCTTGGTGCTGAAGCTACACAGCAGAGATGAACGGCAATGGAAACCAGGTGATTGAGCCGGTCGTGTACTGTTGTTAATTAAATACTACTAATCGTTTATACTACTCAGAAAATTGTAAGTTTTATCGTTATTGTTGGCAATGCGGCGACAATGCCGATCACGAGTATAGAGGAACTAGAAAACAATGAAGATTCCAAGCAATGATCGTCATTAAGATTATCATCATTCTTATGAGACGAAGCCACATGAGCGAAGCATCCAGCAGTTATAAATCAACCGTCTGTTCCCCAAAGTGATAATGCAGAAACAAATGTATTATGGCGCTTTGTCTGGACGAGAAAGTTTTGATAAATTTTGATCTCTGGAAAAGATGTCCATCCGTAAAATCTGCTATCGAATAGACTAAGGCCCAGGTTCCGCCTTAAAAACAATAAGCAGGGGGAAGCGTAAAGGGGTAGCACGTTCAAGCAACGAGACAACTATACGGCGAAGTCGAGCGATATCCATCCATCAAATGTAAATCCGAATAGATGAGTTTGGCAGATGAGTTCATCACCATCTAAACAATTGAGATTCGTGGCTAAAATTGGATGTTTAATCACAATATGGCCATCTCCATTCTATTTATCCTCCCTGCACGCCGTGAGGCGTTATAAATAGCCGGTTCATTTCTTTCCCGCGCTTTCATCACTGAGACTTATTCAAAGAGTGAACATTCGGCGACGATTTTTGCCACATTAGATTGGCTGCTCACCGCTCGCGCTCTTAAAGATATTTCGACCATTCTACTCTGACTGGCCGATATAGGAATCCGTGCTCAACCGTTATGGACGTGCAGCATGTTAATGGATGCGGGACGAGCCACGAGGATCGGATTGGCACGGTTGAGACTCTGAGCCATTCCTATTGAAAAATAGGTTTACCAGGTGATTTGGGCGTACTGAACGTTAATCTCTGCCAATAATAGTTGACTAAAGCAACGTGCAGTGATCTTCGATTGAAACGGTGTATGAAAAATAGGTTTCTCTGTAAGCCCATCCTGCCCCCACCTTTTAGTAACCGTTTGCTCTCACCGCAACTTGCTTAAAGAGCTGCAGGATACTCAGGTCTATTGCAACAGCGGAAACTCGCATAGCGAGCTCATGTTCTTTTTGCTACCTAAAATGGTCGCAGCGCAGCACAGCCACTCTGATGAAGTGACATATTCTCAAGGACTCCGGCCTGTGTTTGGGGAGGCAGGGTTATGTTTACGTTGCACCAGCCTACTAAACTTATTCCGCGTATGGTACGATTAGCTGAACTGCACTTCTATCTCAGCACAGAACCGTACGGAGGAGTCCGCAGATTCCTCAAACGACAAGTACGAAACTAAGCGAAAAAAGTCGAACTTAGATCTAGTCCTTGACGGAGGCTCAGGCCAATCGTTTCTGTTTCGAAGAATCAATAAAAGCATTTCATTAATTAACTTCGGTTTCTCTCACGCTCTAGCGCCATTCTTGTCTAGAGAAATCTCTCTCTCTCTGTCTCCAGAAAAAAGAGCGGGCAACTTATAAGGCAGTAAATAATTGTAACATAATAATCCCACAGTGGCAACAAGGAGCGGCCTTTTAGGTCGCCCGACGCAATATGAGCGAACGACCGCAGTCGGTGTGAAGAAAAACATGAGGGCTGCCACCGTAAGGCTTTGGAAGCGTGTGGCTCACAACGGATATCACCAGGAGGTAGTGGAACCGAAACATCAGCAGCCGGCTCGCCATACGGCTAGTAGCAGCAATGTCCTAGCTAAGACTAATGCTACCAATGAGTTCTTTAGTGGTTACTAGTGTGCGTTTTTCCTATCGCTGTGCAGGAGACAGAATTTACCTGAAGACCACAGATGTCGAACCCCACTTTCATTCAGTGTACTTGGGACTAAAACGAACACGGTATTAGGTAGAATCGGAAGAAGGAAAGCTTGCAAAAAGCTACATCTGGTAGCAGAAGTTAAGCTTGTGATCGGGTCAGCGTTAAGAAGGGTTCAAGGTGATCAGTCAGAGGGGAAGTAGATGGCGACGAATTAGTAACAGCAGCGTTTTTTGGATGTTGTGGTGTACTGCTTGAAAAGGAAGTACGATTTAAATAACAAGCAAGAAAGGAACTGTAGAAAAAATAGCAAGAGAATTAGGAAATCGAGTTCTGCAGTAGTTCCACCGATGCCGAACTAGTTGATGTCGTGCTATGAGTCAATGGCCATTAACCGCACGAAATCGAGACTACGGGAGGTACCGATACAGCCCTGTAATGTCTAATGATATTAGAAATAATTGGTTATTTCACATGGCATTTGGTGTACTAAGCTTAGGAGTAGTATTCGTTCATTGACAGGTTTCGCAAAAAGACTATTTGATATGTGCCATTCCTAGGGAATCCGTTGCGCGTACTAAAATTATTATAATTGCCATATAAAATTCACAGGCTCTTTCATGGCACTTTTAACGAATTTGCTACACAGCTTAGGTGTCTGAGGAAAGGCGTTATTCTATTCAGTTCAATACATACAAAATATACTTTTACGTAGCCGTTTTCAGTTTTTAAGTATCAGCTTTAGTCTCTAACTGCATGACGTTAC
>NW_019211457.1:929021-937898 GCF_002443255.2 Varroa destructor | reverse complement strand
ATACAATACAGCATTACTTCAGCGATTTGTTTTATACAAACGAATGCAAATATCACTATTCTATAATCAGCTAAACCGCTGCTTAGGATAGGGCAGATATCATCCGCCAACAGCACATACAATACAGCTTATTTGATTCAATTTTTTGGTATCCCTATTTAGATTAGTGTTAGTTGACTGATATCATGATCGAAATCCAGTCTGGCGAGCACGTTTGGGCCAAGATCTATATCATGGCTGTAATAATGGCAGAAAGGATAGCTAATTTCCTTGAGAGTCACACACAGCGAGACTCATGAAAAAAACATGAATCCCGCTGCTTTCCTCTCCTACGTATCCGCTGACAAACTGAAGTGATCAGTAAGTCCGTTGTATGCATAAATCTGCAACGGCGCACGCGGGCAAACAGTTGAAGGATAAGACTAAAGAGTCCCCAGATGTCAGCGTTGTGGCTCGGAATGACGACTTCAGCATAGGTTCAGTCAGTATATTTATTCTAACATAACCCACCTCAGCCTACCAACACCTGACACGTACGCGGAAAAGGCGCTTGGAAACGACCAGCGATCAATGATAATTACATTAAATAAACAATATATTCATTTTTATATCTGAAGAAAAAGTGGCAATGAAAGGGAACCTTTTCCAGGCGCTCTGCTGAGGTTTTTTCAAACCTACCCCAGCGCCCGTTCCGAAGTCCGTGATATGAAAACGTCAACGGAACTGTTTTCAAGCCATTATTGTAAACAGCCTTAGGCTTGTTTTAGTCAGGCAAAATCGCGAGGTAAGCGCGACCCCGCTGGATGGGCTGCAAGACTGTACAATTAATATTATGCTTGCATCAAGCAAGCAAGGGTTCTTCCAGCCACATAGTGTCGTGCATGCCAAAGCTTCGGCATATCTGCTTATCTTTGCAGCATTTCGCGGTGAACGCTTTCAGGCGTTCTTACCTAAAAAGTTGTACCCGGAATTTTCTAGCGAAACGTGCCGATACGATCAAGTGCGTGAAACTAGCTGACGCAACAGGCTATCAGACGTGAATTGGGCACTTGTTGCGGGCGCAAGGCCTACCTTATCGAGCAAAAGGCAATGTGATCTCTTCACAGTAACTATCCTAGTATACTCGGCAAGGACTTTAGACGCCTGGATAATTGATGCAGCGGGTAGGTTGCATAGTTTTCGCCTTGTGCAAGTTAAGACAGACAAGGTCGTCGCGTTGAGTGGGGCTCCCAGAAGGCCACGGGCAAATACGAAGCTCCAGAATTTAAGAGATATTGAACTCAAGTCTTGCATTTTTCCCTTAGCCCGCTGTTTTATAAAATAAACGAAAAAGCGTGTCAGTCATATCAAATTGTAAGTTTAACATTCGACGCAAAATTGTACCCAGGTAGAACGGTGACCCATTACTAACGACGACTATGTAGCATCAAATTATCTCGGTAGTAGCATAGTAGGGAATGTATTTGCCTGCTAATCTTTAGGGACCAGTTGTGGTCTAGATTCGAACCCGACCACTGACACACTTCGTTTCGTACTGGGAACCAGTCATCTGATGGAATGTTGAACGACGATACCGAACGTAGAACTCGAAACACAGCGGTACCGTCAAATTATGGCGTTTAGATCGTAATTGTTCATGCTCAATGTAACGGTGATAGGAAGTGTTCGGTCGTAATGGGCGAGTACTAAACTCGATGTCAATGTGCGCTTGACTTCACGGAACCTACTCGTTCTGTGGTGACCATTTAAACTACGTACAACACTTGAGTAGACTGTCTATGAGAGCTCATACTTCCCGAAGTAAACGGTAATCAAAAAAGTAAATACCAACACACGAAATTAACACTTAGACGAAAGCAGGTAGCTTCGGGTGAACGTACTCAACGGCTCAGGGAAAGATGAGATTTTTGACCCACCAATGGTTTGAGCCGTATAGCATGGCTGTTTAGATTGTTTCCTTTGAGTGTGCTTAGGTATTCGACTTTGTGACGGAAACTCCACAGACAATTTTACCCAGTGTGACCAAATACTTCATATATATGGATTAATTTATTAATGATTTTAAATGAACTTACCGTCATTAACGTCTCACCAGTTTCAAGAAGAGGGCCGATGAAGCCTTTATAGCTAACAAATATTTTTGATCGTGCAAGAATAACGTGTTTATATAACTTAGGGACATGTTAGTTGGTCTAGGTTCGGATTCGAACCTAAACGCGTTTAGTTTCGTGCCATTGGTAACCAGCCCTCTGCGGAAATGCCTAGCGAAAAGTAGTAGCAAACGTAAAACTCGATATGATTTTATAGTCTTCGAAAACCTTGAAGTGTTGAGACCTTTCAACCGTTCCCCATCAGGACGGTAACCAACCAGGTGCTCTTTCATGTTTTTTATAGTTTCACGCTTATAACACCTGTCCCATTAACTTATCAACTAACTGACATTCTATTTGGCCCCCTGTTGCCTTGCAGACCCGCAGCTCCGATACCGGAAAATTCACCCTCGTCTTTCGGCCGTATTCCGCTCAAGCCTGGTGTCACGCATGTGCAGCTGCGGTCAGCCGCTATCGAGACAGCGCTTCGACGTCAGGCGAAGTCAGCGCCTTTGCTTAAACCGCAGACGGCGCCCCCAAGAACGGTGCCACCAACCTCACAAGCTGCTCCCTCACCGGCGACAGCTGTCAGTTCGTCTGCTACCGGGAGTGGCGTTGCAGGCGGAGGTCATGCGCCGGTTGGGCGGGTTGAAGTCGCCACCGCCCGATTAGGGCAGCTAGGTCTGAGCGGGGTATCCACGGCCGAACAACATCAGCAACAACAGAAGCATAAACAACAGCAGCAGACGTTGCACTCACAGAACCATCGGCATTCACAGCAACACGCACAACAGCTACACGACGGACAAAACCAGCTCCAGTTGCAACAGCATCCATCCCAGCAGCATGGCCACCATCAGCCTCTCCAGACAAAACAGCAACCAGCGCAGCAATCACTGCAAACACAGCCATCGCAGCATCATGAATCACAGCAACAACAACAACAACAACAACAACATTTCATCTATAATAAACAGAAGCAAATTCAGTCTCAACAGCATCAGCAGCAACTGCAGCAGCTACAAAAACATCAACAATTGCAGACGCAAAATCATCTTCAGAGACAGCAGCAGCAGCAGCAGCAGCAGCAGCAGAAACAAGCGCCGCCACATATTCGGAGCACGCAACAACAAGCACAACATCAGCAGAACTTTAGTCAAGCTCAATATCAGTCACACATTCAGGATCATTCCGGTCCAAAACAGCGGCAGCAACCGACACACTATGTCCGAACTCTTAATAAGGCTCCAGGTATGATATTACTAAACTCATACAGATATACAAACATCCCTGAACTCTTTTCAAATAGTCCGCAGTAAGCTAAAATATACCTATAACAACCACGATCATATTTTTATACATTCTTAACATCTAATGCTGAAAATTGTAATACTCTATTAAGAACAATTCACAGACGATCTCATAATATCATGATGTATCTTATGAACGTATAAAGGTATTCAGTGTTACAGTGGTGGAGTTGCTAGAATTGCTGGTAATCTATGCGATCCGTATCTAGTTTTTGATAATTGCTAGGTTAATAAATTTTATGATTTTTTGTTTAGTTTTACGTTAGGAACTGAAGGAGCATTGCAAAAGATATGTCTTTATTTAGATTTGAAATTAAGGCCCATAGGTGTTTATAGAGTTATTATATTAAAATGGTTCTTCTGCACCGCTTTAGACGCGTTAGAACGTACATTCCGAGTGCTTACCTTTAGTGCGGTTTGTTGATTTCCGACAATGAACTGGTGATGCAATAAGAAATGGATCATGTGAATAGCTTGTCTTAAAAAATTCATCACGGCAGTATCGGAAAACCAAAACACTATTTCATTTAAGTTAATGGCTTGCTTTGGTCAGTTGAGTGCATCTACTCGAATGTTCGTACGCTACGCGTCAATTACTTTGATAAGCGAGAATAACTTCTTCTTAAAAAACTCAACGCTTACACATTATTTAGTAATTTTGATACTACTCAACTATATCCGAAAGCCTAATCATCACGCACAAGTAAACACTCCAATCCGCTTCTAGAGCCCACATATATAATCGATTCCTCGACCACTTTTTCATTCAATTTAGTCGATGACCAGTACATTTAATTTCGATTCAGGCGGTTCGTGGTTTCTTCCCTTTTTCCTCCCTGGATTTACATAACTCGCCCCTCTTATCCAGGTTTGCCCGCGTTCGGCTCTAATAGTCATTCTGGGTTAACCGATAACAACCACCGCCGAGGAGTGAGCGTTGTAACTCTGAACGGTCAATCCACCGGTGGCAGTCTGGTTACCGTCGAAGTACGTGGAGGTGGCGATAACGTGGACGGCAGCGTTGTCAGCACGAGTGGACGTTTCGGCGACGGAAGAGGACGGGAAAGTCGCTCAACAGGTCCGAACGCGTTGTCTTCCGGACGGATGGGACTTGTCCCACCGCCTTACGAACAGGCGATCCGCTCCTCCTGCAGGCGACGGCCCGCTGATCTTGATCTACTGATTCGGACGCAACAAGAAAAGCTAAATCTACAGGTAAAAAGGGGCCCATGAATGGTAACTTGGCAACTTCAGGGAATTATGTGGAATGTTAAGGAAGCACAGAGTGCGGCCAACACATGAATGATAAGAGATATTAAAAGGGAGAGAAATAAAAGAACGAGAGGATAATTAAAGTTGTTCAAATTCCGTCTTTTTACTTTTTGACCTTGTAGGAGTGGTTCGAGAATTGATTTGCTAGCAAAATCGAATAAATGTTGGAAACTGAAAACTAAGATAGGAGTGGAGTCAGAATCAAGAACAAGGTCAGCAAAGATTAAAACAAAAGTGTTGCTTTAAATGCGCCTTCGTCCTATAGCATAAATGCTCAAAATAAATGGTTTTCACCTCGCATTCAGGGGCAGATTCGTGGAACGCATCGAGGAAGGCATGAATAAATTTTTCATAAAGATGAGAAAGAGACATTGATCAGTATGCGTTAAATGTATACCATCAGGTCGACGAATTGTCGAGCACGAGTCACTTGAATGATTCGATCTTCGATACAAGTAGTAGTGGTCCACTCACATCGTGCTTAGAGCATTCTGTATTGTGACGTCCCGTTGTGGGAACGTAGGCGATGAGCTAGCAAAGTATTCGAAACATTACCGCTAAAAAGGAATCGTGCTATTTTTTTTTTTTTTTTTTTTTAGTCAACTAAGCACTTGTCACATAACGTAATAAGGCCTCGTCCGTAAATCAGTGTGCATCCAGACCCAATCGTGAATGCTCGTTTGTTTCTTGAAAATGTTGAACAACTACTATCCTAGCCCGAGAAAAGCTTTCTATCATTTGCTCAAACTTTCCTCGGTCAGAGTGTCCTTTTAGGAAAATCAATAAAAACCACTCCCTCTTTCAAAACACACGGGATGCTTATGGCGAATTAGGACATGCTTTGCTTGGCTGCTTATGAAAGCGGGTGTGCCCTCACTTTATAATTGTTCGCAAGAGAAAACGAGCGTTTTTGCTAGAGCTAAACCACGTACTTATTGTGCCAGAGGTATAGCGTTACTGTTTAGATTACAAACGAGTATTCATATATTGTAAAGAATCCCCTTCGAAGCTGTTAGTTTCTTTGGTTATTTAAAATGAGCGATTTACAGTCTTACCGGTTACACTGCGGCTTTCGAAAATTTGAAATCGATCTATATATGGCAAAGCGGACCATTGGTAAGGGTCAGTCTAAAGATGCCCCCTAACTGGATTAAAATTACGCAAGAGGGCATTTCTGATGAATCTCTAATTTTGGCACAGAAGTTGAGGCCTATTCGCAAAGAGGATATTCATTACTAACAGGGTCCTTTCAATGTTAGATTTTTGGATCTTTTTGCATCTTTCAGGTTTTCTTTTACTCTTACTTTTAGCAAGACTCTCACTAGGCCATCTATGCCAAATCCGCCATTGGTTATTATTATTATTATTATTATTATTATTGTCAATGTATCCGCTAAATTAAAAATCAAACTTTCGAAAGTTATTTATGAGACCTTGAGTTAAACGTTTTGAAGTTAAATGGAAAATGTCTTCATTTGAATATATGTCGAGACCCTGTATAAATATATGTCTAAAACCCTTTATTTGTTTTAACTTCTCCGGTCTTCTGCTTTTTGTAAGTCTTGTGTATTTATGTTGAGCGTGCTAAATAACTCCAATCATTAGCCTGTCGTATAATTATGGTTCCGTAAATTAACATCGTAAGACTTGTGTGCAGTTCTGTGCGCGTCCAATTTTTGCCTAGATCAAAAAAGTACGTTCGGCACAAAATATCTCTACGACAAATTGCGCTTTTTCGAAATACTGACGTTCTTTCCAATTAGATTAATTTTCAATTATGAGCCACATCGAAATATCAGCTTGCGTACGTGCAAATCTTCCGCCATTGATTTAGACGACTGATGACTAGGTTGGCCGCCGACCTCCTCTTCTGGCAATATATACGTACGAGCAACTTATGAAATGTTTCGAAACTTTCGAAGTTCATACCCTTAGTATTCTATTTCATTTCAGACAAGGAAAATACGATGATAGCAACAACCCATATACGTTGTTAAAGGAAACAGTTTTCACGGGCCAATAAGCTTATGCCGCGGCCTCTTCACGCCATATGAGAATTGTCCATCGGTGACCTAATCGGCCGCGTTGTGGCTGCGCAAGCTGGTTTAAGCAGCGATGGTTCCTCAAATCATCTATAAACAGCTTTTGTTTGAACGAAAAAGGTTAACGAATATAATGAATGCAAAAATGGATAGCATCCGTGCTAGAAGATGACGTTTCATTATTCGTGATTTTTTTTTGTGTAGACGGCAAAGCTGGAAGAGATGGATCGCGAGATTGCCACACTCGAATCGAACCTTGAGAATCGCGAACGAGAACATGGGGCGATTTATCCAGAATGTCAGGATCTCGACCGACGGCTGACGGCGGCCGAAACGCGCCTTGGACTCGCTCAAAAAGAAGAAGCTTCGTTGCATGCAGAGATCTATGCAACGAAAGCTAAGATCGAACGACTGGCACATGACACAGAGGTAAGTATATATATAAAGCGGTTACTATTATTGTTTTCCTTACTATACTAACTATCACTAGCGAAAACTATCAAATAGCTTTTTTTTTTTCTTTTTTTTTTTTCCGTTTATTTCTAAAACTAATTTGTCTTTGTAATGTTACTTGTTATTGCTGGTAATACGTCCACCATTACAGGCCTACATGTCTCGTGAGTGTGACCTAGTAACCCGCGCACTGGATATGGTGGCCACGCCCTCTCAAGACCTTCCACTGGATGAGAAGCATAGGGAAATCGTTGCTTCGCTTCAGCTGGAAATCGAAGAGGTCCACAGACAGGCTAACCAATTAGCGGAACAGCTCAAAATGGAGAACCTCAAAGGTATTCAAAGCATTAAATCTCAATGTTCAACTTTGAGAATTAATTCACACGTGTTCGCTAAAGTGTGATACGAATTCTTTTCTCTGTCTATTAAGCCAACTGAGTACTTCCTTTGAGGAGTACATGGAGGCAATTGTAGTTAATTCGAGCTGTAAATAGTTTATTTTAGTAGAGAAAAATTTGTTTTACAGTAACAAATGTCAATGTACGACACCACAGATAGTTTGTCATACATGCATACAGAAGGTTTTTTTTCTAACCTCTATTGTAAATATGTCGCTCATGTAACTTAACTATTATGTATCTAAGCTGTGTATTTGGTCTTGTTAACTATTAAACATATACATATATAGACAGATCAATATGTTACCGTCTTTTTCACAATTAAGCAATTCTATCTCCTTGTCTGAAATCCATTCAAAGTAGAACCTCAGTTTGATTCTGTCTTAATGCCAACCTTCTTGTCTATCCACAGGGCTATCCATGGTAAATCCAGAAGAGCTGGCTGAAGGTGCAGAAGGCTTTCTAGGAGGTATCTGGACTGGCAACGGCGCGGGGGGCGCAGGGGCCCACTCATTAATGCGCGGTCACGGTGGTTCGTCTCGAAGAAAGGTACCGCCTAAAGGACCTCGCCAACTCGGCCAGGAGATGGCGTCACCTACGCAGACGCACCCGATAGGCGTTTGGGTTTAAGTCAAGGCAGAGAGAGCTGTACGTCCACTCTAAAAACGTAGATACAGAATTTGCTTGAATAACTAGGTAATGGTATGTGCAGCACCTTGAAGAAGATGTAAAAGCAGAAAAAAGTATGATGCTCCTGAAGTTCAGCAGGAAAACCCACAGAACGGTGTACATCAGTGGGCTACAAGAACGCACAGGCTGGACAGGACGAAGCATTAAAAATCAAGAGTGAGCCCTCAAATCAAGCCTTCGAATAGATATGAAGATAGATGAAATGGCCTTGTGCCATGGATGCATAGATTGGAATCGTCTGGTGCTCGAAGTAGGACGCTCTGTAAAGGTGCTATTTGTAGAAGTAATAATAAACACGAAACAAGATTAAGAAGATGCTATGCCGCTGCTGTATGATGACGACGGCGTTTCAACAGTAGTGTGATTTGAATCTTTGGAGAAAAAATAATAACCCCATATTCGCTTTGGTGCCTTACTCGAGTTCACATGCTAGGAAAGACTACATACTACGATGCCCCACTTTAATAAGAGGAACCTCGTATTCTGATAGGGGAGCGTTTCCTCCATTTTATCAACGAAGATGTTGATAGGTTTGGCGCGTTTTCACGGGGTCCCTCTCACGTATGTAGCTGATTATATAAAAACGGTATTGAAAGAAGAAGTCTAATAATAGGTAGAGAAA
>NW_019211457.1:798105-928921 GCF_002443255.2 Varroa destructor | reverse complement strand
TATTTACCGGCTTCAGCTTCCTGATGGTGAAAATTTATGCGACCGTAATCCCTAAATGTCTCATGGGGCGGCGCGAATTTTCAGCAAGTGTATAACTACGTATATGAATAGAATGTTTTCGTGACTGGGTGTACATAAGTGCTCTTTATGTCGGAGAGATTATGAAAGCGAGGAGGGTTCAAGGGAACAAAATCTGTGTTTTCCGAATAAAAACCGCGTGGTCTCTAAAAATGCTATTAGACGAAGGGTTAAACATTCAACACATGATTCTGAAGTTTTAAATTAAATTAAAAAATTAAACGTAGAAGCTGATTTATTTATGTGGCACCTGAAACAAAAATAGGTTCACACATAACACACGGTTTATACTGAAGGAGGATATATACATATATAGGGTGGGGCAAAGGACACATGATACTCGTAAGGGTTTTCATTTTACATCTGTTCAAGTAGCGGGTGAGTAATATGTAGTAGTAAACATAAGTGTTAAAAAACACGTAAAGTGTATTCTACTAAATGGTGGGCGCACGTTTTTTCGAACTGTCAGGGGATTTTTGTCCCATCACGTATGTATATCCAGCGGAGTAACTCCGAAACAGAAGACCAAAATACGGCTCTATTTATAAATCGTTCACCACCAATGCTTGCCTTTAAGTATGTCCATGCCTTAAATAACATGCGTAATGTGCGTATCCACAGATATTTCCTCAGGACTCTACACGGCTTCGTGGGCGTGCGTGTGTTTGTGTGTGTGTACGTAACTTAGCTGTTGTGTACCCTATATTCGATAAGTGGTCAGCTTTAGGACGGCATTGCAACTCTTAGTACAACACAGTTCTCTTATATACGTTATGCTTGTTGGACTTTTCATAACAACATGAGTATCTTGAAGAATATACCAGTCAAGGAAAAAAAGCGCTCAGAAACAAAATCAAAGGGCCACTACGGTTATAACAGAGTCCGTCCGAAATAGAGTACATAAAAGCCTTTTTTTCCATGTCGGGAAGCCTTTGTGTGGTTGCTTTTGCCTAAAGGACATGTGAGCGGCAGTGCGCGCACATGGATACGAATGAATGTAAGTGTCATCGATGAATGGCGCAAGTCTAGGCTGAAATAAGTGGCGCCTGTGCCAGTTGTGCATCTAGGAACCCACAATCACATTAAAAAAAAAACACAAATCAGATTTTTAATGGCCTGGAAAAATTACATCCAGTTGCAAGTATGCCATGTAAACAATGTTAGCCAAAATGATGATGGGATCCAGCGCAAAGCGTTCGCACAAAGGAACGCTTCTAACAGATAGAAGAAACGAGAACAATTCTGAGCCTTGTAAGGTTACAAGTGTTTGAATGTTCAATACGCAGTTATATGAGTTTCGTGATATCGCAGTTTATTCATGAAAAGCTTACAGTATGCTTCGAGGTATCGATATTCGATAGTTTAATTCAGCGTTTTTTGTCGAGCGTGTTTTTTACGAAATACCTTAAAATTTTCTTTTTCTTTTTCCTTGACTACTATGAAAAATAATAATGGAAACAACAAGCGGCTTATCATTTACAACCGCCCAGCTCATTACCTTCACCGTGCGATTCTATAAACAAACAATTACAGTACTATAAATAAATGAAACCAACGTGTCCATAAAATCCAATTGCATAACGACACCCGCCGCGTAACTGCCTTCTATGCAATCAGTTACAAGCCAGTCTTAAGCACGTTTGACCATCGTGCTACGGAAGCCGCTTCGAGATACGACATCTCACTAGATTTCTACTAAAACTTAAGCGTTACTATAATCCTTGCTAGCCCGATAACTGAAAAACAACAAACAAGTGTTATCATTGTCGCTGAACGAAACAAATGAAACAACTGTCTTTCTGACTCCCTGGTGAACGAAAAAGTTTTTAGGGCGTTCGCGCAGCGTCAGATCAAAGAGCAGCAGCTCGTAAGCTTTATAATCGTTGGCCGTAACATGCTCGAGGACCGACTCGGGATGGGTCTTGAGCTTTATACAATATTAAAAGACAACTAGCTAGAAATGCCGTGCTTTATATATTTACTAGACGATATTGCATATACCTGTATGTTATGATGCCATGATATGATGATGGCAATGAACGGAACATTTGTTTGTTTTGTCACCTGTGTACTCTGTCGTCGGGACAAAAATTACTCGCAGAATAAGAAAGAGATAGTAGAAGACATTTATTTAAAGCGAGTTTGACCAAATGTAACGATGAACTACGCTTCTATACACGCTGCTGTCAATACGAAGGTAAGATGTGGTGGAATGTACATAGATATATTATGGGAACGAAAAATTGGCCCATACGAAATCCAAATAATTAGTACGTTCTGTATAATATTATTGCCAGGTAGTAAGTTATTCTATTATAGTTGTATTTTTTTGCTATTTATTACAGCAGTCTCAGTATACAATCCTATATTAATTAATATTTTATTTCGATTTTTACTACTGAAGACGTAGTTAAGCTATTTTCGTTTTGCCAACATGGTATTATGTACAATATGATCATTAATTACCTTCATCGTCACTAAACAGGCAGTTTTTTAAGCATGCAAAATCACGACGTCATTTTTTGTAGAGACAAACAAATGGAAAAAACATGCAGAATTGTCACGATCATATGTCGTCGCCGAGGAATATAACTTGGATCATCATGGACTTCGATCACTGAATTATTCTTTGCATCTACGACGACAATAGTATATGATAAAGTTGACGAGCCATACAAATAATAACATGCTTTGTGGTAGTGACGTGTCACGTTTTTTAGACCATTTGGTATTGGTTCGTTGTTTTTGACGAGTGGGGAATGAGATACATTGTGAAGTTTCGCCCTCAATCATACGCTTTTGTGATTATATCGTACGTGTTTACAAATCTACATACGAGTCAAATGCGCGTCACAATAAAGAGATCCAATGGACAGAATGTGTACCGCTACAGGGTTCGTATACGATTATATATATATATATATATATATTTGAAACCGGAAGAGAAGTCGAAAAGTGACAAGATGGAAAAATCACTAGAGATGAAGGAAATCAAGAGAACCGAGGGATATGTAAAAGAGCGGTGAATGGTAACCACAAAGCGGATAAGTGGAACTGGCCTCGAAGAAATTGTTTGCTGAATATAATAAATGCGTATCTTTGCGTTATTATATTCAATATATATATATATATATATATATATATATATATATATATATATATGTATATATATTGGTCTTTATTGCAATCGTGTAGAGTAGAATATTGTTCCAAGGAAAATAGAACGTTTACAAAACTTTCTTTGGTGATTAATGATTAATAGTTTCTATTAAATTTGACCGATTTATTCCTATTTAATTTGGGCGCAAACTCAGCTGAGAAAAGGATACGGAGTCTTTAGTCATCTAAGGTGAGGTGGTACGTGCACAATGCGACATAGATGACTGCCCTGAAGTCTTTTTTTGAACACATACCATATCATCCTATGTATCATAATAAATTAGAAAATAATATATAATACATGCGAGAACGATATATGAAAAATATATTTTCAGTTTTCATCACCACTTTCCAAAGTGCAAATGAAACAAAAGTAGACATATCAGAATGTGATTTTTGTCTGTTTTTGAAGTTGCGCCGAACTTTCCCGACAATTCAGACCATGGCAGGCCATTGCTATAGGTAAGCGGATATGCACGTGGCCTATGTGCTGTGTTCCAGGGGTGCAGTCCATATAGTAGGCGATATCATCAATTTAGTTCGTTTGGTTGCAAATTTAGTTGTTGAATAATAATGGCAACTACTCTTATTGACGCGGTTTATTTTTTGAGCTATATTATGAATGCTTTGCTTTCTATTTCGTCTCCTAAAGAATTTTAGCTGATACCATTTCGATATTCTGAGCTATCGGTACCTGAGGGGGTGTAGCTCAGATGGTAGAGCGCTCGCTTAGCATGCGAGAGGTACGGGGATCGATACCCCGCACCTCCAATCACTTTTTCTACAACAATTTTCAATTGTTTATCAAAACTTTTTTTTTTTACATTCGTTGTACGAACATAAGCAGCAAACTGTGTATACTAACAGAGAAATTAATTGTATGCATAAACACGTTGCATAATAATGCCACAGGTTATATTAGAGGGTCGCATATGTATCGGGGTCAACAAAGAAGGCTTTGTGTGTAACGCCAAAAAAAACTCTGTATTTAAAATTAGATATGAATTTGGCCTGATTGTCTATAACGATCGTGCTGGGAATTCAAGTTGTGTCGCTTTTTATTAATATTAAATCGGTCATTATATATATATATATATATATATAAGGCTGTTACAAAATCATTGCCAGTATACTATGGAACATATGAAAGAACAAATAAACCCAACAGTTCTTATCAATTTGTCTGTCTTCAGTTTCTAATCAGCACACCTTAAATTTGCTACCTACGCAAATTCTTTGTCACAATCTTCATTCCTGCACCGATCTTCGCCCTATGTACTAGTTCTAATCTGGCTAGGGACATGCAAATTGTTATTACTTCACTGTTTTTGACAACGACGAGGAACTGTCGTGCTCTGATCACGTAGTGTGTAGCCGTGATCGTATAGTGGTTAGTACCTTGCGTTGTGGCCGCAATAACCCAGGTTCGAATCCTGGTCACGGCAGCTACTTTTTGATCCAGCCAATCTGGTTTCTATTTAAGGAATAGCATGCGTGCGCACAACGCCGGAACCCGTATTGATGTCTGCTATAACTGATCAGTGGTGAGTTGTCCTGCTGAAACGGCCTAGATAGATACTTACGCAGTTCGCTCGATTTTAACTGTTGCCACGCCATGATTCGACTGATGCAGACGCATAGCTAGCTCGAACAGTCACATGGCTTCATTGCGTTGCACAGGTGCACCGTGAATGCGGAATAGCATCAGCCGATGATACAGAGTAGGTGATAACAGGCACCTCACCATAAGAACGTTGTTGCGAACAGCATATTTGTTTAACGCACTTCGCGTTCTTTATTTTTCTCTCTACGTGACGGGTAAACAATTCACCATCGATACCATTCGTTAATATACCTGGTTAGGTAGTCGTTGTAACTATTAGGTACCATTAATTGGTAATACTAAAAGTACTATATATATACATGTATATAAAGACACAGGAACCAATCAACATCTTACTCTAAGCAGACCACAGAGGATCTACTATAAAATTGCTCTCATTAACTGTTTTTCCGTATGTGTCACGAGATAAATGCTACGTAAACAAACGCTTTTTTATGTGACATAACATTATGATTGTTGATCTGACTCCAACATCGGCAGCATTCGAGTCCAACTAACACATTTACGCATATTTAACTCTTGGCTATCAGTGAGCATCAGAGAGGCATTAATGGATATCTAAAGTTTATGGTAATAGTTACTTTATTTCATATAGAATATTTCATATAGAATACCCACCTGCCGGCTACTTTGCTAGATACCTACGTTAAGTCGGAGATATTGGAGCATCGGTTTTAACTAATTTAAGGTAAGGTTCTCTCTTAGAACAGAAAGCAAACTCTGAATTTCAAGGGAGAAATGCAAAAAAAAAAACAAAAAAAAAAAAAAAGAGTGATTTCTTTTCGTTAGCCGTTCGACTAAACACGCTAAGTAAGTGATAGTCCCGAGAGCGTTTATGTACAGGAAAAATCTTCATTAGCTACTTAGGAAATGACCATTTTGTAGTTTCAATGTTTATAACTTTAGAAACCAGCAATGCTCTTAATTTCTTCGTGTGATTGGGTTTGCCTACGAATGCTATTCTGGAGAGTAGTCATCTACTGTACGAACCTACTTATTCATAGAAATCTCACTGCAACGCGTTACAAAGGTCCATCTAAAGATTAATTAGCCATTTTGCCACATAGAACTAAATGTTTTGTGTCAAATCTATTCACACTTTGTCATTTCACTAAATGTAAGCTCCTACAGAGAAATCTATTACTAGATTATGTTCGAGCGTAAAAGCGAGAAGCTATACAATATTAACGAATAGACCTATGTTTTTCTTCTATTTCGATTATTAACAGTACGTTGTGGCGCTTACCAACGATGATTTTTTTAAGTACCTCTTGCGTTTTCGCAGCGATGCAAAATTACCAATTACTCATTATTCAGCTTTTGTCTGACACGCGTTTCACAATTGTAACACCGATGACTAGTCAGCGCACTAAATCTAGACCAAAGGCCAGGTTGTCGTAAGTTCTCCTAGGAACTGTTATGGATCGCCAGTTCAAACCCGCCATTCGACTATAGTAAACACAATATGTATAGCTCGTATCAGTTTATGCATCAGACCCTGACCGACAAGCGCACGTCTTCATTTGCCAATTTTAGAGGCCACTGCTGTTTGAGCATGTCAAGCAAGGATTATGCGTGTCATTTGCCGAGTCTTTCTACTGTGCTCAGTACAACAATTGAACAGTAAAGCCGCACCCTGTAATGGCCACTACGTTCAAATGAGACGATTTTAGCCGTCCTAATCTATCGTACTTGTAAGCTTATTAAGAACAAATGTTCGCTAAGTAATAAAACCGAACCTTGACTTTTTTCCTTATGCCGTTCTGGTATTGCGTCAGCGATCGCTGATTGATGCGTGTCAAATCTATATCCGTCCGATCTCGATTCAACAAAAAGCTTGCCTGCCAAC
Source organism: Varroa destructor (assembly GCF_002443255.2). NCBI lineage: Eukaryota > Metazoa > Arthropoda > Arachnida > Mesostigmata > Varroidae > Varroa > Varroa destructor. The sequence continues at coordinate 922,211 of NW_019211457.1, read as the reverse complement.
TCAAACCAAACTTGAAGCGAAAATAGAAAGACTGATGGAATCAACGTGACTGGCACGGAGAATAATTTGCGAATTGCATGTCTTCATCACCATTTTCACTATCAGGAGGCGTGACCAATTCAAAAGGCTTTGCGGTCTTTCTTCATTTTTAAATAGCCACTTCCCGCACCAACCAGGCTAAACATGCTTCAATCTACGGACGAATTCTGCACAAATAGCGAACACTGGTAGTATACAAAGACAGCAGCATTAAAAGTCATATTCGTTACAAGAGAACTCAGAGGCCTCTGCATGTCGATCGGTGCTCCTGCTATTCACCAGATCCACAAACTCGGCTCGGGAAATATATCTTACTTGGCGGTATTTGTTCACTTGATTCTATCTAACGGAACCAGAACGAAAACTATCCAATGCTTTTTCCAGTACATTTTTATGTTCTACACAATTCTACAAAATGACACCTGAGAGAAAAAGGAAACGCAGTGCACAGTTCTGAGCAAACATCTGGCGGTCTACTTGCACCGTGTTCTTCCGATAGGGTTTTTTGTCCGTCACCCATATTTGGTCGTTCTGTTATTTTTGTGTGTAATTTAACAGTCCTGCTGCGGTTTATCATGCTGCCTGATTCCCGGATGGCCGTTTTTTGCCGCACGTTGTTTCAGAATCGCAGTAGCATGGCTAACTGCAGAACCAGAAGACATCGAGCAGTCTGATTCTTGAAGGCTCGTCTATTCTCGTCCGAATCGGTTCATCCCATCTCGGTAGCAGTCACAGAAACGGCGAGACCACTGCGCTAGCGATTGCCCCACGTCCAGTTAGAGTAGTAGTTGTAGTTATCACGGTAATTGCGGCTGAGCTCAGAAGTCTCTACCTTGCAGGTATGTATCGGTAAAGTTCCAGAGAAGAAAAGGCTTATGTTCATCTCTCCGTGCAACTATCGATCGAACCTTTCCGGCGTATCTCCTCCGTCCACAGGCCTTGTATAACGGCGTTTCTGTCCACCCTTTTTGGATCGTTTTTACCCGACTTCTGGAACTGGACGGTGACGATCAAACGACAACAAAAACAGCGTTAACGTGCCATAAAGGTGAGCTGGATCGTGAAGAGTTTAACTAGAAGAGCCTGGTACGCCTCTGGGTTTGTTCATTCCTTACCGGCAGCACGTTACATACAGCACTTGGAAGTTTCGAGTAAAATATACTGCAGCAACAAAAATATCAACTCTCGTCATGACAAACTCTCTTTGTCACCCGCCACCGCTGCGTTGGTGGCAGCCGATTTGGACATCGACGTTGGAATAGAATCACAAGTGCTGACGAGGTCAATGAGAGAATCCGCAACAACGCGATTCAATAGATCATTAGAATGAAAATGACAGCCAGCATAAGCAGTCAGAGGAGAATCGAAATTTAGTGATCGATGCGATACGAAAAGGGTTTGCACTTTGGAACCTGGAACACTACAGCTGAACAAGACTATGGGAATGGAGGTCGACTGACTGAGCTCTTTGGAGACGCTTGCGCGAATGAGACGGCGAACATCATCACCAGCGTCACCGGTGGCGGCATTCGAAGCAACGGCATTGCGGATCGCCTTGGCCGTCCCTTGTGTGCCTAATTGGCTAGGCTGTAATGTCCGAAACGTTGGTGCGGATCGTTACTGCGATGTCAACTGACCCCCTATCCGAGCAGAAACACTCGTGGATTGCCCCAAGGATTCCAATAGGGATTCATGGATATATGCATATCATGCCAGATCCAGATCAGCCAGTTTATAGATCGAGGGAAGCCTCTTTCAGATTGGTGTGATGGGCTTTATATACCGTTGCGAATAAGAACAAAAAGCTATGAAATACGTGTTAAAACAGCCAAAAGGAATGTATCTTGCAGGCCACAATTGTCGCTCCATTCCACTAGTGTTCTGTATAGTACTATTACGATGTGAATATTGCTTTTTATTTACTGCTGGGTGTCTATGGCAGAGAGTACGGAATCGGATCTTTGCGTTATATTATAGCATAAATTTGTTAGCTTGTATGATTAGTTATTATATATATTATATATTAGATAAATGCTTAGATATGTTAATAATTGTCTGGCATCAAGGAGAAAATTAATTAATCATTGAAGATGATACTATTACTACACTGGCTAGTGATTAATGACTGGCCCTCTAAGGGTTTACGATATCTACAGGCATCTGCATGTATCGTTTGCACGTATTGGCCGGGAGTTTATTAAAGGCAAATCTATAATACATTATTGGAATCTCTGTATGTTCTTTGTGGCTGTCATAGTATTCGAAAAAGGAGATTACGCTTGTCTAAGATATAATATAATAATCCCCATGGTGTGACGCCACAATCCTGTCGCAGCTTTTGTAGCCGTCTAAAGCAATGATTGACAATAGTGTCGTACGTAAAAGTCGAAACATTTATCCCTAGATGTGTTATTTTGCAACAGTTAGCCACCCTTGCATTATCCATATTTCAGGGGAAGAAAACTATTTCCACTGAGCTTAAAATCCACATGTGAGCTTTATTTCCTGCGTGCAATATACCATATTTAGGCACAAACAACTTAATACATGTCCTTATTGCACGTCTATATACGAACTCCTTGTTTCCTACGATCAAAGCCATCTCATTAGACTATGATATACGTAAAAATCAACACGTATCCAAAGCGCACATCTAATTTTGTCGTTTTAAAAGCAGCTGTAGCAACGTTCAACGATAGGTACACAAGCCCCTATTCGAAAACTTTTCTATTTTCCTGATCTATCTTGCTAAATATCTCGGTGTTGTCATTTTTTCCTATTAGCAGTTGTTTCAACTCCGTACTCCTGTCCTCCGTCCCAATAGGATCAAATAGCATTTGGTTATGATGCATTCCTGTTTTCCCTCTTATCTTTTATATCGTACATTTCGCCTGCTTCTAAACACCTAGTTCACCATTTCTCTGCGGTCAGTTCTGTGTCATTTTTCCAGTTGTGTTACATTATACATTATATTTCTGACCAAACATATTCGTATACGTACACAGCACAATGTTTTAGCCTGGCTATAGCAAACGGAAGGCCTTAACTCATCCATGAGTCATCTGCAAAGACATAAAAAGAAGGATAGATGGAGAGAAAAGCTTTGCGGGATGAAAAAGAGGTACCTTCACTCAGTCACTGCCCCTTACGTCTCGTATGATTGTAATCGTCGCGCGCGTTCGCCGTATCTTACCGGACGCGCAGCTCTGTTTCGGCACCAGCTAGCTAACCGATAATTTTTTACGGTGAACAATACCAGCTGCTGCCGATCTGACGGTGAGATAAGCGCTATGCCTTGATTTTCCGAAAAGATTATGGCAAAAGACTGATTCGAATTGGGCTACGGACGGCTAGAAAAGGGCCACTACGTGTTTTTCAGAGTTTGTCTATACCTGTGTTTTTCTTCTGGCTGCCGAGATGGTGCAGTGGTAACGTGGCAGTGAACCTCTATGTTGCCTATTAAACTTAAAGATATGTACGGTGGTTTAGGTTTGAAACCGGACGTAGACGCGCCTTGGTTCGTGTTGATAGGAGCTAAATCTGAAACAATACCTAATAGCATGAAATGTAAAACCCGAAAAATGCCTTTACCGTGATAGGCAGCTACAGTGCACAGCATGTCGTTGAGATAGAACGCAAGAGAGTACCAAGATATAGTCTATCATCCAGTTACGGATAAACTGTATAACAAACGAATTTCTATGTTAAGAATTTTACGTCTGGTACTGCCATTAAGCATTCCATCAGACCGACGGCTGGCTCCCAGCAAACGAACCTATACATTAGCAATATTAACCCCAACTGTCAATTTTTGAAAATTCATTGGCTATTTATCTCTGCCGTAAGCTTAAAAATAGATACAGCCAGTAACCTCATTGAGTCATTGATTTCCGCGTTGTTCTATATTAATTAACTGTGATGTCAGATCCTTACGGTGCAGTCTACTATAAGAAATGTTTGCGTGCGAAGGATTCTAGATTTGCTTATACTTAGCCGATTTTTCGTAGTGTACTAGTGCAGTGTAATATTGATATTTTTTACTATACGAGGATAATTAAGGTACAAACGCTAAGTGTTCTTCCAACCAATTATACAAAAAGTGGGCACAACATGACTTCCTCAAATACCGATTTTTTAATCGTACATAACACGTGCCCGTCTCCAGTTCGTACTACCTCTACGGGCGGAGTGTGCGAATGTGCCTTCAGGGGGTCGTGTTGTGGGTCATTAGGGTCTTATGTTATTATTTCCTGAGTTATTCATAGATATCAGTCTGTTGATTTATGGCACATAGACACGCATCCCCAAGATACATACGTAAAATCATGTGAGCTTGTTATTTGCTGCTAAGTTACGTTACAAATAACTTAGAATGAATCAACGAAGCGTGACGATAATGATGTGGGTAATGCCCTGGAAAATTCCGCAGAAAAATACCCGAGCTCATTGCGACGTTTACTTTTTACGCCTCTTTGACCACCTAAAGTTGAGTCCCTATGGATATCTGCGCGTCCAGTGAATATCCATATACAGTATAAATATTCATTGAACGGCGCACCGGCTAATGCCACCACACATTGATCCGATGCTCAGCTATTATTACTTTTGCGCATTTGTTTCCTACAGCCAATGACGAACAGACGACCCTAACCAATATATAGAAATGACTAGTCGCGTCAGCTTACACGAATCCTACCGCGGACCTACCGCGTAAGCGCTGTCGAACCTACGACGCGTGTGTTCTACCAACGGCGGTGGCGCCAGCTACTGTCGCTTTTACTTAAATCGATGCCGATTCTTCTGGTGGGTTCTATTGCTTTCTTCGTTTTGCGTTTCGGGTTCGAATTTGGTTCTGCGCGAAAGACCCTGACAAGTACCACTTGAGAAAGCTCCATATACCCGCAACAGATTGTTATTGGCTATTATTAAGCAGTGAGGCATTCCGGTCCAGAGTTATACACGCAGATACACATAAAGGTTATATATTTCTGCCTAGATGTCTTTGTCTATGTACATACAACATGCAATCACGTATGTTCACGAACCGCGCTGCTAGGCAAAGCCGCGTCTCAAACAGTTTTCCACATGCAGCGTGTCGGGGCGACCCCCTGGCGGCGGCGAACGACCACTGCAACAACAACAACAACAACGGCGACGACAAATAACCGAGAGCAAGCGCGGGACGCGCAACCCCCAATCTGCTACCCCATGTCCCGACGAACTCTAACGATTTAGTCCCCTCTTTCTTCGTGTTCAGGCTCTGCCATCGATATTCTAGCGCCCGCATGCTGCTGTTGGGATTATCGCTCCGTTGGCTGCTTTTCGTACATGGCCGCACTCCGCTGGCGGCGGGTTCGGCAGCATCGAGTAAGCGCGGCACCAACGAACCCTCTTCAAGCTGAAAATGTTCAACTGGGCGCTACCGGCAGCGATGGGGGTAGGGTTGACGGATGCCGCGTTTTTGAACTGGTAGCTCTTTTTGCTGATGCTCTTCAGGATTATTGCTTTAGGATTGCTGCCGACCGGCTACAGCATCAAGCCAGGTTTCCCGCGCCACAGGCCTGATAAACCGAAAAGGACCTCTAGCTGCTACGACGCGCTTCTGGCGTCCGCCGCCTGGTGCCTGTCGTCTCTAAGGCGGTGGTTAGTTGTGGCGTCGTCGGAAGAAGGACGCCGGCATCGTTCGACACGGCGGAAAACGGCCGATAATGGTGCTGCGCACGGTGTTCGTAGCGTCTGTGCTGCGCGTGGTGGTGTCCGTCGACCGATAACAGTAGCAGCAGCAGCAGCAGCAGCAGGCGAGTAGTCGACAAGCATCGAACCAACGCTGTGGTCGAATGCCGACAAGAAAATCATGTGATGACTGTATGATTGGACCCGTCATACTGTCGTCACCGCTAGCCTGCAATTCACTGGTTGGATCCATGAACGTTCGAAACCGCTAAACGGCAACCTCACCCTGACTCGGATCCGAGCAACCAAAAAGACCTAGCTGATTCACTAACTGGCTCACTTGAGCAAGGCCCGTGCGTGTCGGAGCCGCCTGCACAGTTCAAACCTCGGAAACCAGCCGGTTCGCAGGCTGTACACAGCGAATCTGCTTGTCGCTCCGCCGCACCGAGGCTTCGGCGGCCCGTGGCGCCGTAAACGCGACTAGCATTTTTAGGAACGGATCCAAAAACACAATTGCTAGATTCAAACGGAAAAGTTTCGGCGCGGCGGGACAACGACGCGAGGTGACGGAGAGGTTCGTTCAAGAACGCAACGAGGAAGGCAGGGGGTTTGGGGGGAGGGTATGGCTAACAACATCGACGAATATCTCTAACTCCGATCGGATCGGAGCTGCCGGAGCCTTGCTAGGTTGCGGCTGCTGCTGCCGCTGCTGGGGGTTCAGATCTTAGCCGTACTGGCGCCGGCTCGCAGTCGGTCGGTCGGTCGGTTACCACAGAAGCGAAGATATAGGAAGAAGAAAAAGAAAAGAGAAAGGACGATCCTTTGGTGCGGCCAGGTTTTCGGCCGAGAGTCGCGTCCACCGCCGTCCATCGGCGAACCCCGACCCAAAGAAATAAGTATAGAGAAACAGTGGTTGGAGCGGCGGCTGTAGCAATAGCAAAAGCGGCAGCAAAGATTCTGCCAGCAGCGGTAGACGAAGCTCCGACGAAACAGAACTCTCCCCCCAGCCAATGCTATGTTGCTGGTATAGCTGGTGGTGATCAGAGGGGTTCTCGCCAGCCCCTGGACCAGTCGCCCCGGGGGCAGAACCACCGCGGTCAGAAGAACAGCTAGAAAAAGTTTAGAGTGTAGTTGCTTCGGCATCAGTAGTAGACAACCAGCGCGCCGCGTCAAGTTTCCGAAATTTGTTTCGGCATGCCGACAAGAGTTAGCCATTTGAAGCGATGCTTAAACCGTTCGTAAAGTTCGAAGCTTGTAGCAGTGTGCCGTATTTACCGTGTAATTCCACCTGTGGCCGTTAAAGTACTAGCAGTCATCCTCTAGAAGTGACGCGGTTTTTCAGTGAAGTTGGTACACGTTAGCAGTAGCCACTACTTTCCGCGTCCGCCTGCAGTGGCCAGCTTATGAACTGATTGACAGTGCTACGGTTATTTTTCAACTGTGTTACGTGCATCGTTTGCGTGGCGTGCTTTTGTTCCACCATCGCGGCAATAGCCCGTTACCGAAGCGTCGAATGTTTACCTTCTCCTCTCTCGTCGTTACTGCCTGAATACCAGCGTGCTTCAATGACAAGCGCCTTTGATACAAAAAAGACAACCGTCATCGTTAACAAAAGGCAATCCCAGCCAGTAACATAACTTTTTAAGCTAGTTGTCAACAGTAAAAAGTGATGATTTCATAAACACATTCCCACCGAACGCGCTAAATGCCTTCTTAGCTCGTTGTACGCACAACGCTGCTCAGAGAAAATTCCGGTGGTAAACGCTGACGTATATATGTATGGCTTCGTTTTTGGGTGCCTCAAATTTGTGCATCTGTCCATCACCTCCATACTTGATGCTTACCTTTGACCGTCGCTTGTTAAGTAGAGCGAAGTTACTAAGTAAATCGGACTCACTAAGTGAGTCCGATTCAAGCGGCTGCTTAAACATCATCCGATCGCATCAAATGCCTCCTGTGAAAAACTAATGTTTACGCGAATGATTTTCTATTTTATAAATAAGCATAAGGATACAACCCATTTCGCAAAAATAAAGTATATTAATATGTAACTTAGTTATTTATGAAATACTTTCAAAATAATGTCTACGAAAGTCGAAATAGGGACATCAAAACAATATCTTGAAAGGACTTTCTGCAGGGTGGAATTGTTATAAGAAAAAAAAAATTACTATAATTCCTATTTCAAATAGGAGCAAATCATGTCTACCTGCTAATATGGCAAAGAATAATCTTGTTTGGGATAGATGTTAATGTCAATATAGATAGTGGCGTACGACGTTGCTGATTTTAGTAAACAGGATGCTGAACACAATGTAGACCACAGTCGTTGATTAGGGGAATCCACATAAATAAATGCCTAATCAGACATGTTTTTCCAGGCGACCGGTCCGCAAATCTGCTGAAGTTCAAAATGCGCCGACCATTTAATCAGCTCTGGAACTCAACAAGCTCTTCGAAACAGTTATTCACACAGATATTGTTCTAATAAACTTACAAAACAGTCTTGAATATATACCACTTAACTATTTTCATTTTGCATCATCGCTGCGTGATCCATATTACTGCCCACTATTACGTCACTATTTGAAATGAATTTTCCGGCACCCCAGTTTCCTAAACTAATCTCTTACCTTTCGTTCTCTTGCAGGTCGTTCTCGCAAATCAAAAAAATCAAAAATGTTGCTCAACACCGACGTCAACGACAATGATAACAACAACCAAATTACCCCGTGCGAAGCGGCTGGCCAGCAGCTTCACCGACCCCACGAATGCCCTCTGTGTCATAAAGGTTTTACCCGCTCCAATCATTTAGCAGATCACGTGCGCCGGCACACCGGCGAACGGCCCTATCCATGTTCTTACTGTCAGAAAAAGTTTGCTACGAAAAGTCACCGACGCGAACACGAACGAACTCACGTCGGGGGCAAACTTGAATGCCACCTGTGCCCTTCGAGATTCACCCGACGGCGCCAGGCTTTACAGCACCTGCGGGGCCATGGAATCGACACGGCCTTGCTTGAGACTAATATCAATATTTGGCCTATGCGGATGAATGGCACGATCCCGACCGATCAATTAAGCCCCGAATCTCCACCAACGCCGGAACCTGAACAGCCAAGCACGACAAGCTGCGTTTAGAGAAAGTTTACAATGGAACTTGTGAGATGAAGAACGTAGAAGTTTTGAAAAGTAACTGAAAGAAATCGACATTGGCCAAAGAGCGCACCATTGAAATGTTCGGAAAAATGTTGCTGTATGATGTATGTTTTTACGATATGATGTCTTGTTACCAAAAGGAGGAACTCAGGTTCATACGTTTTATTGCTACGGTTTACTGATAGTAACTTTACCATTAATCCATTTTCTGATGTTACAATCGTTTTATCACCGCAATACTCATTTTTTTTTTATGTCAAACATAACTTCCTACCTTTTACTATTTAAACTGAAAATAAGGGACAGATTTAGTAATTTTTAATTAATGTGCATGCCTTAGAAAATATTGCTCAAATGATGCCTTCAATGATGAATTTACACCATATTGCTCAAGCTTGGGTGTGATGAAGTAAGTGCCTTTTATCATGTGTGGCAAATGGCGTTAATCAAACGAAAAACTCATGCGGATGCCGGTGGGTGCTTACGCAACGAATCCGCCGTCGACATCTTGCTCACATAAAAGATAAGCCGTGCAAACTCTATATACATATATATATATATATATATATATATATATATATATATATATATATATATATATATATATCAACTATTTAGACGAAGCTAAGGAGGTATGATGACTTTTTGAGGCGGGTCATCTGTGTAGTTTCCCTTGTGCCGAATGCAGTGTCCGCGACCAAGGTTGCACATACCTAGAGTGAAACTGTTTTCCCTCCTCTGTTCGTACCCCTTTGAAGGAATCTGTTTGTATTGGCCTGATTTCCTTGTGTCTGTAAATATCGTTATCGCGATAGAGCTATCGTCAATACAAATGATGAGAAGCTATGCCGATTCATGAAAGCATGCAAGTGTGATACGTCCACGAAATCGTTATGAAATAACCCTATGACCTTATAATATCTCTATATGTTTGCTTTTATAGGTAAATTCCTAACGAAATCAGCTACTGGCTATCCATCAAAAGACAGGCTAACATATAGTTCCGTACTGTATATATATACACCCTACACACGTGATGGGAGAACAACGTAAGCCAAGTAGCCTTTTTGCTATATTACTATAGTATGTAACTGATAGATAACTTCATTCCACACCTTGTCTGCCACATGGCCTGAGGGATGCAAACTCAAATAGGCCTAAACGATCTCCTAGGTAGGTTCATGTTTGTTAGCTTGTCACCATTGCTAAATTGTCATTAATATTTTATTGTTTAGCTATGATATGCAAAAATACTACAAAGATGTACGATTATATTTAACATTATTATGAAAAAAGTATATAACGATTTTATTGTTGCTTTATCACACTCCGCGGGCCTATAGATCAGGCCTCTTCCTTATTACTGTTAAAGGTGCTAGTGACTATTCTATATATATATATATATATATATGGCAATACATGGCTCCGTCATATGGCACGCACGTCAATAATCACAACCTTATGTGAAATACGTCGTAATGTTAAATATAGTTACATTATAATATGACACACAATTGTGAAATTATAATCGAATTTACATACATTTGTAATTACTGAAAATGATTCATATTGTTGACAAGACGACAATATCGAAGTAATATTCCAGCTATGATAAGTTTCAACATCAAGATCCGCGTTAATTGAGCTTGCGAGAAGATAAAGGTTAGAATAGATCGCTACGTATCAGGGCTGCGTCCTGTAGTCAGTAGTTATCAGGGCTGAAATCTGATTATGTTCGATACGTCCATACTCACACACTGACCATTAGACATACGTAGGTCCGCTGCTGACGACACAGGTAGATATAATCATTTCATAACGATAACACTTCAAGTTACAACTGAGCGTCGTCCTCTTTAAACAAAGCGCGACGAACTTTAACGTGGGGATCGCTTAATTGCAATTGGCGTATACAAAACTTTTATTTTGACCAACAGTCCATCTAGCTTTTAAGGTTTAAAGGCTACTATAGACCTGACCCCAAAAAACAATGACAGCACAGTCATCATGACCGTTCTTCCCCATTTGCAATGTCAACGTGTTTGCTTCTCAACTAGAATTGAAACGAGCTGTGGGCGTACCTCATTTTAATTTTTCTCAAAGGACACATCGCGCCTCATCGAGTTCGATAGGCAGATGTTTGATTAGCTGCTTTTTTCTTAACCTAAACGGTTGATTTTGCCGGCCGCCAAGAGATGATTGTCTTTTTCTACCAGCACAAGCTATCTCGCGCTATGCTACTCAGACTGTACACTTCTCTGTAATAATTCCAGATACAACAATCTGTCAACGTTGCCCGACAACCGAAAACGATAGTATGAGTCGCCATTTACCTGTATTTATCTAGAAATATTAAACTGCAATACGGCAATCCTCTTACCGTCGGCAGAATCGCCCAACTACCATAGTCATTGAACCCGTTGCTAGCAGATTCAGATATGCTACACGATTAACGCGGTCAGCCTACGGTAATCACTACCTGTAGTGTTCTTATGGGGTTCACTTTGTGAATTCTTGTTTCCGCCCGGATGCCGCAGAACTGGGTAACCGTCCGACTACAGGTCCGAATTCGGATCGAAACTACGACTGGTTTAATAACTTTGTCTGCTAATAGATTTTTCTGTCGACAGCTGAGACTAATCTCCGGACACAATTTCATATGAATTTTTTTCCAAGCACGTCTTGTAGGCTTCAAATAGGCATCGAATACAGTGGAAAACTTATTTTCTTGGAACGAAATAAAGCTTCTCAAAGGGGGGTGGTTAAGGAAAAAGCGCATATATCAATATTAGTATACACTTGCCTGCGTCGATCGTTTTTTAGGCAACACTGATGCCGATGGTATTTAGTTTACTCCTGCAGCAGCATTGGGGTAAGGAAAGGTACGATTATACGGGCGTTCAGAATTTGTGTCCTTCCAGTGCAGGATGATTCGAGCTTGCGTCTGGATTCATTAAAATAGTTTGGACGCAGATCGGCTTCTAGGAGAAAGCCTATGCACGAGCTCTTGGCAATGCATCCTGTAAACATGTGCACTGTTGACCTACGCTACATTTCCCAACTAAATTTACAGACACAAAACAAAATCATTGGCACATCTTTGTGCTGGAAGTAAACAGCCATCAAAATCAATACTTAACTGCAGTAGAATTAAACGTAACACGCCAGAGATTAATTTCGCAGCCGTGTTCTTAACCATTTAGTAGATATTAAGTGCTTCGAGTTTCAGGTCCGGTTATCGTATGGTTAGGCACTGTTTCAAATGGCTAGCTTGTTTTAGCACGAAACGAATTTTTTTTTCTGGCGCTAGCTGTGTTTTTAGCCGCTCGGTACACAAACACGTACTACATAATCTAATCTGGCACAGTAGTGTCATCAGGATCAATGGTCTACAAGTTAGTTATCCAGGTTACACATTGCTGTTTCTCAACGTCCTTCATTAGCCAGTCGATGAGCGCAGAGCGCATGTGTAATGTGTAGAAATCCATATGGATTTACATTATGATAAACGTTATCTAGTCGGTCAGTTTTCATGTGACAGATTTCAGCATAGCAAAGAATTCCTTTCAGAGGATCGTCCATTTAAGTCACTACGGAACGCCAGATCGTTTATATGACCGTCCCTCCGTCAAGATTGACAGCTACACCCAATAGAATAATGTTACAACCGTTTTAAAATTGAAGGGCGTAGTTCGATTGACGTTCCACCAGCAGCACATCCACCCCTTCGGATTTTCTCATGAGAGTAACTCATGGGTGCAGGTCTGTCGACAAAGGTCAACTGTGAAGATCTCAGTTGTGAGTAAACAAAAAATGAATATGAGCCTATGAGTCAGACTTTCCCGTTGGAGTAATTGAGTTCATTCGATCGTTATTAAGACACCAACAAAGATGTGCGTTTAGATAATAAACTTAGTGAATAATTTCCAAATGAAACTTCTCTGTTCAAACATTTTCGCATCATTGCGTTCTGTTAATTGAAATACATCGTCTTAATCAGCGTCGTGCATTTACAATACAGTAATATCCGAAGCCTATGTTGCCCATTGGTGAAGCATGTATTCAAATGCAGAGATTGTGTTGTTGGCATAATTTCGAATCTCTAGAGAAAAGCGTTCGCAATATTTAACTGGTTTTTCGCGTGATAGTGGATCTAAGATCCGTCACGTGGGGCCAATGTCGCACTTAACCGAAATGGTGCTAGGCGTGTCTAGGTTTTTCATTACAATCTCGGTTTGGATAACTTTTCGCCAAAACGAATTATCATAAAACGGATCTCTATGTAAGATGGGAAACTTCGACGTGGATAGGTGATGGTCAAAAGTAAGAAATTAATTTCAAAAAACGTTCTTGAAAGCAACCGTTTGCTGCCCATCTCTAAAAATTTATTTATGCTCTATTATGAGTGTTTTTAAACGTAACATACTTCAATCAACACACAATATGTGCATAAGAAGACCAAGAATTGCACAAGAAAGCATAGTCTACCTTACCTAGGAATCAAAGGAGAGATCGTCAGTCGTTCTTATCCAAAAAATCCCTGTACCTTAGGAACGATTCAATTCAGCTTGCCAATTGTTCCCTACTTTATAGTTCAAGACATTCTAAGAAGTTTAATGTGAAGGATCGCTGCGGGCGCGGATTTAACATCGGAACATATACAATAGGGATGTTTCCGATCGTTAACTATGGGGGTCTAGTCGTTTTCCGTCTCTAAGACGGTTTATTTTAGCCAGTACGCAAACTGCTCCTTGTAGATAGTTGCATTGTCGCAGATAGTGCAAGCTGTTCATTCTTCTCGGGACCACGTACTAGCGTAGTGAGAGAACCTGGACATTTGTTAGACGCATTGCTTCTGTCACCTTGCCTATGGACCTGGTTGATGATGGCAGTCCGAAATAGACTAAAAACTACGCCGGCCTTAAGAAAGCATAGAAAAATCCTTATCCTAAAAGTACCTTAGAGGTTCCTTATCTCTTAGAGGTGAAAATGAGCAATTTCATCGGGCATTTCCTTCTCCCTTCTTCGATAAGTTTTCGTAAATGGCGCTCCACATTAGCAGGCAAAACGTTATGAAGAACGTATGCTTTTATCAACATTATTGATCATCGTTGTTTCGCTTGGTTTTCGCATATAATTAAGCCTTCGGGTGACGCTGAACGTGCCTTTAAATAGCAGATGAATTTCGGCGCTGAACGATGCAATTTTCTCTGGTTGTCCCAATACTAATCAACAAATTTCGAAGCTTGACAAACTGCCCGGTTGTCTATTCGGTTATCATTCACAGGAATAATATCGAGAACATTACGGCCTCTTGTCAGCTCGTTGACAGACAGCTGCAGTACCTTTTCATTAGCAAAGTTGAAGGACATCTCTTTTTTAAACGACTCATTTTTAGAAGTATTATTGCTGTTCTGGGTAGTGCACGCTGGCTCGTTCTAGATAACTTTATTTAAGAAAGTTTGGATTAAATAATCTGGGTTAAGATCCCGAGCCAGAACCACCGTTGAGTCAACTTGCACAAAAATTCGTAGGCCAGCAATGAACTTTAGCATTTTTCAGCGTCGAATTTTCTGCTTAGCCGTTAAGGCTGAAATAGAAGCAAATCACTTTCGCGTCGTTCTCCTGCTATTACTAGGTTCAGTGTTATCGTCTCAGGCTATGCGTTGATTCCAGCTTATGAAACAGGACCGACTTCTTTGTTGACCAAAATCAGAGCTCTTCAACCGATCTGTTAACTATGGTTCTTACGAAATTACCACTATTCAGTAATTTAGCAACTGATATACTACTTTTTTAGTCAAAGCTCGCTAAAACATGACACTAAAATCATCTCGATAGTCACGAACTTTGTGATGCAGTGAATGGCGTCAGGTTTTGCTAATGAATGGACATTTAATCAGTGGAACTTAAAATTGCATTTGTTGCCAAGTGTCGACTCGTTGTCAATAATGAAGTCATCCTCCATCGCTGCTGATAGACTCGTGGTTAACTAAACCTATATAGCGACTGTCAACAAGTATAGAGTATAATTCGTTTTGCACGTTCTCTGAAAGGAGAATCCTCACACTCACTCAGATCTGATGCAGGATTATGTTATTGCAGTAAACTTATATTCTAAATCTTCTTTTGTGAAGACCATTCACGGAATAGTATTACTCCGTATCCTCCTGAATTTTATTCAAATTAAACATGTTAGCCTCTTGTTGAAAGGCACCACGGATCGCCGCTGTAAATCCCTCCAACAATACATTAATGCTACATAATTAGTACAAATAAATTTACCTATTCTCTAGCCTATCCATCTTCTATATCGAATTCATACGTATTTAGTACGCACTTCCACACAGTAGCTTTTCTAAGTGGTTCCCTTTCAATCGAACGACTCAAGCTTTTTTGAACGCCTTTAATCAAAACGTTTATCCAGAACAACACTTTTAGTTTACCTCAAAGAACACAGCCATGTACTTGCGCTAGCTGTCACTTCCATTTGAAACTTGTTTACTTCTCTCTTTTCTCGTTTGGCTCCCTACATACATACCTTTTTGATACTGCCTAGACTAAAGGAATAACTCGAACCTATCTAGAATAAATACAATGTTTGCAGTAGCAGAACAGATCATCAATTAGTTATCTAAAAGTACGCATGCTGACACTTAGTCGACTTCGTACTCCGGGGCCTCCAGCTTACTCCTATGGCCTCTTCTTCCCAATTGGAGAGAGAATTCAATAAGGACATACACAGAGCTGCGAACACGCCGAAGATGACTAAGAGGTGCCTCTGAACAGCGCGTATACAAAGCAACTCCGAGTCCGTCACGGTGATGGTGCGCGACCCTGTGACGTTGTCCCGAGAGGCTACGTGCTCGTCCTTAACAAAGCCATCTAAAAACTGAACGTTCATCTGAAGGAGGACTGCTGCTAATCGCTCACTCTAGCGTTTCCTTCGGCTCAGGCGAAGAAGAGTGGAAAACGATAGGAGAGGTGCACCCGTATGCATTATCAGCTAAATAAAACGGCCCCGAAACGCCATGCAGTACAGAGAAATGGTGCTCGATCGGTTTGAGTACGTACGTATATATGTATGTGTGTATATAGTCATCTACCATGAAATACCGGTAAACGTGAGATTCTAAACTTTCGTAGAGGTCTAAGATGTAAAAGGTTTTCTCAAACCTGAAAACTGAATAAACCAATACTACTACAGTAGTACACGTATGTTTTTACGTTTTTCAAGAAATTTGTCCCAGTTATTTAGCTGCAATCGCCTTCTATCCCACTTTTGCCGACAGGCTAGCCCGGATCTCTGATATAGAAACCGTTCAACGTTTACAAATTAACCGTTGGTGACTAAAGGCCAGCTTTCTATTTGGCTTCGCCTTATTCGCTGCCGTCTCTATCTCTCTCTGAGGACTCAACTTCAGCATCATCGTAATCACCCTCATCAGGAGACCCGTCTGTTCTGAATCATCTTCGACATGCCTATTTTCGTCTCCTGTCCCGATCGTCATATGTTCACTTTTATCAAGCAGAGAAACCTCCCCTATACCGAAGGCACCGAATGCATTTATCTCAATCATCGACGATCGCCTCTCACAGACCAACAGTATCAACCGCCAAAGCCACAATCGAGCTTCCAGCCAGCACCGAAGCGTCATCTATTTATAACTTCAGTTAATGAAGATTCATTTATTTCACCACTACTTATGGCTATTATGGTCTTGCCAATGACAAGACGACTTCAAGATGAACTCCTCCTCCTCCCCCTCGCGCACGAGGTTCCTTGCAGTTACCCACACAACAATAACCGCCAAGCATAATTCTCCTCTATCCGCTCTTACCGCAGTTAGTATCTGCACGTAGATAGTGGTGGACGCCACGCGACTGGCTCACTGAGAAATTTACTGAACACATGAACTGATCTATAGTTGTTGTGTTAATAAGATACGACAGTCCGGCGGTTATGGTCGATCGACGTACTGCTGGTACTTTTACCAGCCATCAGGGTTCCATGGGCAAGAACGGAGCAGGCCTCGATCCAATGGCCGCTGCTGCTACTGCTGCCGCCACTGTTGAAACTGGCCGATAGAGCGGCCGAATCGCGCACACTTATGTCCTACAATGCGCGCTCATAGGCCGACGGACTCTGACAGACCAGCAAACGAACAATCAGCGAAGAGGATCAACATAGCCATCGGTAGCGGCGGCGGCAGCAGCAACAACATCCGCGCGTTCGTTGACGAGGGCCCCTCGGGGTCAACTCAACGAGTGAACATCGCTCCGTCTCTCCGTCGAAAAGAAAATCTCTACCTTGTTAAAACAGAACTAACCGGCTCGCTCACTTTGTGATTTCGATTCTCCATAGCTTTAGCACGGCGTCTTCTCCGTTTTTGTCATTTGTTGTTATTGTCACTGCTGCTGCAACTGCTCTCACGCTTCGTTTAGTCGAAGCGGCTTCGCCTCTACGACGAAACCGCGCGCGATTCAGAACAGCTCGCGGAACGTAGCATGCTCCACAAATCGAACAGAGAGACATACGGACTCAGGCTCACATATGTGTGTTTAGAGGTGTGGCCGAGGCAGACCCACACCGGCACCAGCCTGACCGATAGAATAGGGTCACAGAAATCAACCAGTCCCCAACGAACCCATGACGATTATATGTACTTCTACTACTGCGATGTCTAGGTACGACGCAGTGCTCGCACAAACAGCGGGCGTTACGTCAGCAACAACAACAGCAGAAGCCGGATGTCGCGCTCCTCATCATTCCGACTCTTCCCTGCTCTGCTTAATATTATTATTACCCTTGATGTACTCCACCCAGTAGAAGCATCGGCCACGGCCATTTACGGATGAGGCTTTTGTTGTTGATAATATTATTGATATCGATGGTGTTGTTTTTGTTGTCGTTGTTTCTGTAGCAGCAGCGGCTGTCACGGTTGACTCAATTGAGGCGCGTGACCGAAGTGTGGCGCTATTACGGGTTACTGGTTGATTTTTATTGAGGTCAGTTAAATGCTTCCTATTTTGCTGCACCACTAGTTACTGTATTTTGCCTACTCATACACCAATATACAAGTGGTCAAAGTCTGTGTACCGTAGAGCTCCTCTAGATTGCGACTAATGCGATAGTAAGTCATATCTTTAGCTAACCTTATGCCCCAGAAGAGGTCGACGAAAACGGGCTCGACAAGGCATAAGGGTACGATATGGCTGATGATCGCGCCGATAAGAGTACAGCAGCCGCCAATGACGAAAACATCCAGCCACCACGAAATGAGTAGATATGCTTATAGACTCCCAAGCAAATAGACATCGACCTTTTATTATAGATAAACTCTACATGAACCACCGCTACTGCTTTTTCCCTTTATCTCTAATTCGCTCTTTTTGTCTCGAGTGTTACCAGTAGCGAAGACCGGACAAATCAGCGATCCTGATTGCTGCCGCTTAGCCGGATGCAAACAGTGCTCTGAGTCGAGGCTGAATACGGGTGGCAGCGGCTGTGGTAGCGATTCACGGCCGAACCGAGTATCAACAACTCCCGCAAACGTAAAAAATATCAACCCTTGTGAATCGACGAACCCGATGGAAGTTACCAACCTCTCTCTGTGGCCTTCTCTCTGCCCCTCACCCCCCTGTACGCGCCCGTTTATGCTATTTATCTAAGTCGCTGATTCTTTCGTGGTGTTACTCGCTCTTATGGTGCTCACCGCGACCTCCACCGTGAGCAGCACTAGCGTCGGATGAATAGTCGAAGCTGCCCGGACAAGCAGTAACATCAGAATGGCCGAACAATATTGACCGTCATGCCATCGTCAGCGGCGTAACTGGCAATTGTGCTGGTAATGATGCTGACAGTTAGTTACTCAGCGGGAACCATGATCAGCATCGATTAGTGGCGGCTACACTGCCGAGCTTGTCCGTTGTTTCCCAGTGCTTTTATCAGTTTTTCGGTAAGAGATAAGCTGCAAGCATTGCGCGGTGCAGCAGGTGCAATATGTCGTTCTTATGGGAATAGACAGCCACTGGGTGCGGCCAGCGAAAACAGCCACAGCGTCGATTGGCAGTGACAACCATTTCGACTTTTTCCTACTGGTCTTCCTCGACACGCACGAAAAATGGAGTATAACAAAATGTTTCACCGTTAGTACCCACTCGTTACCGCTGGCTGTAGTAGCTTACTCCTCTTACTTATAGTTGCATTTGCCATTAATTTATATCTGTCACTAACCAGTATAGGAGGATACCCCAGACGGCGAATTCATCTCTCTCATATATGCGTTTTTTGGCCTGCACAAGCGGTAGAGTCGGTGCATCGACTCCATCCTCACGAGGCGTTCTTGCATTTCGTTTAGCCCCCTATTCTGTCGATAGATTTTCCGGGCCTCTTGACCAAGACTTGGCAACGTACAACATCCGTCGCTAGGCGAATTTGTATCCCGTCTGAGCGGCTATCGTCATTCTATCGACAAAATGTCGCTACGGACGTCGAAGAAGAATCTGACGCAACAAAATAAAAACCGAGTCGACTGAACACATAGCGTCGACACGTAACGCCCATGAACGGGAATTCGGTAGTGGCACGGTCCCGAGCTAGATCGAGAGCTGCTTTATACAGCGCAAAGCAATTCGCGCCCTGTTTCGGGATCATTCAACATTAACTTTGACGACGGCATCTCTTCGTCATCAAGTAAAAGACTCAAGAGTTCAGAAGCGTTTTATCGTGTCGATCATTATCGAGTCAGCTTCGAGCTTGTCTTCACCGAACCACCGCCCTCGTATTCATAGCGTTGTACGCTTGAGTATGAGCGATGTTAACCCTGCCGAATATGGTAATTCGTCTATGCGCAGAGTTGATCCTGTTGCCGAAACAACATCATACTAAAGAAAACGTTCAGCGTTCCAGTAGTACTAGTTATATACATGTACAATGAATGGTATAAGCTAACTTTACTCCTGTGCTCGACTCCAGTGGAACTGTTATTACAGACCTAATAGCAAAGACTAGTCTGCGATTGAGAGGGGTCGGTCTATCCAATATTGAATCGTCGGCCGGATATATGGCAGAGAGCGACCGCGCGACAGAGAGCTAGCAGAAACGCAGAAGGGGAAATGGGGACTCTTCTACAATTGCGACCTCTACGGCGACCGCCATTTCTACTATAACAGCAGCAGTAGCAGCAACAACAAGTACTAGACTTCTTTTTCCACTGCGTTCGATGTGTCTCCTATCTGTGTTTGTGTGCTTGGCTCGTGAGTAACTGTGGGTCCGTTCTGCGGCGGCGAGCGCCAGCCTGTCTGTGTATCTCTATGTGTGTATGTGTGTGTGTGTCTGTCACGCGTTCCCGAGTGCCTATACATAGACTGTATATGGTGAGCTTATTCAGTTTCGTCCCTCGATCGTTTCTGCTGTAGGGCGCTGTTCTGCTTCTACAACGTTGTTGCTACAGAGGAAAGAAGCTGCGGAGGTCGCGAAGCGCCGGCCACCACGATATCGCCAGTTGCCAACGCTCTTCTAGAGAAGGAAGAAGTCCCCCGTGAGCGCAAGCAAGCAGAGGAAGTCGACGAAAGAGACTCTATTGAACCCAGCCGAGGCCAGACCAGTTCAGTCCAGCCCAGCCCAAATCTAGAACCCGGGCTTCGAAACTAATCGACCTAGCTGTTCGGTCGAAGCGCAAGGCTGCTGCTCTGATGTTCTGCTGTTCAACGCTCTTTAGAGCAGCGGCGGTGGCGGCGCTTCGGCAGTGTTCAACCACAGCGCCAGCGGCAGAGTTCGGCCAGTTGCGCCGTGCCCGACGCACTCGGCATCGGCATTCGTTCGAAGCTTGTAGGTTTGGTTCGCCCAGTTACCCCGCAGTCTACCAAACAGCAACCAGATAGCGAAGCAGCTAAAGTTCGGTCCGCAGCGTTCTGCACTTTGTGCCGCTTCGTCATCATTGAGAAGCAAACTGCTCGCTATCTGTTACTGCGGACGCCGCCGCCGCCGCTGCTGTTGATGATCTGCGTCCGTCGACTCCTGATGTTAGTCGACGCTCAAGCTGTACTTCGTTCTCTTTTGCTTGCTTTGCTCTCGGTGGCTCGCCGCTAACGCCTCGCTATTCTCCTCGTTCTCTAGTTTCTCGTCTGTATTCGACATAGCTGGTTGGCGAGAAACTTCTCGGCCGCTTCGGTTCTGTGCGTTTGTCGGATAGGCGCGCAGGGGAGTTCTGTTTCGCGCAGAACGTTCACAGCAATAGCAGTGGCAGTATTAGCAGATGTCTGACGGCTAGCTGGCGACAGGCACACCCGATCCACCTCGACTCAGCTGCACATAGGAACTGTCGTTGGCGCCCTCTATCGTCCTCTCTCGCCTTCACTTTTACCCGATATGGCCTATCTGTCCCTTCGTAATGGTGTACATACATATATGTGCGCTGGTGCGTGCGTGCGTGCGTGCGTGCATGCGTGCGTGTGAGCGCCTTGCCAGTATCCCGATGTCTCTGTGTTTCTGCGCATCTCGAAGGATAATTTCAGCACTAAACCGTAGTGCTCGTACCAGTATTAGTGGTAGTAGTAACATTTGACCGTGGAACAATGCAGCAAGCAGTGCATGGGATCACGGGATAGCGGGCCGAGTCCCTCTGTCCAGTAGGGCCGTCAACCTAAGCTACCGCGACGAGACCAAAAGCAGCAGCAGAAGAGTGCCCTGCCGGCAA
The DNA here is from genome assembly GCF_002443255.2 of Varroa destructor. Taxonomy (NCBI): domain Eukaryota; kingdom Metazoa; phylum Arthropoda; class Arachnida; order Mesostigmata; family Varroidae; genus Varroa; species Varroa destructor. The sequence goes on along the minus strand of NW_019211457.1, from coordinate 900,639 downwards.
AACACGAATGGACCGCATTGCCGAACCCTCATCGTTCTTCACCATTGTGCGAGGTATAGCTATGATAGTCAAAAGGTTCTGCTATCTGTCCCTGTAGCTGGTCCCCCTCTCTCTCTCTGCGATTCAGTTCGACACTATACACACGATATGGCTGCTACCGTCTCCGATCGTATTCGAGAGAGCGCTTTTTGAATCGCGCGGTTCCCTTTCCCATCGCGGCAGCCGCCGACGCAGCCATGGCACGCTCTCTGTATTCGAACACGGCCGAAGCCGACAACGAGCCCGACACACCGCGACCATTACAAAAAGAGAGCGCGCTCGGCAAGACAACAACGAAGGCAGTAGCAGCAGCAGCAGCAGCAGCAGCAGCTGCCGCTGCCGCTGCCGCTGCTGCCGCCGCCGCCGTCGCCGCTACCGCCGCTGTCGCTGCCGCTGCGGCATCAGCGCCAGTACTACGCTGCATGGAAGCACGCAGTCACACAGAGGTTGGCCCTTTAGATCAGTCGTGCATCAGTGTAAGACGACTGGATCGAGGAAAGCAGTAACTCGCTTGTTCGTCTTTACTGCTGCTGATGTTCGAGCCGTCACAATTCTGCTTCGTCCCGTTGAGAAGGACACGGCCAAAACAAGACGACTAGTCGCAGCATGCCGCTTTCGCACGGCCAAATGGATGGACGGAGAGGCGGACGGACGAGATGGTCACACATCCAGATACATGCTGCTGCTGCTGCTGCCTTCGTTGTTTCTGTTATCGTCGCTTTTAGCGTAGCAGCAGCAGCATTAGGGGACCATAACTGTGCGCCCCTCGCCCGTTTCCTTCGTTTGAGAGACCGAAGCAGCAAAAATAACACCACTGCCACTACGCATTGCTGCTTCTGCTGCTGCTGCCGGTGTGATAGAGAAGGACTCAGCAAAGGCGTCTGGCACAAAGAGCGTTAAAGGTTTTTTTTGTCGCGGCGACAACGGCGCTACCACGATCGCCAGCAGAAACTGTGGCGCGCTCATTACAAACGTAAGAACAGCAGTAGCAGCAGCAGCAGCGACTTCGAATGAAAGCTGCTGTCGTAGCTTTTGCCGTCGCGCCATCGCCGCTGGCATTAACAGCGACGATGATAACGATAACGAGAGTCCGGTCCGGTCGAGTTGAAAGCGCCGCTGCTGTCGGCGCTACGTGCGGGAGAACGGAACATCGTCGTGATTCGTGGTGTCCGGCCATACCACTGCTCGACGCCAGATGAACCGAGAGACCGACGAATCGAGATTGACGGAGACGTCGCTATTTCTGCCGGCCTCTCCCGATACGCTGTGGCGACATTTGCGATTTATTACTACGAGGAAATGAACAATTCATTGCGCCGATGCTGCTGGAAAATCGTGTACATTGAACGAGGAAAAGGAAGAAGTGGACCATTGGATAAGGAGTCTATGGAGGGGCGTTCGGCACTCTAATACCAGGTGTAGTTTGACGACTCCGAGTGCGTGGGTGGCCGGCTGGTCTCCATAGGTCAGCGTGTGCAGATGGTCTTTCAGTATATGCGCGCCATTGTGTACTATGGTGTTGTTGTGCTGTTTTCGCTGCAGCCGTCGACATGTCGCCGTCGTCGTCGTCGTCGTCGTTGTTCTCTACAGTTTATGAGCAGTACCTGTGCTGTTATTAAGTCCGTTCTGCTGAGCGCAGTTTAGCGCGCACGGAGCCATTGATTCACCAGTTGTTATGTGTAAACAGTTGCTTGTACCATTATCGGCTGCAGAGTAGGTTCTGTGTGTGGCTGTGTGATAGCGTACGAATCTGTGTTTGGTATAGTTGGAGCACCGTCGTTGCCCCCCCCCCCCCCCCCCCCCCCCGCAGTGGACAACTCCACGAGGAACTCCACTGTTCACTCGTAATCCAGCTACGATTGGTGGACGCGAGTAGCAATCGTGAGTGCCGTCTATTTTTTTTTTTATTTTCGTCTCTGTTCTGAGTCTGTTGTAATGGTAACAGTTCGCCATGGCTCTTGCACGAGCTGTCGGCTGCTGATTGATCTGTTGCAATTCTAAGAAAAAATCGCCTTCAGGAACGAGCACATTTTTAACCATGGCGACTACTCTCGAAGGGGGAGCTGGATTCGAACGCGGCAAGGACAACGAATCACCGTAACAGCAGCAGCAGCAGCAGCAGCAACAGTATTGTCGACCCGCATGCACCATACCCGATTGACGTGGGATCAAGATAACTGCTAAAACGACTTTATCATTATTGTATAGTGGTTACCGGGCCATTGTTATTATCGCAATCGTGTAAAATAGTGCTCTCTTTCGTCTTCGGCAAATTTTGCCTAGCTCTTTTGTGTCAGCACTGCCATTGCTGCTATCGCCAACGTTCGCTTCGTTTGCGTCTTCGTGGTTCGATCGTTTACGCCCCATATAGTTTACCTGCTAACAGAGTTCGTTATTATCCTTGTTTTTACTATAGCTGTGCTTGAATATGTGCTAATTAGCGCTGATTCACGAATGAGGCCTCGGAACAAACGCCATGCGGCCTCGCCGGCGAAGGCGCCCTCCCCACAAAAAATTGTTTTGTGCAACATTATGTATAATATAAGAGTGATAGAACAAAGCCTAGGTGAACTGTAAACGCTTCCAGCAACAACAACGACGTGAACGCTAAAGGAGCAACCGTGAGTGGTGGTATATGTAATCATTGACGAACAGATAGACAAATGAAGCACGCGACAAATGAACCTGCGTCGAAAGGTTCCCCCCGTTGCTGTTGTAGTTCTTCCTTTGCTGCACCGACAGCATCAGGACGTTGATGACTCTCGTCCTTCGCTGGCGTAATTTTCTTATCGTGACGTCGACTCAGCGGCGTAGCGGCGATTTTGTCACTGACAACGCTCGAGCTGACTGCTAACGGTACCAATAGGAATTCCGCCCATGCCGCTGTTACTATGTCGCCATTTATACCGCTCTTTAAGCCAGTTGCTGCTGCTGCAGTTGATGCTACTCGGCAGAATCATGATTAGCAGCAGTTATAGCGCTGGCTAAAAATAACGGAACGGTACCCCCTCCATTACGTTGGAGCCGGTCCGCTGGGGTTGACGCTACAGTTGGTTCATGGGCTGATTAATTCCTGCATTTTTTTCGCCGGATTCTTAAAGTGATGGCCTTAGCTGAACAGTACAGCGGTGCCGCCAGCGAATAGGAAATGCCTACCAGTGCCGAACGTAAACTAATGAGAAGCAACGACAACGACAGGCAAGAGGAGAACGATTAACTCGGGAAAAAACGACAACGAACGGCGCCGTGAGAGGGCTGAAGGCGACGAACTCTTCACGAAGCCGCTGCGGCCGCCTCCTCCTCTTCCTTCTCCTCATCCTGATGGTTCTACCGGTCTCTTCCTTTGTGCCGCTGTCCGTCTCGGTGGCATTGCATTCGATAACTCTAGCTGACGTTGTTGTTGTTAGCCATCCTATGACCACAGTTACGTTACCGCTAGACGGAGCCGCTATGCCAGCGCTCCAGAGCGTAAAGCGCTCTCGGCGGATCGTACTGAGAGCGAAAAGAGACCAACTACTGCAGCAACAACCATCGGGACCATTCCAATAAACCGACGAAAGGAACGACAGCGAAGGCGGTAGAGGCTGCGGCGACACCGGACAGCCAACGCGCAAGCGGCGGCCACTGACCAAATACACAGACGATAGTGCGATCGCACACAGGAATCGAGTGGAGTGCCACGAACTATAATAGGTAGTAGCGCCAACGAGAGTCAACAATAAGCAATGGTAGATGGAAGGACAGACAGACAAATGGACGGACGGAGAGCGCGAATAGGCAGTAACGAACGTTGAGGCGAAACGCGACGGGAGGAAGAGAGGGCGTCGAGAGTGTGCTCAAAGTGGACGCTGCTCCGGGTTACGGCAGTACGGTCATATAAAACGAAGGAGAAAGAAGCGGTCGAAAGCAGTACTAACACCGTCAGTGGTTATAATAATAGATACAAAGTACGTGGCTTTGTGAGATTTCACGGGAACTTGTCGATTCTATCGGGCGATGATGAGGCTCTGCAGTGACAGTTATAACAGGAGATGCAGGCATACAAAGAGAGCCACAGCGGAATGTTTGAAAACAGCAAAGCGAACAAGCCAGGGCCGTACTATCACGCTACCGAAAAGCTACCCCGTCAAAGGCCTCACGAACTACTCTTTCTGGAATCTCGTTGATCGAGCATTGAGTCCACTTAGTCGGCTGATACTAATGAGAGTATTATAGCGACGGCTTCCGGTGAATTGGACCCAACAAAATGACGAAGTGTCAGTACGGTCGTGGTGCAGCTGCAATGTATCTACCCACCAAACCCAGAAATTGCGACGCCCAGGTTCCAGACCGCCCGCAGAGACACTGACTATCGTGTTAGTACGAGCCGGCCGTAAGGAAACGCTGAATGTCAAAAAAATATCTATTAGTAGTAGAAAAAAAAATCAACGAACTGCATCAGCATTGCTACGCGAAACAATGAATTAGCAGTTCCTTGTGTCTACAAGTCTGGAAAAACTATCTCGGAAGTAGGAAGAAGAATGCTCAAAAGAAGCAATCGGATTAATCGGACATCGTGCGATATTCTACAAACTTGGCCAACTCCCGCAATTTTAACATAATAGTAACTGCTCTCGTATTCGGAATAATTGCATCGGACGCATCTTCCGTTAATACTAAGAAAAAAACCGAACGAATTTAACAGTAAATATTTACAGAAAAGGTAATACATGTGCTAAGTTGGCTGTGTGTTGTGCTTTGTGTGTTTAAGCACTGTATATTGTTATCGGGCATATGCACCCCAGGACAATCGTCACACAGAGGGACACACGTTTTCGACGTGATAGCCAGCTGCTCCACGTTACGTATTTCTGCCAACTGAACCTCGAAACTTCGCACTTGTAGCGGTGTGATTACTGATATTGTGAGTGGAACTGAATGCGATTTGCTTTTTCTGTGCCTTTGATCGAAACAAAAAGTAAAAAAGACGATGAAGAACAAGTCGAGAAAAGGATACTAGTTAATGTGTTCAATTAGCGACTACTATATTATAATCACCATTTATTACTGACGGATCCCACCGAACCCACGATTTGGTAAATCAGCGAAAATTGACTGATTGACATGGCCGTTCTCGAAAGGCAGTGAGTATTGTCCCTAGATGCCTCATTATTATCTTTTAAGCCTTAGCGAGTCTCATTGAACGCTCGAACTGACGAGTGTTTAATAGAGGAGGAGTTTCCACGTAAGAAACTACAATGAGCAGAAGTGTGAAACAATGTTCTTAAGTGAACAGCGGCTGCATAGACAGTGACGGACGACACCGAAACATTCGAAAAAAAAAACGTTATCGAAACTGCCAATTATCAGCGGCATTTTCGTCGTTATGCATACTAGCTTGCGCTACTGGTGAAGTTAAATGAGAAAGAAACTAACGCGCGAGTGTTAAATACGACGCACTTTTCCCGTTCGTCTCAATGGCATTACGTTCGATAGCTCGATCCTAACTTTCAAGTGAACGAGTTAATGGTTGAAAGTTTTTTCTCCCGTGACTGTGTGTCAATACAAAAGTGTACAAAGCATAAGTGGACAAAGAACAGAGTGTTTTTCCTCTATAGGCACAAACAGTTGCCGGATTCTATGGCTTCTGCTCGTCACGAAGAAATGGATGTGTTCGTCAAAGCAGCTTTGGCTATATAAAGATATATAAAGCTAGCTAGCAATGGTGAGTGGGAAGAAGGAAGTCCGAGTCTACGAGACCTATTAATCTGACGGTCTCTTTTCGAACTGATTTCTCAACTGCTTTCACGAACAGAAAAGGTGAGACGTTTCGCTTGTGCTGCTGTGTGTCATTATTGTTTTTGTTTTTGTTTTTTACAGACCATGAGTACAAGGAAGTGCAACAATTACGTGATTCTGTGTGTCCAATACCGTATTAATTAAGCACCTTTGTAAACAACGTCGACGACATCGTTCCTGTGTGAGAACGCGCGTCATCAGGTGACTATAGCTGTTCAGTGCATCACAAACGCAACCCGAACTATGAACGCCCTCCTAGTATACGTGCCTCGTAAAATACTTGCCGCCGAAAAGATTCTGTCGTGCCGTTCCCGCCCAACATTTTCCACCTATAGTAGATTTGTGTAGCCTAGCCAAACGCGGGTAGGTGCTACCTATCCAGTACCGAAACTGGCTGGCTGTTGAGTAGCAGACTCGGGTTCAACCACTCGGTGCGAATTGTTCATTGTCTATTGGCTAACGGAGACCGGCTTTGCTGTCGCAGTCTCCCCTGTTTTAGCGGCACTAGAGAGTGAGGAATGGACAGAAAAGCAATTGGTGTTAGAGACCTGCCATATAGGGCCACCAAGCTCTTTTGCCGCATGTTCAGTGTCTTCCGACTGAAAACTCTGACTTTCCGCCTTCATGCTCTGCGGAGTTCGCCATTGTTTCGACCATCTGCTGTTTGTATATATATATATTAGTAGGCAGTGGTGGCTCTTATGATTTCAGTCGGTAATTTCGGGAGCGTTTTACATATCTGAAGATATAATTGTGTTTCAATATTTATGTCCGAAACTACTGCTACTGCTACTACTCGAGTTGCTATTACCACAGCTAAATAGAGACTAACCCTGGTGGGTCTCGACGTTAGACGGGCCGCCGTCAATCGTAAATGAACGGCGTGGCAGATATGTAGAGTTCTCTAAAGTAGCCGCTCGGTATTGAGTTGTGGACACTTCGATATATATATATATATTTATATACGCGTGTGTATTTGCGGGTGTTTGACGCGCTGTATGTATATTAAGCGCCTTGCAGAGTACTGGAACGGTCCATAGTTGGATCGTGGTTCGCCACTCAGTGTTCTCATAACGAGTCTACCCATGTACTATACACTGAAGTCATAACCATTTTTCGTTGTGTTTGGACCAAAAACAACTCGTAACACGAGCTGGGCTATTGAACATGAACCAATGGGTCTGGGCATTTGCGAGAAGGCGAAACTGAGGGAACTAGATTAAGGGAGTGTAAAATTCGCGTGTAGCAGGGTTCTGTTCTGTTATCGCTTGTTGGTGTGCAACGATATGTTGCGGTATTCACAACTGCTTTTATTTTTTTCATTCTACCTGCTGTAAAGTGCTTGTAATGTTGTGGAGTGCTTTTCGAAACGGCAGCGAATGTTACTAATAGCGCTGATTGGGCATGGCGTTTTTCTGGGATGCCAAATGTTTGTGATTAGTTGTTATAATTTTTGTTGTGCCAGTAATTTTGAGATGTACTTTATACTCTGCTGTCGATTAAGATGCACGCCGGGCAAGTCGACCCTTCTCAACAATCAATTGTTCTTCAAGGATCCTTACTTATTTATCAGTAATTCACTATAATATTTCCAGTAATATATAGTAGTAATATAATTCCAGTAATATACATAGCAGTAAGATAAATTGCCAGTAATACACCGCAATAGAATACACCGGGCATGAAAAACCTCATAGCCATTTGAAGTCGAATCTAGGCGTAAGCTTTTGTGATCCGGATAAAATGTGGATACCAGTATACCAACAAAAATAGAGCTTTACCATGGTGCACAACATTCGATCCCCAAGTAGCAAAAAAAAAAAAGAGAAATCAGAGGAGCAATAAACATGTCGGCAGTGTTGCTAGACAACTCTAGCACCAATCTGCTGCATAATGACGTTTCACTTATGAGACCTACCAGTATTGATGTTACTAAAAAAGATTCATACACCCCAAGACAGCCCCCAGAGTAAACTGCGTATCGACCTTCTGCCCTGGCTATGCTTTAGCGCCTCACGTGTAGTGAATATTAGCTGACCACTAAGTCGTTACATGATACTACTCGTTCAACTTTAACGTTCAGTTGATAGCGACGACATGATATTTGTTCGTCTAGCCGTACCTCCCGTCATCTTTTCAGACCAGCATTAGAGATCAGGAGGAAACACGCCTCGATCCCCGATCCATCCATCCATCCACGTCCCGTTGTGCATAGTGTTACGCCGCAACTGCCGCTCTTCGCGCCGAGTCACTCACGTTGAGCTGACGCTCAATCGCCTGCCTGGACTCCTAACGAGACTTTATCAACCACCGACTACTCTTGACGATTTCGTCATCTCGATGTAAAGAAAGAAGGAGAGGATGGATCTGGCCGAACAATCACACTAACACAAACGTCTTGAACTAAAACGCGCTCTTAGACTCTATAACTTCGTCTTTCTTTAGTTCGTCCCCTAAAAAGAACAATTGTTCTTTAGTCTCTAGTCGTTCCTGTCGCTCCCTTACGCATTCAGTAAAACCTATCGGCGCTGCTCGTCTCATTGTTGTTGTTGTTGCTGCTGCTGCTGCTGCTGCCGTTGTTGTTGTTGTTGTTGTTATTGTTATTATTATTATATTGCCGCTGTAGTTATAAAACAGTCGTGTCGTTCCGGACATCCGTATTTATCCCCCTAGTTTTCCGCACTCTTTATGTACTTGTAAGCAGTGGTCTAATATTCCGCGAGTGGTTTTCCGCGGACCAGATCCGTTTCTGCCGGCAGCGCCGGTCAGCTCTGCCTGCCATCGCAGCTTGGCTCGCCTGGCCCCCTCTATTAGTCCATCCACTGGCTGCCACTAACATCAGCAGCAGCATAAACCGCGGCGGCTGTTGCCGCCGCCAGCCAACGAAGAGTAACCGCGACCTCGAAACTCGACCATGAAATATTCGAACCAATTACGAAATATAGCGAGCGTCGAGACGCCGAGAACAGCGCGCCATGAGGGCTACTGCTCGAAACGGTATCGATCAACCGGCTTCGGTCTGCTACTCATCACCATCCGCAGCTGTTTCGTGCCCTTTGGCGTTTGCCATTGTGTTCAACTGCTGCGGCTGCCCCTACTGTGAGCTCGTGTTGTACGTGGCCGTACGCGACTGTGTTTCAGTTTTGTCCGCTAGAACAATCATTTGTCCGGGTCGCTCTTAAGAGATTTATCCTCGAGTCGAGCCGAACCGTCGCGGCTGCTGCAAGCGCACTTACTGCTGTAAACCGGCCAACAATATATATGTCACATGGACTGAGATCATTCACCGCTAGCTGTAGCTGGCTGGCTGGCTGGCTGGCTGGTTGGTTGGCTGGCTGGCTGACTGGGCGCATGCTCACCATTGCAGATACTGATACTCTGCAAAGGTAGCCTTCTCCCTTTCCTTTTTTTGTTCTTTTATGACGCTTGGATAATCCGTCGCGTTGCATAATATCGCCATTTTTTTCGTCGTTGAGCAGCAGCAGCAGCAGCAGCCGCCCCCTAACTAAAAGCGAACAATCGAGAGAACGGCCATCAGCCTGCAGTGGCGGAGCTAGGGAAACTGTGGTGGCAGCACCAGCAGCAGCCTTTGCCGCTGGTGCTGCTTCGTTGTTTCCTGGCGTGCCTGCGTGTGCCTCACTGGCTCCGCGGCTCGGTCGTGTGACCATGCGACAGCCTGTCGTCTTACCGCCGACAACGCTAGTTGCTGTCGATGCTGCTAGTGCTGAAGGCGTTTCGTCTCCTTTCTTCTCCTGGCCGCTTCTCTGCCTTGTTGCGGCCGCGACCACCGCTGCTGTGGGTCTTGGCTATCTTAACCTGACCTCGTTGTCTTCTTGATGTCACCGTAGTCCGTCACAGTGTCGAAAACATAACAGTATACAGTAGCATTGAGAACACGCACTAACTGTCGAGTGAACCAAAAGGGCCGAGCGGGCGGCTCGTTGACCAGCCAGTGGCCGCAGGAAGGGGGGATTGCTGTTGCCCGAATGGACAGCCGCCAAGCCGATGGATAGTCGAACATCGGCGAATACATATGCGGGACATAACTGAAAGGACGCGTGAAGTGAGCTTTGCTGTGGTTGGTATAAGACGGAAACGTGAACTCGGCAGCAGGGCTGGAAACGGTCGTCTCCTTCGGGTAGGTCGTTAACGAGATGAACGCAGCAGCGAATGGCTTTCGAGTGATCGGTAACCTGTCGTACTAAGATCGCTTGCTGTTAGTACTATGGACTGCGGTTTCATATGAGTTGGGTGTTGTTTTCGTGCTTGCTTCTGCTGCTGCTGCTGCTGTTGTTATTATTGTTGTTGTTGTTGTTGTGATAATTGGTATTGTAAGGGGGCGAAAAGCATAACAAAAGGGGGCAATTTATAGCTGGAACCACGACGAATATCAGGTTTGTTCCGAACGATGACAGTTGGAGGGTATTAAATTCGAAAACACTATCATCATAATCCGAGTATTTTGGTATTTGCTGGGTTTGGGCACGCTCGAATGTTGAGAGCATGTTTGCCAACATGGAGACATGAGCTGCGTCACTCTGGTCGAAGAAGGTTTCCGTAACGGTTCTCGCAGATTGTTGTATTTACCATGCATCGATTGGCGCGATTATGTTATCGTTCGGAATTCTGTTTTTCTGATGTTATGAATCATTTTACTCGGCGACGGTGTAATAACAAGCGATTGGACGAAAATGATTGTGAAACTCGACACAACCGGGTCAGACTGTGTGTTGTTCAGAGCTCGAGCCAGTTGATCAATGTTTTGGCTCTGAATAGAGAGTCGAGTGCATGCTTCGTGCAATTCGCAGAAGTGACGCTTATGGCTACGCTCTGATATATATATATATAAGGATAAGAATCCTGTCGATCAGACGACGCGACACATTTTCGACATAGACGACTATGAAACCGACCAACGAAAAGGAACGCGATTGTTTTAGTAATATCAGTTAAATGCAAATAGTTTCGCTATTAATATCACTGTGTAGATTTCTCCGCGTGATCATTATTTTGGAAACGGTGGGCGCTAGTCAGCTTTGGATTGATATCTATTAACCCCCCCCCCCCCCCGCTGCCCGTTCCGCGGATAAGCGTATTCAGAAATATTCATGAACTCATTCAGTCATTTATTGAGGCAACGAAAATACTAAGAGACTAAACGAGATTAATGTGACAAAGGGACAAACGAGATTCGAGGGGCTTTACCTAAACTCGGGAGGTAGATAAAAAAAAAAAAGAATATGCGGGAAACTCTTTCGAGTGTCCGTTCAAACAAAGATAAATTGATAATGGGCAAAAATCATATTTACTACAATCAGTAAATCGAGTGCCACATGTAGGCACGCTGATAGAAACAACGTCAACGGTAGATATACATATATGAGTAAAACAAGCTTTGTGAAGTATGGGGTCCTCGATGTAAATCACAAAAATTGCCTGATACAGTTAGCTCCACAGCTGATTCCGACTACATTCTTGAGCGTCGTTTGCATGCGTGGCTCGAATAGTATGTAGTGCTATAGGAAACGTGTTCGCCTGCTAAAGTTAAGAACACGTGGTGGTCTGGGTTCGAATCCGGCCGTAGGCACACAACTCGTCTAATGGTGAAACGAGCCAATCGTCTGATGTGATGCTTAATGGCTTAGGTGTCGGACACAAAACCCGGAGCACTCAAACCATATACGTTAAGTAGATTCTTTGACGGGTGGCTGATCGACGATAGCAGATAAACCGTATTACTGCCGTTTCATTAGAATGAAAAGGCAGCTTGGTAACTTTGAAACCGAAATTCGGTCGTATTGCCACTGATGGTCTCGCGTCGCATGGTCTCTTTCGATTACCGTTAATTTACCTTTTGCACCTTGCTCCGGTTTCGATTTGTCACCTGTAAGAACCCATAAAATCGCTGACACTAAGCATGCCATGAATAAAAGTGGGCATTATTCTGCTGCAAACGATTAATCGGCGGTTTGTGGCGTCATCGGCCCCTGGTGCTTTTTACCCTGCCACAATTATCTATAGTAATGGCTGTAACTGGCAAATTCTCCATTTCGTAGCAGCAACGCCCGAGTATTGAACTCGAGCATGTGGCACACGGACGGACGCGGTGAGAAAGAGAGAACGGACCGGCGCAAGGACTTAACGGAAAAATACAAAAACACAGCAAAAAAAAGAAAGAAGTTGACGCTATCTTCTTCCACCCTTTGCCACAAGCGAGAGAGTATAGTCAGCTAGTTGATGCGCGCCACTAGAGTTGAACGCTAAGCGCTCGGCGACCGCTGAAATGGCTGGACTGGCATTAATCATCGAAGTAGTGTCGTTTTGCCCAACATATTGCTGCAAACTCCACAAAGACATAAGAGCTGGCGGCATCGACGCCGACGACGGCAAACCATTGTGAAGAGTTAAGCACAAAGCTTTCCGAAACAGCTCCCGTCGAAGCAGCGGGCTTGTTCGGTAAAAGTAGCTCAGCCGGTGATACTCTAGTCCGCCTATTCTAAAAACCGGCTGTCTGGTCTCCATCGTCGCCACAAAATACTGCAACTATTCGAAATGGGCTATAAGCTCGCCGAGTGTCATCAATGGCTTTCTTACCTTTGCCAGTTGCTGTTGCTGCAACCAGAAGAGAAAAGGAACAAATACGAGGATTCAGCGTTTACAGATTTCTATCAGGTAGACGCTCGTGAGTGTGTGGTAAGCAAAGCAAATGGAGTGCAATGGAATGAGCTGCCATTTCGTGACTCCTTCCCCCGTCTGGTACTGATCAAACAGAAACGACAGCACAAATTCGATTGGTGTTGCCTTTCCCCAGGGGGCACCGAGGAAGCAACAAGGCATCGCTGCGGTACAATACCCCTATAATATAACGTCGAACGCATCCAGTGGGCAGATATTGCAGGCGACTAGCGGAAATTGGCGTGGCTTTTGTTGACAGGTCACTGCGTCAGCTACTATTGCCTCTGGTCCTACAGATTCAACTAGGACGACTGAAAACCGTTACAGGAGGGCACTCATTGGAGAGATGTGTCGTTTTCCGCGCTGGCTGCCACCACTAAATAAATGTGACGCCTGGTGGATCTATTGGTGTAGGAACCAGGAAAACGATGCAGGTTGGCGTTATTGAATGACGTCTCGACGAAGGCGAAATAGTTATAAAAATTTAAATAACATTGCGGTGTATAACCGTTGTAACAATTTAGTGTTTGATTACTATCATTTATATGGTCGGCAGCACTAATGGTTCAGCTTACGCGATAACGAAGGCAACCAGCTGAAAAAACGATAAATTTCTTGTTTACTTTTGCATTAGACGACATCTGAATAGTCATGCTGTTAATGTTTTAATGCCCAACACATGCATGCACATACTGAAATGCGACGTGCATAGCGGGTCGTGGGCAATATTCTTAATGGTTTTATTTTTCTACCTGAATTAGACTTCCGTACCAATGGAAAGTGTTTATAAACGATATGATGCCAGGAGTGCGTGCAGCACGAAGGACCGAATGATACAAACACGTGATTCAGTTGCTGTTGTTGTTGTCATCGCAGTTTTTGCATCTTTGTCTCATTTTTTTTCGCGACTATAAAATATAAACGTATTGTTATTATTATGCTCATCGTACGACGCGTTTGCATTAGCTTCAGTCTACCATCCTGTATTCACTACAGGGTAGAGCTCGGTGTCGTATAAGGAACAATTTTAACGCCAAAAAAAACTATAGCCCACACAAAACCATATGAGAAATAACACAAAAACAGGATTGAAGACGCCCGTGCAGAGCGTAAAAGTCTAAAATTACGCTACTAAATTTGGCTACGAATGAAACGGCTGCAGCAGAGGGCCCAACTATTAAAGGCGCTTACTGGATAAGCTGGCGCTAAGCAGATAAACAACAGCCGAATAGTAACCGAGTAAAGCTTACACGTGTATGTGCGCAGATTTATGATATTTTTCGTCACGATTTCTGCTTGCTCATATATATGCACTGTTGCTGCAACTGTTATTGCAGCATTGATCTTCTCCGTGACGCCAGCATATGGACGCCCGACGGTTGCTTTTCGATGTAACGCCCTGTACGAGACCAGGGGGAGTAAGGACACAAGACGGCGCGCGCGCGCAGGACGCAAAGCCCGGCTGCCTCCTACATTCTTCCACGATCTTCTTCGTTTTTCTTCTTCTTCTATTAATTTCCAGCTGCTACCAGCGGAGTGCGCTTAGGGTCAGTTGCATCAGCAGCAGGAGTAACACAAGCTTCCTCGGGTAGTTCGACTAGGCAGCGTCGTCATCGTCAGGACTGGTTTAACAGTTTCGACTGAACTGGCTGTAGCTGTAGAAAGTCGTCACTTTCGTTGTTCTGCCAAGTCTCTCCATTTCGCTGCGGTATCGGTTGTCTGCGGTGGCAGCGGCGGGCTGCGTCTCTGTTCGGCCTGCTTTCGGCCTGTTCGGCCCGCTTTCGTTTACTTTCTGGTTTCTTCTACATTTTCTTCTCCTGGCCTGTCTACGGTCTCTCTTGGCGGTCATCTCTTCGATGTACTGCTGCAGCCGATGCCGATTCTGACGGCCAGAAGGGGGCCTACACAGCGAACTGACGGACTCTAGAGGACTGTGGTGGTCAGGAGAGACCTAAGTCGTTTTTGCTAACAGCAGCCGTGGCAGAGCAGTAACATCAGTAGCAGCGGGCGTGTGTTCCTGTAGCATGCTGTAGAGATCGTGTACAGTCGCGGTGGTAACAGTACATCATAAGCCCGTTGATTGTTGCCAATCGTGTCGCTGCGGCCGGCTTTCTGCGCGACCCGTCAGCCTAACGCGAACCGCGTAGTTGCCGAAGAAAGGAAGCTTTTTGCTCTGCAGCAGCAGCAGCAGCAGAGTCTGTTTTATCTGTCTTTCTCGACAAGTTAAGCTGGAATGGCAGCAGTTCGGTCGGTGGCCATCAGCTATGTTCGGGTCAGCTTAGTTCGTCATCAACCGTCTTAGTCGCAATTTCCCTATCGGTCTGACTGCGTTCCTTCTTTGCTTTTCTCGCGCTTGGTTCCGTTACACTGAGGCGCTTTTGTCGGCCGCTCACTGGACGACCGAACCGAGTGCTGCGTCTCTGATTATCTCCGCATCGTCTCGGCCTTTGCCTGTGGCTGCGACGCCAGAAGTAGCCATAGACTTGTGTGTTGCGACTTGACTTCTACGAGCATAAGAGCGGCACCAGCTACAGTGGCAGGGTGTGTCGTTTGTCTTCATCTTCCGATCTTTCAGAGTATTAGAAACTGCGTACTGTCCGACTTGAATCGAGAACGAGCTTCGACTGGTCTTCTACCTTTCCATCTTCACACGCAGCCGGACGCAGCGTAGGGAAACTTCAGAGGAGTAGCAGGGTTTAACTGTCCTATCCGAACACACGTGTGTTGTATCTGAACCACGGTAGATAGTTCGGTGGTGCTGCAACGGTTGGCATTATGTTAGCCGGGCTAGGTGGTCTTCGTCTGAATACCTGACGCTATGAAATGAGCCCGTCAGCAATGCAGACGAAAGAACGTTTCAAGTGTTTCGAGTAACGGGCCGAGATGGCAGAATAACCCCACATATGAAATAACAATGAAGCGACGACGTGCACTTCGACTTGTTTCCTGTATATATATTCGATGGGATGCCGCTATTATTGCTAGTTAAGTAGCTGAAGGGAGGGTACTTCAAGCGTCGGAATGAGGGTCGTCGAAACCAATTCAGCTGACCGGTGAATGTACGATATTTTTCCGTAGCTAACTGTCTCTCCACAGCTCTGAACGTTTTGGCAATTCGATCAGCTCTCTATTAATTCATCATCGTCTCTATTACCAAACCTTCATTCGTAGTAGAAATCAAAATTGCCTGCATCGACCTTATTAATATAGCACGGCAAAAAAAAAAAAACTAGCCATATATCTATGATCGGCCACTTTGTTCTACTGGTTAGACTGGGGCGTTTGCATGACTACAAATCAAATGCTTTTTTATAGCGTGCGCATTTCAAAACAGAACCTCTTACGGAGTGGTGAAAGCTCTGTCCAGCCATAGATTCTATCATTCTGTCCGACGGTTTCGCCATTCCCTTTATAATAGTTTCCTCTTACACATCTATACGTACATTAGTGGCCATCGTAAATCGTGGCAATAGGGCGGTTTACATAGTCAGGAGCAAGTCATATCCGAAGCAGCGTATGCCTCTAGCCAACAGCGAAGCGCTATTTGAATTAGGTCAAATTTGGATACGGTTACTGAGACGGCGAAGATAACAACACCAACTACTGCTACAATGGAATCGGTTACAGTTTAACGCAGGAGGAACTCGAGCGACTTATGCTGCTGTGGTTACCGCGCTGTTATTAGAGGGAGCCCTGTTGCTCTGTCGACAGCCGTTGATAATGATGTGAAGTCAAAATGGCTGCTGTCGGAGGGGCAAAGCGTCGGGAAGCGAGCATGGGCGACACATTGACGTGATGCTAGATTGAGGGAGCGCGGGTAACACAACATATTTTGGCGAAATTGTGCATTTCGATCATAGTTGTGCGCTTGCCAGGTCTATAGAGCTCAGCTGAACGTTCTCGTTTAAATTGATCTCATCGGAGACTAGTGCATGTGCCGCAGCGTCTAGGGTACGATCGCATGAGGCGGTTCTAGTGAAATTAATCTAAAATTCACAAGTGAATTGAGCACAACCAGACAGGCCTTAACGCCGAGTACGCCTAGCGGACCTACTGGGAATATTACAGTTCAGTACGGAAAAAAAATATGTATATATTTATATAACGGTATCCATTTTGCTTTTTGACGGCAGCAGCACTAATTTGCGGGTACATTTGGACAAAATGTTAGTTTCGAAACCGATGGGTAGATGTTTGTCTCAGGACGCCCTGAGCAGGAAGAACAAAGTGATACCATGCTCGAACATATGTTCTTTAGGTTAAATGGAAGTCTATGGGGAACCGGGTCGACTGATAATTTTGGTCTGCGTACATTCTCAAATACTTTCCATTCGTAGCATTTCGCTCAAAGGCGAACTAACAAACAATCAAAAAGTGAGCGACATTTGAGAGCAGAAATTTCAGAAAGAAAGCTAACTTAAACTTCTCGCGCCCAATTCAGTATTGTCGACAGGCACTCAAATACAACAAAAAAATATTAAAACCTAAAAGCGTGAATAAATGATGCGAATGTGAAGACTTTAATTTAGAGAAAATTGATTTTTAATATTAGTGCCTTGGCTAACTCTTCCTTTTATTATAGAATTTTAAATAGTTAGGTGTGATACCCTTTTAGCAACGGCACTACATCGTGGCAGTGTCGACGCGGTGGCTTGGACGACTAAGCCTCTGGCTGGGAAAACGAAGGCTCGTGGGTTCAAGGCACGCCAGTATCCTACACTGAACATACTTTTGACAAAAATAACCGGAAAATTGGAAATCTCTAATTCTCAGAAACGGATCCACCCGTCGGTTCTTAGCATACTGCGGGTATTTACGGATATATGTTTTGGTAGCTCGCTGAAACCAGCGTTCTAGTTTGTCAATAGTACTTTTCTATTTTCTCCCGAATCTACATTATTAGATGCATCATCGAATTTGATT
Organism: Varroa destructor; assembly: GCF_002443255.2. Classification (NCBI taxonomy): domain Eukaryota; kingdom Metazoa; phylum Arthropoda; class Arachnida; order Mesostigmata; family Varroidae; genus Varroa; species Varroa destructor. The sequence continues at coordinate 883,224 of NW_019211457.1, read as the reverse complement.
TTTGGGAAAAAGGGTCTGATATTCCTACCAACTAACTCTGTATTTACAATTCCTTGCTTTTTTTTTCTTGCATGTTTTTGTCTCTTCTCAGCAGCCCATCGCGTCAAACCTAGTTCCAGACTGACTGAACCCGCTATCTCTTGCTAGAGTCGCGTTGGCTCCTCTGCTAACAAACCCATCAACTGCCTGTGATCTTCACCCTCACCGGTATCTTTCCACACTCTTCGCTTGGTCGAATTTTCGTCTTCTTTAGGAACTTCTTGTTAACGATACAACACGCTCTTGACCACACCGGTACTGACGAAACTGATTATTCATTTGCAACGATGCGTTTGCCCTGCTGTTCGTACGTTTCTGCCAAACGATAAACACTTGCACCGTGAGCACCAACGAGCACGGCCATGGTCACTTTTCTCTGTTTGCTGGCAGGTTAGCAAGTACAAAAATAGGCAAGCGTCAACGAGTCCGCAGCCGGTGACTCTTGTTGTCACTGTTAATTCCGTCCGACCGATGCTGATGCAAAAGAGGCAGCAGCAGCAACTTGGGACAAAGTTGCTTTGCGTTGATGGTCATTAGCGGGAGACATGGTTTTCTCGAAAACCTTTTGCAAGGACAGCTTTTTCCGCGAGCTTTTTTTTCGCAACGCAACGCAAAATCGAGAGCGGCAGCAGCAGCAGCAGCAGTAGCAATTCTAGAACGTCGGATGAGTCCGTAACGCTCCGTCTGTATACGAAACACAACAACTACCCTCGTGATGATTCCTGATAACCTCAAGCGTTTGCTTGCTGCGATACCATTTGTCCTCGCTTCCCTGCCTCAGCGTCTGTCGGTTAGTACTGCTAAAGTACCGCTGTCTATGCTCTGTTGGTATGGCACTGCTGGTGTCGCAAGCGCAGGCTAACGTTGCTGCTGCCGCCGCGATTACTGCTGTTCGAGACCATCAACGTCGACGAGGCCGCTAAGGATTGTCCGGCGAATAGAGACGCTTCGCTGTTTCCTCCGTGTGTTCGTGTGCCGGTCGCGCACGTTTGTCCGCGCTGTGTGCACGTAGATGTGCCTTCGTTATTGTTGTTGATGATGATAGTGACTGCTGTTACCGTTATGCTACTGTTGTTGCATGTATGACTTCTATTATCAATCTGGTGTTTGGTCGCAGCGGATGGTGCTGTTTTTACTGCGACCATGGACAGCACCCGCTTGCTTTCAGCTCTTGTCGATTAAATCAGCAACAATCACACCGCAAGAACCACGCCGGCCCCGCTGCTTTGAGTTCGGCCGGGCTGCGTCGAGATCGTTCATTATCACTCGACAGGAGCAACAACGTCAGCAAGAGCCTCTCTGTACACACGTTATCTCCTAAAGAAAAGACGAGCTCGAGGGGCGACGCAATAGCGACGGAGACAGGACAACAGAAATGACTGGTAGACAATAAAACGACGAAGATATTTGATGTCGCACGGGCGACGCTAGGGTCACAATTTACCAGTAAACCCTAACTTTACGACAGCGACGTGACCATACACTGCTACAGTTACAGCATCGCCCGAAGTTTGTTGCTACTGTTATTGCCGCCGTCTCGGCATACAAAAACATCAATATGTTTTTCAATCAATTAACTTTTTTCGGCATCCGACAAACGTGAGATGCGCCAATGATCCAATGAAACAAAGCGTCAATCAGGCGAAGAAAAGGCGCTACCGTAATGTGGCAATCCTATTTAGTGCTGCCAATATCACACAACACCAACATCGTGCGGCATCCTCAAAACCTTGATCACATTTTCATTGTATTTTAGGGTCCTGATCTCCCGTGTTGCTCATCGATCACGGTTCGTGAATTCTCTGCAGCTCTTTTCAGCATGACTAGGAGATCTTTGTTTGCAAACAAGGTTACACTTCACTGTTAATAAGGGTATTTTTCTGGGACTCGCATCCGCTAAATTTTGAACTCCTGAACTTTGGACCCTGCTCCGGATTTGGTGTAAATAATACTCCATATTTTTTAATATTACTTTAGACCTGTGCTCACGGGGTGTGCTAGTAGTGCTGTGTACGCTTTTCCATATCCCCTACGCCCATCTGATTTGTTCCATTCTCTCGTGAATAGCATTATTCGAAGTTGAACATCTCCACGTGACAGATCCGCAATGCACAGTTATTTACCGGCCTCAGCTCCGTCTATCTTCATCATATAATCATATCTTTTTCGCTAGTATCTTGTAGAGAACGAAATAAGCGTACTTGCCGGTCATTGTCCCGTTCGCCTGTTGTCTTCGTTTATCGAAGGGGCCACAGAACACTGACACGGTGCCTCCGGCATGAGTGGCGCGAGTCGGTGGAGATCTCAACGAGACTGGCGATAAGGGCCGCTCATAGGAATGGCGAAAACAAACATGTATATGTTCGAGAGAGAGAGAGAGAGAGAGAGAGAGAGAGAGAGGAGAGCAGTTTTCGAAATAATACCGTGACAATTTAAATATCGCAGATAGCAATTATTTGAGCTCGGCATCGATGTCGGCAAGGCGGTGTCGAACAAACGTTTCTGCTACCCTTCCGCTAGATGGCCAATTATTGTAGTTGATGAAATAAGCCTACCTAGTAGCCTCTTAAGCTGTACTGAATTAGCGTCTATTTCCCTATTCGTTCGTTGACTCAATAATGAACACACCTTATATTTCGGTTACTTTGTAATTATCGCATTGTCAACACAGTAAATATTGAACATTTCTCGGCCATCGATCGTTGTATATCTTTTCGAAAAAATCTACGTCTTGACTCCCTTTTGCCCCTTTCGAAAACGGTTCTTCTTAGTTTCTCAACCTCTTGATTCGATGACGTCTCGCCACATCCACTTCACGAGGCTTCCCTGGACGATTTTAGTGTAAAGTATTCCAAATTGGTTGTCATTTTATTCATCGATTATCGTTGATCATGATAATCCTTGTCGATGATGGGCCAGCGACGGATGCAGCGGTCTCCGCGGTCGGAGGTACGCTGTCAAGTTACATGACTAAGTTAAATTCCTAGCGTGCGCTTTTTCTATCTAAGCCAACTAGAACGTCGGCGTCGTTGTGTCACATCGACTCTGCTATGCTTTAAATTTTTGCCCGGTATCCTGCGGTGAATGGGCGGTAACGAAAACTATACTGAGTAATTAGGTAAAGATACCTCTATGTAGGTCTGAAAATTTAGAGAATGTTTAGTCGGTCGTTAACCGTTCAGGGTATTAGCCAACGTGTTACCACCGTCTCCGAAGTGTTCGGCTATTTCAATTGGGCCCGACAAACAATGTAATGCACATAGCGGTTCGTGCGGTATTCTGCTAATTGATAGTTCTGATTAGGCAGTTGACTGTTTGGCGATCAGCTACCGTTATTCCACCGTTCGATATCTACAATCCTTTATGCCCGAGAGCCGGTAGAAGTCCGATAGATTTCGACGAACACATGCACTAACTAGCTCCACCTTAGCTAAAACTATAATCACGAAGATTAATTAGTTTCGATGACAATATTGTACTAATTGCTCATAGCTTCCTGTCGCTGCTTTACTCCGTTACAGGTATTACTCAGACCGTGTAGGGTTCTGCCGTCGGCTAAGCAGAATTACGCCCACAACTACATCGTTAAGTGGATACGAGGCTAACGACCGATTGGAACATTGAAATTGAATTCGGGAATAACGCTACCAGCACGGTGTCGTATTTGTCGAATATGTCGTTAGCATATACTATATTATGTTATATTTACTATAACAGAAAAAGAAACCCAACCAGTTCTAACAGGAGTTCTTTTTTCAGAAAAACAGCGATACAGCGGTAACCCCTCGGTGTCGACGGTACCAACGCGGTTCTTCCTCTAACATTCCCTATCGCTTTCGTTCCGTATCGCCGCGCTATTGCTGTGTCTAGTTAGTCATCGACGGGCGGCAAACGTCCGCCAGCCACATCGCCAGTTCGCGCTGGTCGTTTGGTCGGCCCAGCCCGAGCGTCGAGCGGTTGACTAGTCCTCTGATCATGGTTGAGATCATGGTTCGGATCATGGCTGACAACTGGCGATCAGAGTTGAATATCATCAGTAGCTACGATTGCGACGTGAGCGGTACTTCATGTTTTCGGGCTGACCAGTGAGCATATTGTGACACCGCCGAACGCGATACGGGAACTGATCGCCGCCACGACATAGATTGACTGACCGTGTGTGGTATCGAGTGCACTCCAGGCTGCTCCAGAAGCTCCGTTGCAACTCGAACGAACACGCTGAGTAGGGCTTGAAGGAATGCTTTTTCATCTATGGTAGTCTTCTCGCCGTTATAACCTGCTGCAGTCTCTGTTTAAGTACTTTATAATTAGGACAGGTACTTTTTGTTCGCCTGTCACGTCACCAATCACGCTGGAGAATTAGGCTAGCAATTTTTTGCTGGAAACTTCTAAAGGTCTCGCTCGAAGCTGCCCTATATCAATGTCACTGTGCGAGATCGGTATTTGTTCATCATCCGCTTGGATAATCCGAGGCAGGCTAGTCTTTCTCCACATGATACATCTCGTATTTTGGTGACCCCTGCCGATAAGTGTATATTTTTTGAGATGTCGTATTACGTACTGTCACTGTAAGCGTATGGAAACCAAGTGAAAACAGCTGGATGGCACGAGTCATCTTACTATTACTGCTCACAGCAATGGGGTGAACCTGGCTATGAGCTACGCTGATGTATTTGAGACACTGTCCCCTATTTAAAAAACCCTGCCCCTACTATAGGTTCTTGAGTGACCTCGGAGCGAAAGGGAGTTAATATCAATACGATTCATTTGAACGATCTGATCATTTTAAGTATCGGTAGAATTAAAACAAGAAGAACGCCGACAATCGAAATTGATCATGTAGCCATCTGCAGAACTCGCAATCTACTCAAAAGCTACGCAGAAACAAGAAGAAGACAAGAATGTTAAAGTGGAACGGCCAGAGGTGTCTGCTTGTGGCAAACAGCTGTGCCCCTGTAACTGAAGCTCATCGTGCTGATTTTTCTACGAAGCTCTGCGTATGTGCATTTACCATATAATGATACCATACTGCGTCGCATTGTTATAGTGTACCGCATCCACTGCTTCGAGCAAGCAATGTATAATCAATGGACGTGGTCACGATTGTTTATTTCGTCGTTTATCTATAAACTTCTATACGTATCTCCGTCCACTATCGCTTGTCTCGATGCCGATATGGAACGGGTCGAACAGGCGTGTGTACACGATACGACTCTTCATTTGGCCGCGCGCCTGTGCCTCAAGCCTATTAAAACTAGCAGTAGCTGGGCCATCACGCGCGAAAGCAAGCACAAGCCGTGTACGTAACAATTTCCTTTGATGCAAGCGGGAAGACGTAGCTTGAACAAAAGCGAACTAAACGGGTCAAGGCAGCGGAAAAAGAACCATCTAATTAACTGTTGATCTCCATGCCTGTTCACTGATATGGCACATTGTCCGATCTGGTAATGACGCGTCCTCCAGTCACCTTTAACAGCCTTCGCGGACAAGCGTCAAGAACCGCTAGCAGTGTGCTGATACACACGAAAGGGAGGCATTCGGTGCGGAAGCAAGGCCCCCACGGTAAAACAAAGCGGGCGATTTAGATAGAGGAAAAGAGAAAGTGCTTCGTTATGCGTGTATACTTTCAACCACCCATCTTAATAACTTATGCGTCGGTGTGCTCCGGAGTCTTTGAGTGTAGGAGATAGGCAGGACCTAACTCAGCGCAGTTATCATGCCGGGGCCATGTCGTATCGGATCAGATCGTTGCGTCACATGCTGTGATGCTGGTGGACTACGACGACGTCGATGCACTTAGTATCAATAAACGTAGAAGACCCGGGGGAACGCCGGTCGGCTGGAGGGACCACAAAGGCTTCGCCGCGCCCCTATGCGATTATATATATCTGTATTGAGATAACGGGAGAATCTCTCGTCACGGTCATCCAAGTTTCCATGTTATGCTGGCCGACTCTGTTGGTTTTGCGAGATCGGTCGCAGTCGCTGCCGTCCCACGCTGCCGCTGCTGCCGCCGGCGTCATATGACTCATCGACGTAAACTTCGTTCTCCTTTGCTTTCCAACGACCCACCTCTCCATCGGCTTTTTTAAGTGTATTTGTCAGATGTCTCCCTGCTGCTTTCTGGTCGTTGGCCGCCGCCGCCAATTCTGCCAGCAGTATTTAGTCTTTCACTGCTATGCATCAGCGAAAATTAACAACGTTATGTACTTTCGTGGTGAAAGGTCTAAGAAGAATTGTCAGAACAGATTCGTACATTAAGTCGCAGGAAAACGAAATGATGTGCGGCTCGATACGTCGCGCGCCAAGTGTACGTTGTAGGCTATATTATACGATAATTAGCGGTACTTGGTATTCAACCTTAATAGGTGCGAATATAGTTGCTACGAGAACTAGGGACAGAGCGGATAGCCACCTACTTTCGTAAACCGCGCGTTTGCCTGCCACACGAAGTGGAAGCTACGACTATCATGGCGCGACAAACAACAGAACCAGCTACCGCAGCCAGTTGACGCTGCTGCTGTAGCTGATTGTGGTAATGCAAGTAAGATGGGTGACGCACTGAAAGACTTGTGGACGACAGACCGCTCATCATCGCTAAGAGGTCTATGTGCTTTACTGTTGCTACTAAACGTAGTGGCGATACTGAGTGCCGAATACCGAGCGTGCGGAAAAGTGCAGCCCCAACCTCGACGTCGCTAGAGAGTAGACGTCCAGAACGCTTATATTGTTATTGTCGCGGGTGCTGCTGCGCCTGTCTTTTACGTCTTCTACTACTCCACTGCTGCTACTACAACTACAAAGAAGTACACAGGACGTCATCGTCATCGCTTCTTGGCGAGGCGTCGCTATAGTCAAACAGGCAACGAGTCAGTCAACGTTTGTTTAGTTGGACGCCTCGTCATTTGCTTGTTTGCGTTGCTGGTTGTTTGGACCGACAGATCTTTCGAATAGAGAGCATGCGCGATTCGGGCCGAATAAGAACTGTAATAATATTGTGTGGTCCAATCGAAGTCAATAAAGAAGTGCAGCTCAACGCACACATCGCCGTCTTGGCTGTTCGAGACCGGACGGGAAGGATCCGCTACGACTAGCGAACAAACGGCGCTTAAGCAGCAGCCGTCATCAGCAGCGTCACCAGTTCTGAGTTCTGCGTCTGAACAAGTGGACAGCTATTAAGCGGCATTCGGATGCACTTAGCAGCAACGGAGTCGAAAGTTCGTCGAGAGTCTGACATTGGATAGCGTAAGCATACGGCCGGGAAGAGACGACCCTCATTGGAGTTGTTGCCATTATTGTCTACTATGATCCGACGGATGGATCTGATGCGACGTCGTCTCATGCTTCTCGATTCTGTTTGCCCCGTTCCCCTAAATCTGGCCGTGCATCCGCCTGTCTGTCGGTGTAACTGTTCATACTGTCCAGTGGTAACGGCCCCTTCGCGGTTAATGGTTGGTCTTCGTTTGAATCAGCAGCAATCTCTGATTCGTTGTTGGTCAGTTATTGATTATCTGCCCGGAACGTCTTACTGTTCGGGGACGGATATTGAAACGTGTACGAAATACTCCAGCCGAGATTATGGCTGCCCTTCGCAGTAAAGATAGTTTGATACGGAACTATACGTTATTCATTTACGCGTAACAAAGTGAAAGAAAATTTGTTGCAAAGTCTTTACCAGAGATTTCGAAAGATCCTCCTTTGCATTTTGGCATTCTGGCTTTCAACCAGATAGACCGTTTCTAACATGTATTATTTCAATTTTGTATTCTTTCAATCAAAACCAATGTATCCCTATGGTAAATCGAGCGCTGTTCAACACTTTTCCTTCTACCGAATATCTGCATCCGTTCTCTTTCTACTACGGGAGCGAATAGCTAGTTACCAAACACTTTCTAACCTTGCCTTCTCAACAGTTGACCTCTCAATTGACAATCCACCTCAGCGCCGCTATATTAGGTGCATACATGCAGATGCCGTTTTCACTTTAGCAAGTAGCAACTTTTCGCTTTTGAATCTTTCTGTCCCAATTTCGCGCTCACTACCCGTAGAAGAACTTGGCCTCGCCGACAACAGCGCCATCTAGGAGCGTGCCAAATGTCATCCTTTGCCACAAGCGACAATGTGGCTTGCTCTTCGCAACAGCGGCAGTAGCGCCACCGCCGCCACTCCGCCCGTATCCACAGCCCGCAAAACCATTTCAGTTTGTTTGTCCCCCATTGCCGCCTGTCCGTGCTCTTGTCTGTCATTTTGACGGGACTCCGTCGTGGCAGTACGAAGAAGCTGTATACGGTTGTTCCAGCTGATAATGTCCATAATAGAAAGAAATGATTGGCTGTACCCGCGAGAAGTATTTGTTCAGCGCAGAGACAGGCTCTCACCAGCAACGGTAACGGTGGCAGTCAACGAAGATCGCTGTGGTAAAGCAGCCGTCCACACACGGACAGACAGCCAGAGGAGGGACCGTCGCTTTGGATACTAATGACTGATGCTCAACAAGAGATGCGCGAAAAATGTTTCTCCGTGCGCGAGCACACTTTCACCTCGTCGTCTTTGTGAGTGGAGTTCTTCCGTTACGCAGCCGGCGTGATTGCAGCGAGATGCCCTGTCTGGATTGAGTGGTTGAGCGTCTCCTTGCCCTTAACGCGTGGCGTCTTCGTCGTTCGAATCGTCTTGATGATGCTTATTCTCGCGCGACCATTCGTATATTCTGCCTATGTCGAACAACATGGTTTGCTTGCTTACGTCTAAGAGCTCATAGTGATATTATAAATACGACGTGTGACTTGGAGATGTTGAGGGTCACAGAATATTAGCCAGGCGCCACGGTAACGCCTTCGGCGCCTTCTGGCTTTTGCGACACACTCTCCAGTATAGGATTTTTGTCGGGTCACTTCGGGTCGACTACAATTATCATTATAGTGGATATAGCAAGCAAGAAGATTCCAGTGTGCCGTTAAGATCATCTTTAGCTGTTGTAATTTCCTTCTTCATGGCAAGGTGTCCTCTAAACCCTTCTATCCTAACGAACGTAAGCGGCCGAGGGGACGCAATGAGGGACGCGCCACGTCGAAGTATCTGCAGTTTTTTTTCTTGTAAACGGCAGTTGAAATTCACTTTGATACAGAATAAAAAAAATTAAATGGGTACTCGCTGCATCAGTTATACCGGTAATTGTAGTAGGTAATCGAGTTCTGTCTCAGTTGTGTTTTAGTACTATAAGCCAGATAACCACAATTTAAGTGCTGACAGAGTTGATTACACAGACTGGTCAGACATGATACCGGTACCGTTTACTAAAAGCAATCGTGTGAAGATAACACCTGAGTTTATACTTATTCTTCCCTGGACAGCTTCTATTAAGGCTAGCGCATGACAATATGGGCCTGCGACGATTCGATGACCGACGACGAATAACGATCTAATAAATGCGCCCAGTTTTAGATCAGATTCTACCGTCCTTCATTAACCAATACCTGTAGCACGAAATGAACCGCGTACTCTCGCTAGCCTCCAAACCTTGACCATTTCACCTCGTCTTCTTAGGTTCTAGCAGGGAAACACGTCACCACTACACCCGGGCATGCAAGGAACACCGATCTACGACCGATTTCTCTCACTGCGCAAGAAACTCCCTCTGTTTTTTGTACGAAGCTTAAATAAAGTTCAAACTGAACGTGTTCTTATTGCACTTATAATTACCCTTCTACTAGAAATCATACTAATAGCTTGCCTAGCCTGCATGTCTAATCCTTAACAATGTTACTACTCAGTTAATACCCACATTTCCTTACTAATGTCCTGCCATTCCTTTCAATAGACACTGCGCAATTTACTGTCTATTGACTCGGTTATGTATATGCATAACTATAGTAACAAGCACTAATATTGTTTATTATTTTCTTATTATTGTCGTCTACTTGATTTGTTTTTGTCGTTGTGTCGTGTGGTTGTTTGATTCAAAAATAGCAGATTTCGTCGGACCTTTGGACCTGATTATGCCCGACAACATCGTGTCAGACCTGCGGTACGGGATTGTGCCAGCTGGAAAGGTCCGGCCGGCCGCCGGCGCCGGAAAGCACCTCGAGTGTGAAGTGTGCCAGAAAAGTTTTTCGAGATCGGCGACCCTCAAGGACCACATGCGGCTACATACGGGTGAGAAGCCCTTCGTCTGCAAGCAATGCGGTAAAGGTTTCGCATCATCAAACGCTCTTAAGTACCATCGGCGCTCTGAAGCTCACCAGAACCACATGGCTCTCACAGAGTTCAGCGCCAAATAGCCACTAATTGGAAGAGAGTAGGAATACTTAGCCATGTGCCTATAGGCGTCGCACGCCTTCCATTTGAAGGATCGTGCGCGTCGTCGAATCACTACGTCACCACACAACAAAGCTACTGAGAAAGCTGAACAGGCTGTTGTCTTCCTTTCGCCTTTACGTCGTGGTCGACTGACGCGACAAACAACAACTACGATGTCAACGAAGCTGTCTCTAGTCTCCCATAAACCCCTGCTGTCTCAAATCCTGGCGTACATCCCTGTACGAAACCAGGCCAATCTAGTTAGTCCTGCTTCTATCGAACTTAGCTGCATGCGACGACCAACACCTCAATTCTAGCTGAGGTGTACCTATTCAACGAAACCTGAAACTACCTGGATACCGTGCACGGGACATGATACGTAAGCATCTACAAGCCATTGCTTAGTTTTGCCATCGGTCAATTTCGCTTCGTCTTTACACCGAGACATCTCCACGAATAGTAAGACATTAATCGCCGTCAACCTTTCGCGTCAACTGTTGTCCATGGAACAAACACGAAACACGATAGACGAAATGTGACGCCTCTATTCATGGTTCTCTAAAGTTGCTTTTGCAAACAGTCATATATATATATGATTGGTCGATATATATATGTACTGACATCAGCGTATTATGGGAACAAGAGGTAGCCAAACAAGCAGTTAGCATGGGAAACGTAGACGGTTTTCGGCCGCCACCGTAATCGAACACAGTACTCGTGTATATCTGCGGGTTAAATTGAGTGTGCGACGCAGTATTACATATTATACATGAATACAAATAATATTTAGATTAATATATATATATATATATATATATATATATATATATATATATATATGTATGTATATGTATATGTATGTATATATACCCACGTATTTATATAACAAACGAAAAAACAGAGCAAGTGGATGAACGATCGGACTCCTCTGCTAGATTCGATTCAGTCCAGTCTTGTCTTACCACAGCGCCACCATGACAACAAACCGCTTTGTTTAGTCATGGATCGTCGAAGACGTCGTTGTTGTTCAAACTATGATAAAAATACGGTGAAAATCGTGTTTTCCATCCGTTTAACGCTTTCGACCCGACACGTTGCGACTGAAAGCGCTGTGAGTCGGATCACAGATACACACCCACACGCACACACAAACACACACGAAAAACCTAGCGACCAATGCCACAACAACAGCATTCACACACAGCATTAGTTCGTCAGTCAGTGGTGGCTGATCGATTGTTGATCCAATTTCGTCGAGCTAGTCTACAATAGAAATGTAACTAAACCGAATAGTGTATTTCGAGTCATTAATATGATAGTGTTACCCGAACCAAAAAACAATAGAAACAAACCACATAACATCAACAAGTGCCATATATACATCGACGAACTTATACAGTTAGATGTGCAACGACCACAGCATCAAACTGAGTGAACGCCGAACCCAAAGTGGGAAAATGCTGCGAAGAAACTAGATAAAACGTTGAAGTAATTGAGTGGTTCGCACAAATGATCATCATTCGAATGATGTCATCCAACAATGGATGCAAAGTCTGCCGGGCATGACGAATCACTTAAACCCATAATAATAATAATAATCATCTAGTCTTATAATATGAATAGTAACAGGCTTTCAGTTGAAGCCTTTGTCATTCGTTGCGGCACCTTCAAGACTAGACTACCGCCTGCATCAAATTTTCGTCTCGTTCTCTCCCGGCCACATTTGTGCTCTAAGTCGGCAGAATAGTTAAAACTCAGAATCATGTTTTTACGTTAATGACTATACAAACATATATATATATATATATATATATACATATATATATATATATACATATATATATATATATATATATATATATATATAGACCAAAGATATTCCTAATGTTTCTATGCATAGACTCATGCACTCAACAAGTCTTGTTATATATATAACAGAATTTATTTGCACTTTTGCATCGTTACCACCGCTGATGATGCAGATCTAGATAATTTTCGGGGAACACGGTAAAGAGAAGGGAACCTAACGTTGGAGCGTGTATTTGTGTGTTAAATAGTGCTATATAAGCGGAACCTTTCTGAAGGACTGTATAAGGCTAAACATATAAATGCTATTTTTGGGGGAGAGAATTAGATTTCGAGAAGCTGTTCTACTATCGTGAGCGGAATCAGGCCATCGGCCACATGATTGGTTGCCAAAAAGCAAAGGATAGTTGAGGTACAATCAAGGTATAGACAATAAGGCATAGAGAGCAGCGACGGTCCTCAGTTTCTATAATTTCTTCGATGCAGATTGTATTTACGCAATTTTCTTTTTATCTTATACATATATTGTTCGACCAGCGAAGACTTTCGTGGTCGCACTTAATGATGGACATTAACAAATCGTTAACACACTTAGCCTGCAATTAATTGATTATTTCATTATTTAATCATATCTAAATTAACCTAATTATCACTAGTTTACTCGCCATTAAGTTCACATCTACACAATGATCTGTGTCATTTATAAGCCTCTCTGCCTGTCTCATATGGTCAGTTAATGCAATCGAAATCACATATAGAGACTCTCAGGTGGGGGATCGATAATAAACAACAATAACAGAAAAAAACGACGCGAAACGGAAGTCCAGATGGCGCTGAGAAGTACGGCTGGAAAAACTGGTGGCACATCCAGGAAGATTTGAATCGTCGTACACGTGCGTGTATGAAAGACAGTGGGGTTTTATTGAACGCGAACAGAGCGATGCAAAGATAATTATATCTACTACTAGAGAGAAGAGCATTTGTCTTGCTTCATTCATTTTGGGTGTCATGGTGATCACAACCGAATGTGCCATTGCCTAACACAGTTGCCTTCCGAGACCCTCCGAGACAATATTGTTCAGTATCGAGGGTTCTTGCTTACCGACCCCAGTCGATATATAAAGAATGATATATAAAAACCAATGCTGAAAATATATATACATTTAAAATATTATTACTATCACGTATACAAACAATGTTGTGCACTGGGGAAGGAACGCTGTACAGTTTTGTATTGGGCAATCTGGCCCGTTAGTAATGAGTATATATATATATATATGGTGTACATCGAAAGTGTGTTTGTGTGTGTATGTGTGTGTGTGTGTGTGTGTGTGGGTGTGTGTGTGTGTCCTAAACAAAAAAATTACCGTCGCAAATCTGAGATAAAAAAAAAGGCAACGCAGACACACAAGTACGAACACACAGGTAAACCTTTGTATTCACTGAGTTGAATATAAAAAAGGGAAATTTAATAAGCGAAAACTATAATAACTACTTACGACCCAAAACAAATGACAGAACGGAATATAAACAAGAGAACCTTTACAACGTTTACATGGCCACCAGTAGTAAGGTATATAGAAATCTAAGAGCGTCAAGCTACGGCATATCACCAATGTACTCTCACGCAGTATTTTTCCCATGTGTTTTCTTAACTGCAAATCCAGAAACAAATGGTAACGCCACTACATCAATGGGCATAAGTCTATATGAAGAACATAGCAATAGTGAGTCAAAGAATTTATGAAAAAGAAGCCTGTACCAAAAACATATTGCCTCTAAGAACCAAAGGTTTACACAGCACTTCACCCGCGAATCAGCCCCACCCCCCTCCTTACCTTAAAATATCTTCGCTCACTCAGGAAACAGCAGATGCTCACAAGGCCAAGGAAATGGAAAGGACATATGTCAAATAGCAAGCCTAATAGTCAAATTTCCCGGGAAAAATACGAAAGAAAAAAACGTTGCCAATAATGTAGTCATCTAATTGTATAAGCATCAGCGTGCTAAGAGATCACAGACAGATGAAACACACAAATTCGTATGGGGGATATAATTCGCGGGGTGAAAGTAGATCGACAGTTTGCAGCCGTGAAGGATACGTTGTTCCAAGTCCGATGCCAGTGTTTGCCTCCCTATACCGGTATAAATGGATATGCAGAAATTCATAATGTCCGGTGTTGTTTTCCTTTGCCATACCTTTGTTTCTCGTACCGCCATTACCACCGCCTTCAAACGGACCACATAGTACAGTAGCAAAAAACTGGGGGCATGAAACTAAACTGAAAAATACCACATAACTTCTTGTTAGATGCTATTGCGAGCATCATTATTTGTTCGAATATATTGCGCACGTGAAGTTGAAACGTATTTTGGCGATAATGCGCATCCGTTAACCACAAAGCGCATCGGACGTAACTGCTCCGATTCGATTTTTTTTTAGTTTTTAGTTTTTCGTGTCACAATACATTAAAGAAGTCTATGTTTGCAACGTTTACCAAGTTTCCTTTATGTATGCTTTTGTGTTGGCGTTAATTGCAAAATCGCTTGAAAGAGCGAGACAGAGCTATGAAATTCGCTCGGAATGGACGCGAAATAGTCAGAGCTACGAACGAAATAATAAACGATTAATTTTTCTAGTTTAATTGAGTAATATAAATATTATTTAATTAATATATTATTAAACAACACTCCTTATATACATACTTATATATTATATACATATTAATATAATGTAGAAAAAAATGAGGATAATAATATAAACCAGCAGTCCAAACAGGGAGAGGCAGAGGGAGAGAAACTGTCACGACAAAGGCCGTCACTCAGAGATGACATATTTACTTATGTAACCCGTTACTCTTCCTATCCATAATAACTACACGTATACAATATCGATATAGCAAACGAGCTAGCATGGGAAAGAAACTTGCTGCTTGCGACGGATCTATGCAGATCTTTCGTAGACGTGTCTTATAGTTCTTTAGTTGCTACATTACCGCCACCTGTCATTCGACATGCATATCTATTTGAATTAATGGACGAACCCCCTGAACACAAGAGTGCTGCACGTTGAGCACGCGAAAGACGGCTGATAATCAGTAGGCTATCCTTTACACATCACGTTAGCTTCGTAAGGACCGTAACGTGTTTACGTGTATGGTGAGATTAGCAAAACAGACTGAAAGCTGACAGACAACCGGGTCAACTAGGATTATGCTGGCTTGGGACACGCTTAGCTCAGTAGTCGCTCACCAGTCGCTAGGATATCTAGTCCTTAATTTATATACTCATATTTCTTACCAAGCCGAAAGCGGACAGCAGACAGCGAACAGTGGGCAAGCGAAATGGGCAAGAATTAACAGGCGTTCTTCATAAGAAGCCGAAAGGGGGGCAAAGGACGAAGAAAACACAGCGGCTTCGCCGACTAATGATAAGAACTAAAAGAAAAACAACAACAATTCAAGCAAAAATGATGTGACAGCCTGAGACGAAAGGGGCAGAATGGTGACCTCACAGTAATCTATTACGACGGCATCAACAATAACCATACCTACGACAGAACATCGGTGGCAAAGGAAACCGCGTAAACAACCAGAAAATTGCGAAGCTAATGATCAATAACATAAGTAAATAAGACAAATGATGATGATGATGATGATGATGATCGTGGTTATGATCGTGTCGACGTAGTGACGACCATCGCCGTCAACGACGACGATGAAAACAACTACCAAAACAACCAAATATGTGTACATAGTGTTATTACTTCATGAAAAAAGAATACAACAAAAATTATTTAAGATTAATAAACTAAGGTATCTAAATTAAACGTGTTGTCCATTCAGTTGGTTTGAAACATACATTTTATTTACGTTTTGCCAGCTTTCCTCTTAGTGCAATAAAAAGATTCTCATGTATTTGTAAACGAACTGAGGTAAGCTTAGGTTTTATCCATATGTATGACGAAACGTGCGAGTATTTTATGTTGCTATTTATTATAAAGTAAATGGTAACAAATGAATAAAGGATAATTTTTACATCCATTAGTGAATGTTCGCCGGCTATGGATACCAAGAGTGCTTGTGAGCTGTATAAGTAATGTAATCGACATGGGTAGAGCGATGAAGACAGAGCTAATTAATAGTTTTGCAAATACTAACTGCTGCAAAATTTCGTAGTTGTTTTCCTACGCACAGTACTATATACAAGTCGCAGTCGACAGGATTCGAACCTGTGCGGGGAGACCCCAACAGATTTCTAGTCTGTCGCCTTAACCGCTCGGCCACGACTGCACGTTTTGCTTTCATGATTTTATTTTACTTAATGTATTATAGAGTAAATAATAAGAAATTAACATTTATCATATTAATAAAGGACAATTTAACATATGTTAGTGAACAAACGCTGGCTACATACGCAACGACTGCTTGTAAGCTGCATAATTAATGCAATCGAAATGGGTAAAGGGATGAACACAGAGCTAGTGAATATACTTGCAAGTATTAATTGGTACAAAATTTCGTACTCGTTTTACATTACACGATAGTACCTATATATCTCTCGTAGTCAATAGGATCCGAACCTCTGTGGGGAGAGCCCAACAAATTTCTATTCCGTCGTCTTAACCACTCGCCCACGACTGCATGTTAAGGACATTGCATAAGTATAATAATGCTGACGAAAACTACTCATAACTATAATTAATGACATCATGTGGGGCACTGGAACTTCTATCTTTAGGATAGCATATTCATAACTTAAAATCTACCTTTTGTCTACGTCAAATGCTAATCAGATTATAAGGGTAAAAATACACCGCAGCCGAAATAGCTCAGTTGGGAGAGCGTTAGACTGAAGATCTAAAGGTCCCTGGTTCGATCCCGGGTTTCGGCAGTTAGTATTTTTACCATCCATTTAATTTGTTTGTGGAAAAAGTCAAAGGAGCGTAAGGATCTAAAATGTATTTTAAATAATAACGTAGCATTTTGTTAAAGACAATATCATTATGTTCAAATAAGTATCATTACGTTCAAATAAGTATTCATCAAATGATGTTGAAACCATGAAACAAAGGTCCCGTTTGTATCAGGAACAAAGACATTCTATTATACACATTATTTTCTATTTCTGGTTGAGATCGTAGAATTGGCCAGTATTTACTTACTAGATATAGTCGTTTGGTGAAACTGCGGAGACCACAAAGCGGACAACAATATTTGCAGAAGTATGACTCAAAAGTCGACTCTAAAAATAGACTAGCCTGGTAATAGGTTCCCTTTCTGTAATTTCCTATCCTAACCTGAAATTAATGTAGTCATCGCCATAGAAAAATATTACTAATAAAAACGCGCTCACCCAAAATAATGACAGTCAATCTAGTCGCCTAAGCATGCTTTGCTTCCTTTATTTACACAAATGACGTAAGGAGCTTGCACTCTTCAATGATTTCCTCGTCTTTATCTAAGAGAAAAAACACTTGAAGAGATGCAATAAATATCGAAACAACCATTTTCATTATAATTATGTATGTTCATTATTCATTATTAGTATTTGATCCTTACTGTTATTATTATATTTACCATTTTTACTGGTGTTTCTATTAAATATCATTAAATGAATTCCGCTTTAATTACCATGTCAATGAGAGTTTATCGCGTTGAGTGGTCATTAATACATATATGACTTCTCTCCTTTTTAGCTAAAGGGCTAAAGGGGGCAAAGGTTACTTATAAAATCGCACATATACATGTCCACATATGATAATATATTTTTTTTAGATGATTAAAATATGCACACAACTCCATACTATTACCCATAACAGTGTGTCAAACCTGCATCAAATGTCATCAAAAGATTGTGGCTTGTAGTTTGTGTTTTGTTGCTGGCTTTTTCGTTTATGTTAGACTTAAACCTTACTCGTTCCTAGTGGTTGCTCGCTGAGCACTTGACTAAGATCGAAAACTGTTATCATCAATGTCTGGGTAGATAGTAAGATAAACCCTTTCAATGACGACCTTACACGTGACAAATATCAAGGCTAGCATCAGCACCAATTTCATGCCGATCATATACGAAACTAGCAGTACCACAATCATCAAATACATAACTTTTCTTTTCGCCAGTGGCCTCAGGTAGAATCTAGCCGGGAGCTGAATTTCATTATGCTTTCTAGGACTGAGAAACGCGCGTTCTTTATGAATCTCGACATACGATGCTGGCGGTAGAATAATGTACCGTAGAATAGCCATAATTAAATAGGCTCCCCAGTCGGTGTT
Source organism: Varroa destructor (assembly GCF_002443255.2). Taxonomy (NCBI): domain Eukaryota; kingdom Metazoa; phylum Arthropoda; class Arachnida; order Mesostigmata; family Varroidae; genus Varroa; species Varroa destructor. Next base: position 864,808 of record NW_019211457.1, on the reverse strand, counting down.
GCGCCGCCGATAGAGCTGTTTGATCTGTCGGCCAAACCTGGTATTCAGTTGAATTGACCATCGTTCCAACGGAGGCAATAAACATTCGATTTCGTTACTTCGAGGCGGCTGTTTTTCGGGCATGCCAAGATATCGTGAATCAAAAAGCTGCTTTCGGGGGCTTCTGCTCGTATTGCTGTCTAAGGAAACATCCATCATTTCGGCTTCAACGCTAACATTGATGTCGGGTATTTCAACGCGGAAAATTTGAGCTAGCTTATTTATGGACATCCGTAGCTTTTCCAAAGTTCGGAAATCTGAAACGGGGTTGGGCTAAAAAAAAATAGAAAAATATAGGTAATATATTAGGGTTACCTCTAAATGTTTTGTAAACAAGGCTTTGATCTAGCGCTTGGTTCTACGGACCCGGGAGTGCGATATATGCTTCATTTATATTGCTGCTATTAATTATCCTTTTGAATTAAGAAGCTCTGCACTGTATTCCTAACGCTTTTAGGAGACAATTAATCCAATAATTTGGATTAATTGTCTCCTATCCTTTGTCTCAATATTTTTTATCCACTAGAATGAAAGGCAAAATTACTGGCTAGAACCTTCTTGCTATATGAAATAACAGAGCCTCACAATATCAAAAAATGTCTTGGGTTAGTTTTGGAGCACCGTACGAAAATACAGAAAAGTTGTTTACGTAATTCGCTTTTTGGTCAATAGGCAGAAACAAACTTGATTAGCTGCGCTTGTAATATACAACTCAATAAAAGATATTAACTTTATTAAAACTATTAAAAGTTAACTTACCGTTGTGATTCCTTGCAAACTTTCCCAAAACTTAGGCCACCAACCTTTCTCCCTTAAGGATCTTTCGAGAACTTCTATTCGAGCTTCAACCCTTACTTGGCCATTGCGTAGGCTGCGGATAAGATCGCGTGCTTTAGCCCGCCAGTAGTCACTGTATACAGTCTCAAAGGTGAACCCCGGATGCTCGAATTCCACTTTTGAATGCTGAAGTAGGTCCCCTATCGCTTCTCGTCCTAAAAGCACGTCCATTAGACCTTCTTGACTAAATACCTATTAAAATCATAAAGATAAAATGAAAAAAGGCACTTGGTACTGCAATATTTATGTATTTACTTTAGTAAAATGCATATATTTATAATAAAAAATGAAAATTTACCAATGGTCGCGGGCGTTAGATTCTTCGTACAAAGAACGCCCGCGTATGAAAACTCGCACTATGGCTTATTATCAGAAATGTCGTATCTAAGGGTAATCGTGAAGCGTCAAGCTAGATATAACGATAGCCTAGCTGGATATAAAGAGGGAAGTCTAGGTATAAAGTAAGCGTTTTATTACGGTACATCATTTCAAAAAAATTCGAATAAACCACGTGCATAAAACCTTCTCGATTTAAATCGACAAATCAGGCTGATTTTGCCGATATCCGAATTAGTAGGCATCCTATGCTATCCCCGAGTGTAGGCGGACGAGCGCAAATCACAATTATAGTTATTTTTTTTATAGCGTATATTATGATAAGAATATTATCAAAACAATTAATATAAATAATAGGTTTGAAGCAATACTAAATGGCAGTACCGACAGAAAACTCGAAGCATTTACTCTGAGTATAAAGTAACGAGTCAGACACCTGTGCACCTTCACAATATCGAGTTAGCTTTTACCTTACTTATAACTTGTGTAATGACACACTTTTTGTAAGGCTCATTCCACAATTCAACATCTAAATCTACATTACCGCATCCAAAACATTGTATACAATTACCTTGCATATCCTGCTGATTAAAACGACGTTCGGCGCCAGGCTAAGGTCAAGTACGCTAATTCTTTCAAGTGCTATGAGTAAGAAATGCGTGTAGAAAAGAAGATGCTGATCAATGAACATTATATATCGGTCAGGATTGTGCAAGTCGCCGTACACACCCGAAGCCACCTCGCCACTGGCGTACCTCCATGGCTGGATAAATGCAAGCCAAACTTCAAGCGGCAACCGAAAACTCGAGTCCAATGGCCATGTCGTTAAAGCCAGTCGAATGAACTTGTATAGACGTCGTCGCAATAATGGGGGCGTGTTTGATTCGAAATAGCCGCACGAGTGAAGTTTTTTAACGAGCATGCACATGGCGCGTTGCAGCTGCTGATTTTCTCCTGGCTTCGGATTCGCGAACCATAGCTCAGACAGGACGTTCATCAGGGTCATTGTTCGGCTGCTTGAGTTTAATAAAAGCGACGAATTTGAATTCATGCTTAGATTGCTTCCGTTAAGGAGACTGTCCTTTTTCAAAAGGCAGTGGTGACCTTTGCCGACAGGCCGTCCACAGGGGTGAAATCGACTGCCGAGGCTCTGCAGGATGGTTGTCTGCACTGTGCTAGGCTCGTTGCAATCGAGGAAGTGAGCCAAATAACGATCGAATAGGGTGAAGTACACGACAGTTGGCCAGTTATTAATGTCCATCTTAATTTCGGCCACCCAAGGCTCGACGAGATGTCCTATCAGATGGAATAAAAAGTACTCAATGGGATTCAGCTGCAAATAGTTGTTGTCCAGGGAAAGCTTGTGCAAAAGGTAGTGTGAGGCATTCGATTGCACCAGCTGTTCGACCAAAGCAGTGGGTAGTTTTGTCAATGGAAGCAGGACTCGAGGTACAGTCATCTGGTGTGTAAACAGAACATTAAAGATGGGAGATTAGTCAATTTTTTTTAGGTACTACGTGCTTTTCGTACAGACCAAATGGCCGCATGAAATTAACTTTGTTAATGGTGCTAAAATATTAGTTGAGCCAATATGTGTGAACGCAGAACAACAATAATCCAAATTCACTTGATTATCACACACAGCTAAATCCATAGGTTCAAACATGCTGCTAGTCTTACAGGAGGCTACTCTATTATAAAGCCTTTATTCCCGTAGAGCATTCCCATGTGATTAGAATCCGTATGGTGTGTACGTAAAGGAATCTATGTTATGACAAAAAAAATACATGTTCCTAAGCAGGTTACCACTATTCACGTCTTCATATCCAACAAATGCCCAGTAAACAAGCGACTTGGCATACCAACGAACCTGGGTAGTAAGTTTTTCAACGAGTTGAAATACAGGACCCTTTGGCGAGAGGAGATTCACGAGGCCCATGTACTCGCCAACAGCAAGACGATCATTGATGGCGCAGAGATTGATCTCAAATAGATTACCGATCATATGCGAATAATATGCCTGAAGCTCTTTCGCGCTGTGAGTGTTCAGATGTCTGAAAAGAATTGAGTTCAGAATAGAGCATAGAGCAGCATCGCATGTCAAAGAAAAGTTTTGTTAGAGTAAACGAAAGAGTACTATCAATTTTCAGATATCAATGTGCATAGATTGTCGGTTCTATATAACTACTGTGACACTTCACGAGGTCAATGCAAATGTGCAATGCAGATCTCACTTTATAAAGCGTGAAGGTGAGTAAAATAACAGCCGTTGGTTCTAGAAGAAAATCTCAAGTAATACTTGACGTATTAGATATAAAATTCGAGACATTTATTTTTAAAAAATCCATTGTTTGGTTTTGGGTTTCACTACGCCGAAGTATACTGGTCAGTCAGACGATGCTCTTCATAAATCTCATAGTTCATTTGTCGTTTATTTTCTAAATGATTGTTAGACAGTATCATGAAGCACCTGTAAAGTGAAGCGGTTTTTTCATTACAACAATGCATACAAAAGTCGGAATCCAGCCCATATCTGTCCCAATTCGTACATGTTATAATGCTATCTAATACACATCAGTTATAAAATTCAGTCAGCCCATTTATGCTAGTTTTTCATTATACATTCACATATTCGACAAATTTCAAGCTAAGTATTCTGTTTCAGGAATACACTCTTCAGATAATAATTTTATCTATGGTTATATCATTATTGGAATTTCGCAGGTAATTGTATTGCAATAAACGGTGTACACATTCCCACTTACCACTCCAACAATATACCCAACTACTTTGCTTTCATAATAATGTACTTGATTCAGAGCCAATTTAACCTACAAAATATATGTATATTTGTTCTATTCGTCGCCACATTTTCCTTGATGCAAGTTTTCAAGCGTTTATTCCTCATCATGTAAAATGCGAGACATTTCCGAGAGGCCTTCCGACGACCCGATCTCTCTCCCCCGTGGAAAACAGCCTTAGCGGCGGGCGAGATTACTTCGCAGCGCTTGGCCCCATGCTGAAAACGGTTCTTCTTAGAAATCGTCAGCGACTAGAGCGGCGCCGAAAATGGACATTGACAGTCTCGTGCATGAAACAGGGAAGTATATTAATAGCATATGTAAGCTAATTACGGTGTTTTTTTACACCCTTTTACAGTCTTGTTTTTATCAATGCATACAATTTGAAAAGGATGGATACATCGGCAAGGTGGTGAATTTTCTTGGGGACGTTAATCACCTTGGGTCCTGAATCAGAAGTTCATGAGCTCTCCGTTTCTTTGGCTAGGACTGCAAAAGGGCAAACAATATTATTACGAAAAAACACGAACTTTTCAGTTCTCTCGTCCTTTATATCACAGCACCCACCCGTCAAAAGTAGAGGTACAGTTATAAAAGTGAGATAACCGGAAACATTGCCTACAATATTACTAGGTGGAGAGGTGAATAGAAGCACTTTTTAGGCGTAAGAATGAAATAACTGGGAGCCAGTGAATGTTCATCCAAGGGCCATCGATTACAACAACACCAGGGGGTCTGAACAACAAACCTAGCTAGCCCATCTAAACTCCCAGAGCCGAACGTTCCAGTAACCGGGCCAGCTTCAAGAGGACGAGTTACCGCCAGTCGGAAGGAAAGACCACCAAGCCGAGCAGGTGGACTACAGCCACACTCATTCAACGTTCGAGGACTTTATATAACAGGCTCTTGCAGCAATGAAGACTGAAGAGCTAGCCCTTGCACGCGACGACTGAATCACCGCAGCCGTTCCCCCCCAAAACTGGACCTTAAGGAACTGATAAAAATAACATTGCAGAACTGCGAGAAAGCTGCAACCCTGGCGCTCCTTTCCCCAGAAGCCCTAGACAGTATAAATATTCTCGCGCTAACAGAGGCTTAGGCAACTAGCTCTTTTTAATATAACACGTTTCATTCTGCGCATTGCCCGACAATAAACAGACCTGGCCGCCCTAGTGGATGTATCTCCGTTTTCTAAAAATATAAAATAAGCGATCTCGCGCCGTGCCTAATGGAAAGAATGACTTGTGTGACCAGCGATTAAACCTTGTAGCAGCCTCTGTTCGGCCGGCTAATTCAGAGTCAACGCACGTACCGGTAAGGAAACTCGTCAATGGGCTGAAAGAACTTTTCCTAGAACATGCAGAACGTTCGGTCATCGATATTTGTTATTATCGGGGATAGGGTAAAGTTCAAAGGTTAAAGTAATTTCCTGTCAGAGAGCGCAAGCATTTGTGCTCATGTATCAGTAGCGATAGATCTCATTGTCCAAGTTACACCCGCGCAAAGTGTCAAACACCAAGCTCAGTCGAGATGCTTTGATGTAAGCAAACTTCTGAAATGCACCCACAAAGTTCTTTCTGTCGCCGAGGCGGTAAATGCCGAAACCTATGCAAAACATTGGTTGAAATTATCGAGTCTACAGTACAGCTTCTCCACCTTCGCCGAAGTACAGGCCGTTTAACTATATTTAGAGCCTTGTCCCAAAGCTCCAAATGGCCTTTAGGCATACATCCGAGGTACAGCATAAATGCTACCCCTTAGCCTTCATCTTTAAAACCTGTCAAAAAACGTATGCAGCACGGAAACAACGGTATCTTGAGCAGCTGGAGACATGTTTGATCGCCGCTATAGAACGTTAATTGTACAAGTAGCTAACGCACCATGGCAATCCGACGACTTGCTTTATTCGGTCTTCGTCCTTGAAATATCGTTTCTCGGAGATGTTTCCGCCAATAGATACGATACCACGCACAGTGCCCCTTTTCGCCGCAACGTGGCAAGAGGAGATTTTAATACAACGTGATATCCTTCAATAAAATTCCGTCATAAGGTGCCTACGCAACAGCAAAGCCGTTGGTTCAGGTAAAATCTACAACGAGCATCTCAAATGCACCATCGTTCTGGCCTCGTCTTGGACAGCGCTGTTTAATAAATGTTTGCGTACTAATACATTCCCAGCACAGCAGTGAGGTGCTAACCTATTAATGATTTCCAAAGGAGAGAGCGACCTTATCTCGTTATCGTCATGGCCGGAAATAGCGAAGAAATGTTTGCTATCGGTTGCTCTCCAGCTTGCTGACTAAGGTACTAAATAGCTACTTACGAAGCATACACGTCATCTCAATGCTGAACCGGAAAGAACGTTGCATGAAAACGGCGCGCAGGATCATGATGGCTGACCTCAAAAAAGCACTGGCAACACAATCCGCTACACGCGGTGCTTATCGACTTAGAGGCAGCCTTCGGCTCGGCGCCCAAAAACAAGGTTCTGTTCACACTAGCCGAGGTAAATGGCCCTATGAATGTACTCAACTTTTCTGGTGTGATTATACAGGAAAACAGAAAAACCATTTATGGCGGAGTAGCCAAACTCCCGCTCTTCAAGCGGACAACGCCCTGGTTTAGGGAAGTAACGTACGCCTACTCTTATCCTCCATCTTGTTGAAAGTCCTTTCTAATCGCCTCATTACTTATGCCTAGCAGCTGCGCTTAACTTATTCGATCCCAAAGCAGCTTCGATCGCAACATATGAAATACGCATCGTGTGGGTCAATATTACAGTACAGAACTTCGAACTCCTTCCCAAAAAAGCGTTGGAACTATACAAAGAGCTCCAAAATCGTTTCGCGTGTCTCCTAGCAGACTCGCCACTGCTGTTCGAGGATTTACGGTGTCGTTTTGAGCCCCCAGAAACGAAAGCACTCATAACGAACTTTGGGAAACAGGAGCAAAAGTCCGCGCAGATTGACAGGGATCTCTTTGCTTCATGTGCAGTTAGGAATTATGAGTGGAAAGGGATGAACCAGCTAAATAGACACGTCGTCATTCGCTTTGCCGCGCCTGAGTTTTACCATAGACTCTGCAAGGAACTAGGTTTCCACGAATTCGATCATACATGTAAATGCTGCGAATGCAAGTAAAACTGTGATGGATAACGTGTCGCTCAATACATTCTGATATCAGCTCCAGGACGTCTGGCAAATCTCTCAAACTAGTTTTATAAGTCAAAGAGACGTATATAACTCACACGACGCAAATCGTTTTTAAATCGTTCTATTGATATTGGGATACTGTGTTGTTAATCTGTATTTATGAAATTTTGTATGCAGCTTTTGATTACTACTAGCGAAGATGAATAAATATAATTTGATTAATTTATCCTTTATCACGAAACGGCAGAACTCACTTAGTTAAAAGTTCGCATTTTCGGAAGATGTTTGGTTCCCGGAGAATAAGGAAAGGGTCGTTCTGCAAGTTGTATGTTGGTCCGGGTGGCAAGGACCCATAAATAATGCTTCCGATTGGATTGTGCATCTTGTTCAATGGGTTTTCCGTCACCTACGTTAGTTAGTTCCTTGCTGGTGCGTCAGGTTTGAAGTTCTTATGCACTAATGCGGCAAGTAGAATTTTACTAAATACATATTGACGCCCTCGAATAGACACCACTTTTGCACATACACAAAAAACCTAACATAATATATAAAAATCAGATTCGAACTTTGCCAATTTCACGAACGAATTTTACAATAAGCCTCGGCAATTCGCCGCGTTCAGGCGCCGAAATGTTTGCATGCAACAAATGGAACACGATAACAAAATTCAACCAGAAAGGGTAATGCAAAGGCGGGAAAATTCAAGCTTCATCAGGATCAACAAAATGCCTCATATACCGTGTGCAATTTGTGTGAATAAAGAAATTTATATAATATATTTGAATATAGCAGACGGATATATAGATATATTTTTTTTGCTTTAAAGGCTATATATGTGTCATATTGAGAACGAGAAAGCATATCTTATCTCCGAGGTTGAGAGGTTTTTATAATAATATGTGCTTTGAAGCCATAAAACTCGGCACAATATCGAATTCACCCTTCGATCTTAGTTAAATAAAAGACGTAATGGCGAGCATCCAAATAGAGAATAGTGTGCATATTAAATGACAGGTTATTTATTCGGTATTATACAGCTGATACTTTGAGCTCCCTATCGGAAGTAATGTAGAATTATTATGTTCCAGGTGCACAATAATAGAGATGCTTTTGTTAATCATCATTATTATTATTGTTGTTGATGTGAAATAAATGTATAGTGTGTGACAATATTGTATTTCCGTTGGAATCGATTTTTTTTAAAAGCAAAAAAAAAAAATGAGCACAAGAAAGACGGAAGTTCATTTCATAAATACAAAAATTCTCATTACTGTACATTAAATTTAATCCAAGTGACTCGAAAAATTTAAGTATAAGCTAAGTTCGAAGAAGTTTTATATGCAGCATTTTTTTTTTAATGAGATGCAAAAATCAGAAGAGGAGCATGGAAGTGTTACATTCAGAATGAAAGGTGGTCTTACATATATAGTCACTTTTCCATCTGTATATTTATGCCTGTTTATAGACGTCTTTATATAATGCATGGTTTCGGCGAATTTCGCTTTTTAATTTTTATTTAAGTTTTGAGTAATATAAGTATTACAATTGAATAGTATTTATTCAATTGCAAAACTAAGATAGTTAGGATATTTTTTTATAATACTATCAGTAGGTTAATCTTTTTCTAGTGTTTAGTCACATACAAAGTTGTATCGACTTCATAAAAGAGGTTGTAACATTTGAACGAAATGCTTACACAAATCTAGAACGAAGAATCCGTGAATCGTGAAATTAAACAAGGTAGCATGTTTAGACAACCTTGGTAGTCCTAAATAAAGTCCATCCTATTTGAGATTCACATTTGAATGAGCTAGATCGACTGTTCTGCATTTAGTTCGCAATTTACTGAAGGCTTCGAAGAACATCACCAATTGTATTACATCACGCCAACTTCAGAAACGAAACCAACAAACCCGTCAATGAGACCCACAAAGCCATCACCTAACTGACCTTAGACAAATGTTACATACTACTTATACTTTGCAATTCCTGCAGACGCGCCGTTCCGAAGCACCAAACGGCTTTTTGGTTTGGTTATTATACAAGAATAGCATTAGGGTCACAGTAAGCTTCCAGAGAAAGCTTCGCATGGTGTCATAAAGTTTTTTTTATTTTTCTTTATTTTTGTCATTTTATTCAAATGACACGTTGAATCCTAACGCAATTATGCTTTTTTCGTAACAAAAAAGTGATCCGTATAAGAAGCATTAATATTTATTACTGTTATCCTCTTCAAATTTCAGTTTCCTTTCAGTTTCATTTGTCACAATATTTTCTCAAACATGAATACAAAGTAATCCTTATTCCGACACGCAGTTATAGAGGATAATATAGCATTCTAATATAATAAAACGTCACTTGGTGTTAATAGAAGTGAAGAATAGACATTAAGAACCAGGCACCTGCTTGACAATTCGTTTTCGTTGTTGACCTTGGGGCTTTTTATTATTTTACATTATAATGCTGGCAACATGATAGAATTTCTAAATTGTCTATTTTATCAATCGATCAATGTTATGCTGCTTAGCTGGACTAGGTAAAAGCGACACGAATAGCTATGCTAGTGATGATGATGACGAGTATGATTCCACTGCATAGTAAACAAATACATTGACGCTTGGCTATATAAAATAGTTGTAGCGTACGGTCCTCTATTGTTCCGCGTAACTATCAAGTTTTCTTGCTAAAATTCCTCAGTTCTTTTTCGACGTAAATCGCTCAACCGTACTCCGGCCATCGACAAACTTGGTCCGGAATAACACGTTAGCGTTGCTAAAGAGTCCGTCCTTTAGCGAAACAATGATAAACTGCGAGCTCTTAAAGTGATTCTTGATCATTAGGCCAATATTTTGCGTGTGCGAGAGATCCAACGCGGCGTCCACTTCATCCAGGATATAAATTGGTGCCGGCTTGAATAGCAACATCGCAAGAATCAGTGATAAGGCTACGAGAGAACGCTGGCCTCCGCTAAGTTCCGTAAGCGACTCCTTCCAGACTCCACCGAACGACACCTGAATGGTGCAATGAAGTACGTCAATTCGAAATCTGTATATAGACGGAATAGACATTTCATGTCTATGTACTTATTTCATAAGCGATCACTGCTATACCGAGCTTTATCGTATGAGAATTGCCTCTTACCTCATCGTATCATTCCTTCATACTTATATAAAACAGTAAAAAACAGGTATTTTTGAGCAATTTTACATGCACTGTATAGCGAGTCAATGCAAAAAGATAGTTCTTGTCCAAAGAAAAAGAATATTGCAGAAGTGAGACTAGGCACTTGTACCTTAACCTCAAGACCATCCAGGAGGCTCTTGCCATCTGGTGGTTGCAATTTGGCATTGGCGCCTGTAAGCAAATTGCTGAAGATGTCCCCAAAATCCTTGTTCACTCGCTGATACGCTGCTCTAATCGTCGCCTCTTTCTTGATGTCGAGTTCTTTCATCGTCTGAAGTATGCTATCCTTATCCTTCATCACTTGGGTCCGCTTCTTCATTAGATCTTTGTACTGGGCTTCGATCTAAACACCACAGAGCCAACAGGGTTCTTATAATTACCAAAAAAAGATCGCTATGCACAAACAATTGAAGATTGTCAAACTATCAATAAACCCGGCCCCGTCGCTACGTGTCAACAAACACTGGTAGTCAACCTACAAGAATATGACTCATAGACACAGCGACTTAACGGCAAAGTTTCTGATTGACAGAAGTTCAAGGTTGCTCTTTCGCGTTATGACTCATAAATATTGTACGCTTCGAATGAATAAGGAACTATTTTATAGCTCCTTTTTTTTTTAATATATATTTTATAATACTAAGCAAGCGCTAACTAATAAACATAAAAAAAGCCGTCATTAGAGAAACACTGCCTACAGTTCGTTTCCTTCAAACGCACCTAACACTTTAAAACATTATCCGTACTTTTCGATGTACATCAGGCGCTACGGTAAGAACCACAACGACAAAACTTCGCGATAGATATGTACTAATATTCGCCCTCAGTCAGAATTCGTGGACTGCTAGAGCCATAAATAGGGTTTGACAAATCTATAAAATGTTGCCGAAAAATGCAAGTATAAGCAATACCGGAAAACGGTCAGGTCTAATTATCTTTAAGTATTTGAACGACAATTACCTGACTCGCTTGTGTATGCGCCCGAGCATTGACAGTCTTCGATAATTTCTCTTTCTGACTAGCTAACTCCTTCACTTTGCGACCAACCTCACGTGGTTCGTTTCGACCGAAGTCGTAGTCCGTATTTGGTTTTCCGAAATGCTCACGATCCTTGCGGATCCACGGATACTGGTCAAGCATCGCTTGGACGCCCTCCGCCGCATCAACTGCTTCTCTGCGCTTCTTTTTAACATCGTGCTCGGCCTGCTGATTGGAGAGTTTCATCTCGTCAGACTGTTTTTGCTTACGTTCCACATCTTTGTAGCGACTTGCGATCTCGGCAGATTGAGCCTGGACTAGTTGCCTGTGCTCCTTTAGCTTCAGCGCCGCGTTTTTCTTCGCTTCGATCCGAACTGCTAGAGCATCTTCTTGAGCTTTCAACTGCGTGGTTAACTCATTAAGTGCTTCATTACAAATATTCGACTTTTGCTGAGCCTCTGTAAATAGGCAGTACATAAACCGAATTGATAGGTTAGAATTGTCTAGCTAACGTACATGTGACCGCATTGAATATGAGCATACAAAATAAGCATGCCAAATTTACAAACGGAGTTTCCATTCTTGTAACACTGCAAGAGACGCAACGCTATAGGCCAAAAAAGAGGCTCACTTTCGCTATAACAAATTCCAAACATTTTTTTAAGAAATTTTTTGGAATTTATGTGACTGATAGGCTACTCGTATAAATGGTTGAATATGTACATACTGAAAACTTCATACCTTCATACACATACCTTCAATTTCTTTCGCAAGTAAGTCAATATCTCCGTGTAATTCCTTCAGTTTGAATTCCTTGTTTCCACATTTTTCTGCGGCCTCTTTCGCTATTTTCGCGCACCGCTCGATTTTCGCCTTGGCCTCTTTAATTTCCTTCTCTTGCTGGCCTTTGGCATTTATCATCTGATCTTTCAGCTTTTTAATTTTTGCATCGGCTTTCGTTTTTCGAACAGTCATTTCTTCAACAGTTTTTCGACGCTGCTCAAGCTCAGTGACCATCGCTTCGACTTCTTCTCGAAGCTGGGCGTGTGTGGTGTTTGCCAAACGGGTTTTCCACTGCTCCCATTCAACGCGTCGCTGCATTAAATCCCGATTAAGAGCGTTGAAGCGATCAGCTTGCGTTTCCGACAAGCGAAGCTCTTCTGAGATCCTCTCATAGTGTTCCTAAAGTCGAAAATAGTGTGTAGCATAGAGATATTTATGAGTCTTATTTTTATGAACAATAGTAACAGTATACTAATATGTAGACAAAAGTGGCAAAAGAATCTTAAGTAAGAAGAAATTAGTTACAGTAGTTGTTGTGTTGTTGAGTACTTTCTCCTGGTCAACTCTCGACCTGGATTTTTCCACTGAATCCGGCTTTGGTGTTTCTTCGGACCGCACCTCTACGAAGGCCATGGGCTGAACATGCTTGACCTTGTGGCTATGCTATATGTGTTCTCACAGTTTCGTTTTATGCTCTCCTCACTGTAGTAATATTTAAAAGTGATCTCGATTTTGCGCAAATGTCCGTGTCAAACACTGAAACAGTGCAGACGCACACAATAATAAATGGCTACGTTCAATAACTACATCAATGATTTCCTATTTCGGATTTAACTTACCTCAATTTGCTTTAGCTCAAGCTGAGTGGCCCGCCTTTGTTCAAGTTTCTCAAGTGCACTAGGTCCTTGAGCGGACGAACCTCCGCTCAGCATCCCGCTGGGATCACACGTTGAACCGCACGCCGATACTGTCTTAGTGTTCACTGACCTGTCGTAAGCGACCCGTTCAGCGATATCGAGTGATGCTGCAATCAATGTACGGCCAAAAACGTATTTCATCGTTTCCTCGAGTCGATGATCAAATGTGATTAGATCGAGCGCCCGGAACACGTTATTGTGTCCACCAACATTTTGGGCAGCTTGGAGTCGACTCTGATCAACTTCAGAACCCCGAATTTTGTTCAGTGGAATGATTGTGACTCGTCGCTGAAGTTGGCCATTCTTTAAGAGCTGTTTTGCTGTTTTGTCATTGTCAACGATCACCTGAAACAGTTTGCCACCGGCTGCTGCTTCGACGGCACGAGCCCATTTTCGGTCTTTCAGCTGGAATAACTGGCAGACTGGACCTATCACCTTAGAACGATCAAACCCGTGGTATGGGTCACGATAATTGAAAACCAGATGCTGATTAACTGCATCGAAGTTGTCTACCTCAGCTTTGAGCTTTCGAAGCTTAGGGACCAGTTCTTGTTTCTTACAGTCAAGTTCCTCAACAAGTTCCGCATCGTACCCAAGTAATGCCAGCTGCTCCTGCAGTTGTTTTACGGCCAATTCTCTGTTCTGTAAAATGTGGCGAAAATAAAACAATGCAAGAACTCGTTAGATAATGTTTTTATTTAACAACATTAAAAACAGTTTCGTTAAATTTGAAGCTAAATTAAACAGTATTTTTGCTGAATCGCATGCCAACCTTCACATTGAGTTGATACGTCACAACCTTACTGTCTGACTGCACTAGTAATAATAATAATAATAACAATAGGACATTTTTAAGCATAAGCATAAATTTTGTGCTTCATTTATAATCTCTGTACGACATGATTTCTTTTTTAATCAAAATTAGATACCTGCATTTCGGCATTTTCCTTCTGGAAGAAATTTTCAGTCTCGGCTAGTTGTTTGGCCTTTATCTTGTAGGCTGGCTCTATGTGTCGGATTGCGTTTTTTGCCTGCTGCATTTCATCAGTGCAAATAGCAGATTCGACTTCCGCCTGTCGAAGTTGTTCCGTAACAGTTGTCGCTACTCCATCCTCGTTGGTTGTCATACCTCAAAACAAACAAGCCACGCATAAGGATATTTATATAAAGGCAACATGAATTATACTTTCAGTTTCATTATAAAGGGCGGCATCGAACGACTAGAAAATTACCGTAATGTTTGAAATGTAAAAAAAACAAAAGAAAGCCTATTTTACCCAACGATAGCCCTTTCACCTAATGAAAGCGTCCGTAGTTGTCTTGAAAGATGCAAAAACAAGTTGAGAGATAAACTCAAATAGTTGTAGTCGTATTGCTGAACTTGCTTTTTGGGGACGAGCGATTTCATGTAGTTGAAAGCTTAATCATCTAGACTAAGAGGTAGAATAATGTAGGTTAAGTATCATTTGGAGAAAACTAGTAGGTTATTTAACACTTAATATAGCAAGTTCTAAATATAGTAATTCAATAGATCACACTTAAGTCAATAAGCTTGAATGGGACACACAAACTTGAACTGTATATAGCGGCGTACCCATAGCAAGCGCTTCTAGGTTTTTCTTTGCTAAATCCAGTTCCTTTTCGGCTTGATTCTTGTCCTCAAGCAGGGTCCCCGAAGCTGCTTTAAGTCCTTCAATATCAGCATGTTTTTTCGCAATCTGGGATTCAGCCTCCAGGATGTTCTTGCTTGCCTCCTTCAGTGACTTTCGTTCACGATTTACCTGCTCGTTTAAATGTTTAACATCCGATTCGCCTTTGGCTTGCTCCAACTCACGTTTCTTTAACTCTTCTTCTAGACCCTAAGAAAAATTATACAATACACAAACACGTACATGACGTATCGTTAAACCACCTATTAATTTAATTATACTCATCAACTCGAAACGAAGTGTACCTATGCTTTGTTTCGCACCCAGGCCAACTCACAGTTCCCTACGCAAAGAAAATGCGTTACCACTATTATACTGCTATATTAGAGCAGGCTACCACCATTATACTGCTATATTACAGCGGCAGTATCGTTGAATCAATTAAGATCCGACTCATTTGTCTTCATTACGTTCCAGTTTTGAATTAGCCTTTCCGTGGAAGTGATTCAGTTGCGTTAGTTCTTCTTGCACTGATTGATTAGAGTTTTGACTTTAACAGACATTTTTTAGCACGCAGAATCTGCTCTCACCTGAAGCTTATTGCCACTTTGTTGATCTTTATCCTTCTCAAGCTCTTTAAGTTCCTCCTTCGCTTGTAGAATTTGTTCTTTAAGTTCCTCAATTTTGGCTAAATTTTCTTCTACAGTCTTTACCAACTGCTCAACTTCGTTAGCCAAACGCCGCTCGCCTTCCTCGGCACAGAGAAATTGCCATGCCGTGTGCACTTTTTGTAGCTGTTCTAGCTGGCGACAAATCGTGTTGTAACGAGCAAATGCTTGGCGGTCCTCTGCAAGCTAAGAGCGAACGAACCAAAACTAAGCACGTTAGTAGTTTATAACTTTTTTTTACTATTACACAAATTATGTGGTATCTTATAAGGTAAGATAATGGATAATAGAACCAGACGTAAAACTCATAAGGTGAGTTTTACGTCTGGTTCTATTGCCTTAGTTAAGCACTGCCTCAAATGGCTAGAAGTCCCTCCCGACATGAAATGTGTCTAAACGCGGTTTTGAACCTAGACAACCTCACGTGCACCTCCGACTTCCTTACTAGTGGGTTAGTATTTTTCTGTATGGACTGATTTTGCTGTCCTGCAGTTACAGCTCATCACATAAATCGCTACTTAAACGTCTCTTAAAAAAAGGCCTGCAGTTAAAACAGCTCATCTGCATCGAAAATCGGTAATTATTATAGGTCTCACTTTTTAACTTCCTAAATTTCAGAATTATAGCACATTGCTCCAAATAAGCACTGGTGATCATTGATTTACCTTAGGCACCCGGCTCAGGCCTGAATCCTAAAATCTGGTCAAACATTCGCAAACATCCATTCGTTTACGTTTTATCTAAAAAAAAGTGATAGGTATACTACTTCTAATACCTAATTGGACATCTACCTTCGTCATCTGTGGCTCAAGATCTTCCTGCAACACCTGCTGTGTCTGCATGAGTTTACTATCCTTTTTTTCTATCGTTCGCCGCGTTTCTCGTTTTTTGTCCTCATACATGCGGGTTCCGGTAGCCTCTTCCAACATGGCCAGGATTTCTGGCGGTTTCATGTTTAACACTTTTGTCACTCGGCCTATAACATTCAACCATCACAAATACAGTGCATTTACGTAAGTATACTAATTTCAGGTAAAAAAAAATACACAGAACTATTGAGGCTACCTTAACTTCCTATACATAAAATTAACATTTTGAAATGCTATAGAATAGATAATAGTAAAGAAGTCAACAATTTCAGAATACTACACATTTTACATAGAATAATGATAATAATAATAATAGACTGACTCATATCGAGCAATCTATAAACTGCATATCTTTTTGTTTCTGGACACGCTTGTGTATCTTAATTACTGTGCTTAATGTTCCGCTACTTTGCTCTTTAAATACAAAACGCTAGGTTAATCTAGGTTGAGCTCAAACTCACCTTGCATTATGAGAAAATGCGGATTATTAACGTTCAGCGACACTGATCCAAAAAGATCCTTAACTTTATTAGCTGGCACCACGGTTCCATTAATCAAGTACCTATTGATATATTAAAAAATAACACGATCTGTCAGCAATAGAAATTATTTCTATATTTAGATTTTCTTTCAAAACTGCTAAGTACGGTCATGGAACTAAGGTTGTATCTAGTCAAAGTAACATATATCCGCATACTCCTGTCAGTTTACTAGAAACAATACTAAGAAAAATTTCGTATGACGGAAAATATCTGATAACAGTCCACAAAAGTAGTTCGGTACATCTCGATGATCGCACCTGTTCTTGCCCTGCTGCTTATAGACCTGCCGAGTGATCGTAATCTCGTTGCACGTATCATAGCCGACGGGACTCTGGGACTTATCGCTATTGTCGAAGACGATGGATACGGTTGCCTTCTCGATTCCCGCCTGACCATTTTTGTAGATCAGCTCTTGAAGGTTATTGGCGCGTACATGTGACAAATTCGTGATGCCTGGGTCATGATACACAATCGTTAAGAAAGCGAAGAACAATTAGATCCAGCAAAAGACAGGCAAGACAACGCAAAAATGGAATAAATACGAATGTCTGTTATAGAGACGGCATAAATATTGTGCAACTTGAAGTATGATATTTTCATGTTGCCCTGTCCAAATAGTCCATAACAGTCCGCAATGCTTTGCCAGCGGCTGTAGGGCTCTCATTTGGCAGATAGAGCTGTAATATTAATCTGACAGAGGAGAACATAGGAACCTATGTTTTCCTCTGTTATATTGGCAATACAGTGAATCATCGAAACCTTTATGCGATGACGAAATCATGCCAAGCAATGAGAGTCGTGGAAATACAACTAAACAGCTAAAATAGTGCACAGTTACTTCACCAAGTCTTTTACTCATGATTATCGATTTCTAATACCTCTTGACCTCCATTGCATACAGCATACATAAAAAAAAGCTTTTCATTTACCTAGCAGTACAATAGTATCGTCTATATATATATGCAGTTATACAATGGAACATCCTATTTTTTTTCGACGAACTGGTTTGGATTTCGTCGTTGGCTGAGAAAGATAGGTAAACTTAAGGTCACTCTATCTACATTTATATAAGACTTAAGATGGTTCTATTATATTATTATTTGCTTAATTACAGCAAGCAATGCAATATTTGTTAGTTGAATCAACAGCGTACAAACTACATAATTTATTTAGGTGGGCAACGACCGTTTCAACCAGTGCCTAAATCTGTTTTCCTTACCTAAAACGAAGCAGATCGAATCCAGGATATTAGATTTTCCCGAGCCATTCAGTCCTGTAATGGCGTTGAACGACGAATCAAAGTCCGTGATCTCCGTCTTCGTCGCGTACGACTTAAAACCATCGAGTATAATCTTTGTTATGTGCATCTCGTTTTTGGAACCATCCGGATGGCTGTTAACCTTCTAACACCACCTTCCAGCGGACTCTGCTAGCGACGCAGACCAACAACACAAAATAATGCAGCGTCGATTTACTGACAAGAAATAAGAAAACGCCGGACAGGGACACGCACCACGCAAAACTTGCACCGAAACACAAAACGAGAAAATTCGAACACTAAATTTTCATTTAAATCCAGTATTCGACCAGGGCGCCAGTAACCGTTCGATTTTCGAACCGCCAAGACGAACATTTGTTTACGTTGCTTCGCCTACGTCTGTTTACAAGTTAGAACGGTCTGCTTTTTTCGTCTGCAGTACATTGCGAACCCGCTCAGGAATGCTAAATATAACCCGCTAAATATACTAATAGCGCAGAGTGTCATGGTGAAACTCCAGACATTTTTCCTTTCGGGAATATATAAATAGTAAATCTGCAGCTATTCAAAGAGTGTATATCGACCCAGGATGCTAAAGGTGAACGTCTTGAATATCATGAACGGATACTGACAGAGAAGTACAATACGATTTGAGAAAGTCGAACCTCAAGCGGCATTATCTGGCTGAGAACACCTGCTACACATTCGTTATCTGCTGTGTCTATGATTTTTTTGGGTTTTAGTGATTTGACATAAAGTGAAATTACGGTTTGATACTTCAATTCTGAATCACGTGAATGTTCGTCTTTCGATCGTTTATATCGATTATTGGCTAATGTAATAAAACATTAGAAACATTTCTGCGGCAACACTAATAATACAGTAACGAACCCAGTAAAATCAGAGCTCAGTGTAGCACTCCATGTGATAGAGACAACTTTATTTAAAAAGTGATAACTTCGCGAGACTTGCTTGCATATAATGGCGCGCAACAACCCAGATTAACTTAGTCATTAACACATTGACGTTAATATAATTCCACCAGTCAATGAAAATATTTTGGAATACACACACATTATGGATAATAAAATACCGAATAATATCTTGAAAAACATTAAGGTGCGAGTTGAAGTTAGCCATAAAAGCCATAAAGAGCCATAAAAAGCGTAAGCTATATCTTTGTAATGTATAAAAAAAAGTCAGTTCCTAGAGTTGCGGCGGTACAACGCATCTCTACATATATGCTACCGCATATAAATCCCTGATCCATCGAAATACACGTACATTTAATAATCAAAATTTTTCAACACCTTCACCACGTAAATATGACACGATACATGATATGACTAACACTAATGATAGAATTCAACTTGTGTAAAAGGCGAATCGAAAGACGGTAGCACAGAAATAATATTTGGCTGGATCTGTTGTTATTCCTCCTCAGTAGTTTACAAAGTTTATAAGGAAACTTCGCTATAGTTCTCTGTAGATAACCCAGTTAGTCCCAAGTATTCCTTTGTCGAGCGAATTCGTACGCAGAGTATCATAAAAATTATCATGGAAGTATCTTATTATATATAGACAACCTATTTAGAAAACTTCCGTAAGAATCTCGCATGAACCTCTTTATAACCTTCTTTATATCGCAGTAATAAAAAATCTCCATCCTTAATCATGACAGTGATTTATATCGAATTACTTTAGCAGTCTTTTTCTTTGTGACTGGTGTATTTTTGGAGTATTCAACTCGATTATTAACAAATTATTGCTTAGTTAGCTTGTGTGTTTTGGGCAGTAAGGCCCAGCAAACTACAAAAACTAAATGACCGACTAGACTACGAACTAATGCTACTTAGTTGCATAAATTAATCGACAAAGGACTTTATCGTGCCCTTGACTGGCCATTCAATATTGATAAATCGTTTTTCCGATTTAACTTTGTACTGCAGGGTCTTCTAAACGATTCTGGGCATCGTGCAACAATGGATTCTTGGACCTCAAACCCGAAGGTTCAAACAAAACGTGCCGACTTGGTTAAAAAGAAAATTCAAAAATTAATTTCTGACGGTCAGTATATGTAGGTATGCATCTCTTTTTGGCATTGGATTATTTGGACATGACAAAGTTTCTGTACAATTTTGTTCATGCATCTAAATTTATTACTCACTTATGCGACGTTTTCCGCATGGTTAGGCCCATCGCTTCTTCAAGTGGTCAGCGACTTTGACGGTACTTTGTCACGATCACACTTTGAAGGCCGGACAATCAAAAGTTCGTTTTGTGTCGTCGAAAATGATCCTCGGGTAATTTCGGTAAGGCTTATTATGTAACTGTTCAGTTGCAGCTTGGAAGTTGTACAGCATTCGTGTGCGTTTCGACATACACCGCAAAGGTAACCAGTAGAACTAAATACAAAAAATATCGATATTCTGAGCGGAATCATAAACGAAAATGTAATGTATTTTTTATAATATTTTTGTTCATTTGAAGAAACAAATAACATCTCACACCCTTCTATGTTTGCTTTGTCTCTTCATAACCCTTCATGAAAGATCTTGTCAGCGGAAGCACTTGAGGCTTACCGCCTAATGAACGAAAAATATGTCGCGATCGAGGTGGATCCGAGTCTGACTCGCGAGGAGAAGTTTCCGCACATGGTCAAATGGTAAATATTCGCTGACAGTTGTTGACATAGCGTCAAACCATATACTCTTTGAAATATGGAGTTACTTCGATGATGAATTTAGGTAAAACAACACTTTGAATGGATGGAAAAAATGTTTCTCAGACAGCTATCCCGCAAGAATAAAAGTGACACCCATTGGTTGGCTATTGTCATTCTATTAAATGCATCTCGCTTATCTCCCTTAACTAACTTGTACCATTCATTATAGTTCATTTTATACGGCATAAATAAAGTTAACTCTAGGACTCCTTGCAACGAACTCTTACTCATGGTGCATTTTCTTTATAGGTGGACCGACAGCTATGCCACCCTCGTGAAGGCAGGAATCCAGGATGAACACTTGCGGGATATTGCTCGACGGGGTGAGATCTTGCTGCGGTGTCGAACGCCTGATATGCTGAAACTATTAGAGGCAAACGATATACCGTGTCTGGTGTTTAGCGCCGGCATAGGCGAGATTGTCTCGTATACACTGACACATAATCAAGTTCTGTTATCAAATGTGAAAGTTATTTCCAACTATTTCAAGTTCACCGACACGGCGAACGGAACGAAAGCACAAGCGCCGGAGCAATTAGTACATACGTACAACAAAAACGCGGAACACCCTATTGCAAAGGAGTATTTTTCTAGGAAGGAGGTAAAGTATTAAATTTACTTGTTTCCAGTTTCAGTGGGTGACGATCGTGCGAAAATATACATGGATTACTAAACGTATTGCTATAAAGACACGTCTGAAGTTTTTTGGTTTAAAAGAAATTTTTCGATGTCAAGCATTTCGAAGACTAGTAAGAGGACCAAATCCGTTCTGATCAATCTTATTTGAAATAGACAAAATCGCTGCTGTATCGAGAGAACTGCATTGAGTAAACTCGATGCAAATAACATGTTCCTGGGCCAGTTATTCGGTTATCTCAAGTGAAATGGCTTTAGAGTAGGAGCAGGTAATTTTCATTAATAAAGTAGTTTTAATTCGTATTGTCCTACATTTCAGAGCAGTCCGTAAGGCCTGCATGTATAGTTCGGTTACTATGCATGCTCGTGACCACTAATATATACAGTGAAAATGTCTGTAAATGATTCAAATGCAGGTACAATTACGGAGAAACGTCATTTTGCTTGGAGACAACCTGGGCGACGCTCATATGATCGACCGAGCACCATTCATTGTTCAGGGGCCGTCAAATGGATGCCCCAACGAAGTTCAATTCAACGATATTCACGGGGGTTCCAGCAGTTATAGCACAGTGCTAAGAATTGGTTTTTTGAACAGCAAAATCGAGGATCGATTATCCAGTTTCCTAGAGCATTTTGACATAGTTCTTCTTGACGATCAGACGATGAACGTACCCTTTGAGATCTTCAAGGCCATTACTGCCGTATAAACAGCGATCTTCTGAACTTTGAGCGTTATCTGGAGTGCATGCATTTGATTTAAGGTTTGAAAATATCTTGAAGAATCTATTTTTTGAAGTCATTGTCCGATGCAAAAATTATTGATTATGCAGTATTTTAGATTATCTTACGGTGTGCAAATTAACATTGTAAATATGACTGAAGATAAAGAGGCCAAACAAAGGTTTTTGTATTTTAAAAGTAATACAAGTGTTATAATTGACCTCTGTAATAACTCCTACCTCGAAATGGAACTAGACGTTGATTATCAAAATAAAGTCCACGATAGACTGGTTTCCGGTTCATTTACGCGAAGTCATACATCCGGCTCGTTAATAATTTGTTAATTGAGGATCTTTTTTAGGTTGGGGTCGGAGATCAGCCAAAACGGTCGTCATAAGATGGTTATGAGTTTATTAATCTAGAGTAATCACCTTGCTTTGTATATCTTGTCTGCATTGACTGAATTGATCAAGATATATCGATCATTTCATAAATAGAAAAGAAAAGTATCCCGTTAAGGTTTAGTTCAGCTGCTAATTGTTGTAAAAAGTCGAAGGTATGCATGTATTGTCTTAGAGTCATGGCGTCTCTCGAGCATAAAATGCTGGCGCTAACATCATAGATATAACTATTGCTCAAGCCTGTTTTATTTAGTATTAATTTTTTTTTGTTTTTTGCATACGTCTGAATACGAGACGTGATAAGTCTCTAACTTAGCTATTCAGTTTTTTTTTCTTATAATTACTGTCGTACGGTATGTTGCATTACAAAATAAAAAAAAACTGTGAAGTGTTTAGTGTCAAGTTGACAATAATCAGTTTTTATTCATATCTCTCGGCCAGTTCAGTTTACCTACGTTAAAATATCTTGACGTTCTCTATTTTGAGATAGAATTCAGGGCGAACGGGAGGTAACTTTTTTACTTTTCAATCCTTTACTTTCAGTCCCTCATTTTGATCAGGTAACAGCCTCGATACTGTCACGTCTTCTTGGTATTGTCGTAGTTCTTTTGGCGGAACCGATCGTTGATATTCTTGCTAGAACTTCTTGCCACAGGGGAGGAGTTGGAATTATATGACGGCTAGTGCCATCTATACCAGAGTATCAATTTGAATTTACTGCTCTGCTTGATCAAGCAAGAACTGATATCAGTGTTCATCATTCGTGGTCAGTTATTATACAAACTAGCATACCGACTTGCATTTGCCTATTGAATGAACATTAAATGTTAACGATATAGTCCTTTAAAACGAATACTTGACATGAATTCCTTGAATTTGACTTGTTCGAGACAGTTTTAAAAATACTAAAGAAATTAAAATAGAAACCTCATAAGATAAATCAGACCAAAGCAAACCACTAATCTTACTTCATAGTAACTTAGCCTATATATAAAATTATAGAGTTAGGAAGCAGTATTGTTTTGGAATCATTGATATCATTTTTACGTTTATTAATCATTTATGATCCACTACAAAGAAATAATCCGCACAATTTACCAGTCTACTCAATTTTTCGCCAAACACCACTTGCCATTGAAAAAAAAATGGCGCTATTTTCTCAAATAATTTGAAAACTTAAAAAGGCGCTTCCGCAGCGTTCCTAAAAGTGCGGGGTAGGTAGCTTTAGGGAGAGAGCCGTGTTACACGCGATTACGAAGCCATGATAGTCAGACGAACCATGTACATCATCATGAAACAACAGAATGAGAAAGAGCTTTGGCTTACTGGGCCCGAATAAACCCAATAAGTGAGCACAGGCGATCACAACAGCTGTGAACATTTACGTGGTGTGGCTGCTGCCTGGGGTAAACAACAGCAGGTCTCGTCGTCTACTGCGCAGTTGTTTGCACGATTGTTTTGCGGACATGATAGGGCATCAGGCAGAATAAAAATAAAGCAGGAGCGTTTTCCACAGAAAATACGCAACAGTGGTGCATCGGAGTTTCTCGATTTGTGTTGTGCAATCGTAAGAATGCTGAGGGCATCATACGATGAAATGATTTGCTACTAGTCGATATTGTGTCGTCAACAAGCTTGCGGTTGTTCCATCTGTGTAAGCTTAGTGCGGGTAGAAAGACAAGTGTGATTGAATCAGCGCGAAGACTTTTGCGTCTTTGTGAGGCGACATGATGGAGATCCAATCGAAAGAAGATTTGTTTGTCACGCTCGATGACTATGCCATGCAGGTTAGACTTCTTGACAAGGCCCGATCAAAACAATTAGCGTTGAGGCTGATCTTGTTGGCGGGGTCTGGGAGTTCTTATTCTGAGCAGCTTATTCATCGATGGCAGTTACTGGTGGATGCAATATTAGCTTTTGGGCGTGGGTCGTGAATGTCACGAGGGTTAAAGAACGAACACCAATTCTAGATCACCACTAATGCATTTGTAGGTTGTCATACATAGCGTTCACCCGAGCTGACAGTAGCAGAATTGGCTCACAATCGCACTTTATGCGGGTGTACCTAGTTCAGCTAGTGATAACTAGCTTTGAGTCAACCATGAAAATTGAACTCACAGCAAAAGGAGCCCAAATAATACATTTCTACATAAGTCACATAAGGTGAGCATGCTAGTATGTCCAAATGTCATCATAACATGCTGTACCGTTCAGCGTGCGGAATGGTATAGACTTTCGGTGCGAAGAATGCACACGCGCTATTATAGGTGGTCTTTACTTCTTAGTTTCTTTATCTGTGTGCTATGAAGACTACCCTTTCAAACGGCACGGAAAAAACGTTTGCCCTCATTTTTCTTTTTCCTTTTTCTATTGCGGCGTGTATCATATAAAAACTAAAGAAAGTAAAATTTTGACGCAATGCGGCAATAGTAATTATTGGTAAGCGCAACCAAAACCCCAGTTGCAGAGCTTCCGTTAATGGCAGTTAAGATTCTGTCACATTTATGAAAGAAAGCGTCAGACAATATGGGTACATTATATTCAGGATATATAATATATATATAAATATATATATTAGATACCAAAAAGCGCGACTTTTCTTGACACTTGCAACGAAATTTCAGGAAATCTTTCGTCTAGATAGTCCATAAAAATTTAAACATAGCTTGAAAACATTCAGTTTTCTCTTCATATCATTCATATTTAGATTACGATATTTAAATTATATTACGAAGTAATATTTATTAAATGTATAACTTTTCCTCGTACTGCGAAGGCCTTATCGTTTTGGTCAATATGCTGCTGATAACGGCGGGCTATTCGTTTATAATCTTCAACAAAAATTTAATTTGATGTAGTGACGCATTCTTGCTAAACTCCAGCTTTTAAATCTCTCAGTGTCCCCGGTTTTATGGTGCAGAGTTTGTTATATCTACAAAAAAGGTCCATTGGCATCAGGTCTAAGACACAAGCAGGGCAACCTATGAAATATTTACGTCAAAACCATGGGTTCAGAAGAGAATTTTCAAGAAAAATGTATAAGCTATCGCGTTGTTGGAAATAAGATTTGCAGTTTTTAATAATAGTTTCCTGAAGAATGCGTGATAAAAGAAATTTTTGCAATAAACATAAGTAAATGGCATTAGTTACAGTACCGTCAACAAAGGACGATCGAAATGAATAAAAGTGTACACGTTTTTTCAGACACCTTGGATGTATAGACATATTTACGTTTGTCCAGGTAGTCTCGGAAACTGCAAGATTTCGATCAATTTTAATTAGTAAGTTTCGCCTTGCAGAAAAACTCAGTCCTAAGAACCCCATGTTCGGAAAAACTTTTTTTGTTTTTACAATGGGGATGTGGATGTCCGGTTTACACCTTATGAGAGTGTGGCAAGCAAAGCTGCAGCATTTCATTATTAATATCAAATAGGCGTAATGGTTGAGGCTATTTGATTTCGGTACTACCCGAATGTTTGGTTGTGTCATTGTTAAAAAAAGATGGTACTGTAGTTTTATTAAGTAACGAAACGTGCAACAATTTTTAACTTATTTTTTACCAATCGTATTATTCGTGTTTTTCTATGCCTTTCGCTTTTCTGCATTGTCCTTCTCACTTTCAGGATGATGAACGTGATCTGGACTTCAGTCCTGGTGCTCAGAAGCGTACACGGCGTAACACTCGAAAAGGGAGCGCTGGATCGGTTGTACCGCTATCGACGTCCCTGCCAGCATCATGGATGCACTGCTCAGCGCCCGGCAAGGGTGCCGAAATGAAGGTACGCCTCGGGGGCCGTTTAGAAGACACCACACTGACCCACATGGCCAATCCAGACATGGCCAGTTCACTGGGTTCTCCGGACAGCACAGCAAGCACAGAATCACCCCAACAGCAGGCAGGCATCGCGCCAGCTCCCTACGTAAGTGGAGTCCATGGTAGCCCCCAGTCATGGATCAAGATCTCGAGAGTTGAACGTCGTGTATCAACAGTCGAAGAACGAACAACTTGAAATTTACTCTCTGACTGATGAAACTTGATTGAAGAGGAATAAAAACCCAATCGATGAAACGATGAAACTCAATTCAACCCACGTCTATTGGAACAATCATATCGTGAATAATATTGAGATAACAGTGACGACAGAAGCATCTCGTAAGGGACTAAACTGCTTGCTGAATAATCCCGTTACTCAATGGCAAATTAAAAGGGGAAAAATCGATACTGCCTGCTATTTATTTTGTTGATGGTGATGATGATAGTCGCGACAGAAAACCCCGGAGACATCATTGATTCAACCTCTTAGCCTACAATTAGTGTCAAAGATTTTTTTTTTACTATTCTTTCAAGGCACTTACGGCTGAGCAGTTTGAATGAGGAAAAGTATCAGCGGACGTTTAGAGTACCCGCTGAAGCGTCTCATTCGTGCTTTGCTTTGTTGCTTTTCATTCCTACTGCTTTGATGGAAACAATTTAATCACCGCACGTGTGCTCGGGACTACCTAAACGTCTTTGGTTACTGGCTTATGACGATAGGAAATCGTATATAACGTTAGCTAGTTCATGTTGAGTTCGTTCCTCTCCATGCTATCGATGCTGACGGAAGTAGAGGTCGCCTCTAATTCTACTGAAGTATTTTTGGAAAAAACCTGTCTCCGCATACATACTTCATGTATATAAACCTGGCATATATCAAAAAGGACGCAGTTGACGTGTTGAGCTCCATCGCATCGAAAGAATACGGAATAGATTTCGATTTCGTAATTAAGCAAAAGTACAACCGACAACGTATATTCTTGTCTAATTAGAAGATTCTTTGTGTGCGGTTTTTCCATCAAGCGGTTCTCGTGGCCGTCAAGTCAAGCCAGGTCCTCGTGATTCACTCAGCTCGTCTTGTCCAGCCGCCTGCTCTCAGGAAGCCCTCGCTGTATTCAGTCTTACTGTTTAAATGTCATTGCTTCAACTCTTAGAAGCTTTCACAAGTCCATATCAAATTCAATACAAGTGGAATTTGTCGAAGTATGATAGTAATGTTCGAATAAAAGGGATACTTAGCGTACACAGATGCATATATGGCAATAGGAGAAACGTTTAATGTCGTATAGTATCGACTGCTTTCTGCTTGGTTTCATGCTTCATGCACTCAATGCGCAGATGAGTGAAACCATGTTGGTCTTATTTATGCAAGGCACTATATTTGGTATGGTTGATGTAAAAAACAAACAAGATGCA
Organism: Varroa destructor; assembly: GCF_002443255.2. Classification (NCBI taxonomy): domain Eukaryota; kingdom Metazoa; phylum Arthropoda; class Arachnida; order Mesostigmata; family Varroidae; genus Varroa; species Varroa destructor. The sequence goes on along the minus strand of NW_019211457.1, from coordinate 837,081 downwards.
AATTATACAGCTATCCAAGATTCTATTCAAAACCTTGATTCCTGGTAACAAGTAAAGCTGGGATTGTGCATTTCAAATACTGAACTAAATAATTTTGTTAGTTAGTTGTTGTTAAACGAACTTCAGGTTTTTTTTCGCGAGCCTCACTCTGAATTAGCTTTTAATATGACCGTAGTATAGAAACGGGCATCTTTAAAATATACATATTTATCCCGTAGATGTGGCTGTGCTTTTCGCAGTGATGATTTTGCTCTTGAGGACTACCCAAAGTTATACAAATATGTATAAACAAAAGAAATTTACGATCAGATTGACTAGATATATCTATTCAAATATGTTAATACCTTATCAGTCATAATAAATTTATAAATGGGTAGAGTCTTCGTATGAGCTGTATGTTCGGCAAAATTAATTACAAAAATAATTACGCGGTCGTAGTTGATGGATTTTGTAGTAGTTGGATTTTCGGTTTTGTGTTGGTATATACCATCCCTAGTTAAAAACTATAGCGACTCGTGTGGTTTGGACACAATTTTCTCATCAACTTCCTTTCGAAACAAATCCAGCCTTCTAGCTGCTATGTAAATAGCACAAAACCAATTTTTGATAAAAATTTTGATGTTTTAGAGCCGCTAACCCTAAACTATTAAATGTTTTAGTTTACATTGATCAACGCCTCGCTTGCTTGGACGAGTATAACGAGCATAGAGTATTTTTCGTGCGGTTCTATTTCGTTAGTTTTTGACCGATTTTTTCTACCCTTTGATAGTGTTCTCATGATTTTATCATTTTTCATATGAATTTCGAAAGGAAACTCGGTGTTTGTTGAGAATCTCTTTGAAATAGATAGAATGTTCGTTATTATAGACTTGAGCGTGCAATATCTTATGATGTCCTTTTATGTTGTGTTTAAGCGACTGTGTCACATTAGTGTTTCTAAAGGTTGCCTTTCTGCGATTGGGTGGTCGTATATCTACAGGTTCGTCTTGAAAGAAGTCGACAGAGTGCACGAGAATGCCGGGCCCGTAAAAAATTACGGTATCAATACCTCGAGGAACTCGTTAGTCATCGGGAAAAGGCAGTCCTTGCACTTCGAGAAGAGTTTAGTCGGGTTAGTTCAAGCATAGAACATTCAGATACTGCATTCGTTCAAAATTGTAATTTCATTGCTGCTTACATAGCTTGTATTGTAATTCAGAAGGGCACATTTTATTCCTTTATTCCAAAGGATTTTCAGTTTGATAGAGGGATAATGCTTATATTATGATAGCATAAGATATCGGTTCGTTTTTAGCGAGTATAAGACTAATCCATAATTGTAACATACATCTTTAAATGACCACATCAAATACAAGATCAGAAAAGTTAAGCGATTTATAGAATATTCAATCAAAAGGGTGTATTGTACAAGGCATAATTCTAGACCTAAATGACTCTATAAATCACATGAATTATAACGCTAGTAATTGAGTTACTTGCATAAAAGCCTAGGGAAATTCTTAGGACAATTTTTATGCAGCCAGGATAATTCAGCTTTTTTGTCGGTATTCCTTTGTAGAACATAAAACCTTCTAGCTGCCATGTAAATAATACATAACCAGAGTATAAGAAGATTCTAATACTTCATGACGTGTTTTCATAGAGTACGTTTAATTAGCACTGTACCTGTTTTTATAGGTGAAGTTTTTTCAGTTTAAAATGTTATTGTGCGGCTACAACAAAGTAAATTTGTTAGTTTTTTAACCTACCTAATACAGATTAGCATAGTTTGTTTCTGTACGCTGCTGCGTCTTCCCAGCGCGTGCCAAGAAAAACCTAGGCAGATTCCTAAAAAAGCCTCGCACAATCATTATAAAACGCGTAAATCAGAAAAAACCGTATCAATTTGAAATATGAGTTTTTGTTTTAGCTAGAAGTAGCATTGATAAAAGTGTTTTTTGTTTCAACAGTGACGTAAACATTTTTTTTAAATGGGACTTCTCTTTTGTTCCAGTATGTGTCGTTGTTCCAGGAGATCGATAATGGCAAAATGCCACCCGACCTTGAGCTGATGCTCAAAGACCCATTAGATTATGCGTGGCGAGAATACGCTCGAAAGGGTCCGTCTTGTGACTCAAAAAAGGCCATACAACAGTTGGGTGGGGGTGGAGGTCCAAGCCACACCTAACTGAATTCAGCTGCTAATTCCTTTCGTCGCCCTAGCATCGGCTGCCTGTTCAAGCGACATGTACACAGAAATTATGTCTTCATTAACACGAGTTTTTACATTCACGATCATTTTGTGCGGACAAAAATGTCTAAATTTATTTTAAACACACATTTCTCAAACATGTCTATAAGATAAGCGTTGATTTTTCGTAGTTTTTTTTTTTCGTGTCGAATCTAAAACACACGATGTTTCATTTTGAAATGGCATTAAGGTGCAGGCAGATCTTGCCTTTGTTTATTTGCTCTGAAGGCAGCGCATATTCAAGTTCAACGACAATGAAGAAGAAATGGAATGCGCGCGCGGCTATATTGTGGGCCCTTATTTTTTGTTATTTTATATGATCATTAATTGTAAGGAAAAGACAGTTGTGACTTGTCGCGTCCTATGCGGTTGTTGGTGTTGGGTACGCGTGTTTCAGGCATTATAGGTAAAGGGTAAGTAGGTTTTGCAAAGAACGGAGCATACGAAAGAGTTAATACCAATGTTGATGCCCTTGTAGATTTCGATGCAGAACGGACAACTCGTTGCCACGTTGACCAAATCTGTGGTAATGCACAGAGAATCGTAGGTCTCAAGAAATGTTTGAGATTGATTTTATTCCTTTTTGTTTGCTGGTAATCTATTCTATGTTAAGCTGTATATCTAATGTCCCGATAAAAATACAGTATTGTATTCATTCTGCACTACTTATCATTTTCTAAGCTGCAGAAGATTCTCTAAAACAAATGCTAGTGAAAATAAAAATGGTACCTCGAACAATACGCCCAAAAGCTACGGTTCTGTTGATGCGATCATGTGATCTACATTACACAGTTTAGGGAAATACTGTTAAACGAAGCATAACGAATAAACGACGTTAAGGTCCGCTGATGCTTCTGACAGTTGAGTGGCAAATTGTTTCTTGAATATATAGGACAAGGCCAAGGTTCCGGTAGTGAACCGATTGTACATAGGGAAAATAAAAATTGATGTCCTTGTTAAACGCAACTAAAATTTGCGTTGTTATTAAAGACAAAGTTAAAATAAATGCTTTTACATTTAAAAACATTTTCAAATACGCGCTATTTTTATCGATGACCTTCTGCTATCTTTCTGGTAACACCATAATACGATCACTGTGGAAATTCTGCGGTTTCTGGGTGAAAAATTATGACAAGTGATTCTGCCATGCTTTCATCAACATTATTATGAATTTCTTCAAAGAGCGAAACAAATGTCGAATGGTGAAGACCCGTGGTATAACAACGAATTGCAATTTTGCTTTCAATTCTTCTCTGTTGAGCGGTTAAAGATGTAAGTCGTCTAGCGTTCTCACGATGAAAGGCCACGCGTTATTTGTCAACTAGTTCTAGTCGTTTTATTTCTAACAACTTGTTGTAGTCTTGTGAACTGTTAAGAGAAAGTTAAATCGATTGCTTTGGCAGGCGACAGCAACTCGTAATGCACGACTTCTTTCGAATCCCATTAAACACGCAGCATGATCTTTTTTTGAGTCAATCTGGGCTTCGCCACAGATTAGAGAGTACATTTTTTTCAGTTGTATGTAATTGTCGAATATGATCCGCTTTCTATCCCTTGTAATCAGGAAGGATTCGATTTCGTTACGTTTCCGTAGAGCTTCGTTGCTGGGAACAAAATCGAGTAAATTATTTAGCGTGAATTCGTATAGTATTTCAAGATGGAGCTTTTTTTTGTGGCCTGATTGCCTTCTACGGTTGGATGTTAAATTCTTTGGCGACACTATGGCTACCTACGTGTGGATTTTGCTTGACTTTCACAGCAATAATTTCATCAGCTTCCTGGTCAACTACCGCGAGAAACATCTTTTTTAAAAAAATTTCACACGGCTTAAATAACCTGAGATGTATATGATTTGAAAGCCATCTAGCTAGAAAAACTATCAACATTTTTCCTGTACCTTGTACTTCTGTATTTAAGATAAAGTGTTGTTCTTGACAAACTCGTGTGCCTCAAGTGTTTTGAACTTTGTACTCTGCAATTTCATTTGACTTCAATGAGAAGCCGAGAGGCGCGCTCTGCCTCTACAGTCTGATACTTGTATGACGGCTTAAATTGACTGTTTGTCATCTGACGTGGTCTTTGACTTGTATTGCTTTTCGTATCATTTAAAATTGCTCCATAACCTCGCTTTCAGATTCACATAAGTTCGTGGGCGTGTCACTAGAAAAAGAAAAGGGCAAATCGATTACAATGTTTATTAATCTCCGACTAAAGCCCAAATTCGCAGGGCTTCTGCTACTTTTCAAAAGCTGAACAAACGCAAAGTCGCTAGTGACATACATAGAAAAGCATGTCTTTCAAACCACATGCAGGACGTACATGAGAAATCCTGAAGCTCAAGTGGAGATTGCTAAAAGAGCCCAGTATGAAGCGGAGTAAAAGCACCGGGCTCTGTTGGAGCAGTACGCATCAATTGAATAGGATATTTCTTTAACGGACAATAACGCACACTTCAGGAAACTGCTCAATAGCGTTCAGGTATACTTCAATAGAAAAAGTATAAGGAGGGTTCATAAAATATCTAGTTGCAGAGATAGACCAGCGAAAAAGTTGACGTCTATGGGCCAGGACCTCTTATGATGGTTTATTTTGACCTCAGGGTCATTAGAACATTCCAAAATATGTCAACGCTATTAGTAGTGTCCCGACGTAGCTACTCTGCTGCGCCTATTAATCAGTCTCTAGCAATTAGTGTGTCTTTGTCTCGGGAAAGCGCAGACATGAGCCCCCCAATCCGGACATGGATAATAAGAAACCTGGAATTAAAGCCTATTTCACTCATTTATCAATACAACGAATCTGAGGTGATGCATGTTTTAAATACAACATTAGTAAACTAAGTAGAATTTCGAGTCATCGTTGGCTGCCAAGCAATTAATAGTGGGGCACGTTTTATTTATATATATATATATATATATAACGTTACTGTATTGTTATACAGCTTATATTTGTGCGCAATAGCACCAGCAACACATATATATAACATTTGGGTGAATAAACAAATTATATGTAAATGTGTGTGATGAGGTTGGGATATGAGATCAAGCTACGAAAATGAATACAGACATTATTATTATTACAGTAATCGAAAGAGAGCACGAACTACTACATTCATGTTTACCTCTGAGCTAAGGCTTTTAATAGATTATCAACTCTTAGCAACATCGTGGGAAATACTCGCACAGTGAATTCTGAGGAAGTTGATTTTTGGGATGTCTACTCTGACGGCATACCGCTTTGCCAGGTTCAGCACGTATATGGACTGGAGGGCTCTCATTTTGTCAATCTTCATTCGCAAAAGACTGTCTACAATGCTCGTTCGGTTTTTAACCTTTAACCAGAATTATTTCCATTAATCCGGTAGGTGTTTGTTAAATAATGCCCTAGCAGTTTCTTTTGCGTAAAAAGTAGAATACACTCACATATTTTACAGTTCCAGCGAAGCTGTTATTTTCGATAGAACAATGGAGCTTTATGATAATAGGATCTGTTGTCAAGGCGGCGTCGCCAATTCGAATAGAATGTCCAGGAAAATCCTATGACGTTCTAAAGCGTGCGCAAGGGACGAAAAACATATAAAAACTGGACCCGGTTAAAAAAGGAAAATTAAATTGGAACTTGACCGAAGGCTAAAGTGCTGTTGTGGTGAAGAGTGTCTCTAGATAATTTAAAAAATATATATATATTTTTTTTTCGTACCCAGCTACTAATTTTGATGCGAACAGGTTTTTATCGAAAAAAAATCTACACTTTATTTAGTCTTTTAGTTATCCTCTCTACCTAAACAAAGAAACATACGGGATCTATCTACCATGGCGTTGTCAATCACTCAACTCGTGACTAGTTCTCCCTTCTTTTCGCTCGTGCTGTAGATATATTCGTTCCCTTTCTTAAGGGAAAGGTAAGCGTCCCTGTGGCGTTTTGGCAACCTCTCTACTTCTTCAAACATGGTCTTTGTCAATGAACTTTGCAAGCTCCTCCCTAACGAACAGCGGAACTGTGCCAATTCACTTCGCCAGTATTGGACCCGGCCCGTGTGTAGAATTAAAACGGAGACGACAGAGGATAGTAACCCCTCATGACGTGGCTTATTTTGCTACATTTTTGCTACTAATCTATTTCTACTATTTATACATGAAGTGTCTATCGTAGTTTTTAACTGACCGTCTATGTTGGAGGACAAAGTAACAATAAAACAAAAACTACGAAGCCGCATGTTATTTTACTGACGAATTTCTATAGTATGTGATCGTGCAAAAATATCTTCCTTATGATATATAACCTGCATGAATGAAAAACGTAATTTTTACATTTTGCTTCGTGAGCCGGAAATCCATTTTCGTCTGTGCGTGGAAGTTATAAAAGTTCGACGCAACGTTATAAAACCAATGAATTGCTTTTGTGAAAATTAACGAACGTTAAAGTGACTCGTGAAGTTTGCGGAGAACTGGACGAGATCAGCATATCATTCAATTCCTCGTTTGGCTGTCCGAATCAAAGAGGCCAAAACAAGACGTCAAGCCAAGTGAGATAGGTAAACATCGTCGGCGCAAGTGGCGCGTGTTTCAAACACCGAAAGAGCAATGTCAGCGCAACAGTCGCCTGTTTACAACCGGCTGAAGATGGCTGCTGTGGATTCAGCTTTTTTCCTCATTCAGGTAAAACAGAAGAAGAATGAAGTTAATTCAAGTGAGTTTGCTCGACCAAACTTGTAGGTTTCGAATTTAAGTGAACTTGTGTTCTGTCCTCGAAGCTAATAATAGTAACGCGACTGAAAAGAAATCACAACATCTTTGGACTATAAATCTAAAAATGTTCCAAAGAATAATGAAATTCCTGTGAACTCAAGTCGTGTAAACGCGCGATGTTTATAGTATCGCAAAAGCAAGCGGCGGTATCTAGATATAGTGTACAAAGGGCACAAGTGATATAGTGTATTGGCTTGATTTACCTATGAGGTAACAGTTGTACTTGTTTCTGTGATTGTATATTCACTCGAGCAATGTAGGCCAAAGAGGGTCTACATGCAGGATATATCCTGTCACTTTCACTGTTCAATACATAGATTCGTTGTAACTTGCTATTAACAACATGATACAACCTGTTTTCCCATGAAACTTAGGGAACAGGCGGTGAGGTTTAAAACCGGCCTCAGACACACAGTTCGTTTCGTGGTAATCGAAGGAATCGACACTTGGGAGCAATGCTTACCTAAGACAAACACTCAATTCAAAACATTTATCCTCACTGCTAGCTAATCTTCACATATTCAGTGTGGAAGATGGAAAGCAGATTAGTATTCTTCAGTTGCTAATCGCTAACGAGATGATTATAGTAGCGGTACTAACTCAAAATTGTTGTTTTAAGGTACCTACAAATTTGTAAATAATAAAATATTTTTGAATGTTCATAATGATCGTTTCAAAGCGATGCTGTTTGCGCAACTACGTCGTATATTGTTGTGTCATTGTATTTATTCGTTGTGCATTATGGCAAAAGGCGCGATTTACGTTTAATAAAGATAAACAAACGCCTAGTTCTAGAACTCTGTTCGCTAACATTTTACATAAATTGAAAGTTGGCGTCTTGCTTCAAAACGGACCACTGCTTTTTGAAAATATTTACCATCATTATGCACACGACCTGAACTTATGTAGTAATTTCCTTTTATTTTGATGCGAAATGAACTGATACAATTGATTATGTGAGTCGGGCGTAAAGGACTACAATTTATGTTTATATACATTTAAACAATGTGAATTCAAGTTGGACATGTTGAAGTCACTGTTTTAATGCAATCCTAGTGGTGTTTTATTGTTTATTGGTCATCGCTTTAGTGACAAATTACGTATACACTTGAACCTAAATTATTTTTTTCAACAACTAACTTTTTGTTAACCAGCTACTAAGCCACGTTTGGGAAATAATATCAATAGCTCTATTTAATATTTTGACTAAATTTTAGGATAACGGTTACTAACTATATAATATCGTTCATAAAGGGTGAACGCTAAAAAATAGTGTTTCAACTCGGCAGCTGTTATTAAGTTTAACTGCCTTTAAAGGACACCAGAATGATCAATTATTAAGGAGGGCATATCAGTTTTGCAAGCTGGCGATAAGTGCAAAAAGTCGTTACATTGTAACTGAAAAGGATGGAAAAAATTGATAATTATACGTCTTCCATGAGCGAATCAGTGCCCCGGATCCATAGACCCGGTCCTTTAAACATCACTAATCGGTTGCAGTACGTCCTTTGCCTTCCTGTGTATTGGCATTTAATGTCTATCTTCGAGGTGTCGTATGCTTATTTCTAATATAACTCGCATTAAAAATATGCCGTTTGCGCATCTTATCTTTATTAAAAAATAAGGCTTCATAATTGGCATTCGAAGACATGCCCTAGGCTATTGTGAAAGCGTTACCTTTGCCTTTTATTGCTGAATATTTGGCAAAGTAACGGCTCACGTATTTCGTTGAAATGCTGTACAAGGATTTTTGATCCTAGTTTTATACTAGACCATAGTACGCTCATTGAAGCTATTTAAACTTGGGTAGAGAAATGAGGTAAAAAAAAGGAGCATTTCTAGTTTCCTAAGTAGCGAAAAGTACCGTGTTTTTGTCAATGTGCTATTTGTGTCTAGAAATTCAAAATAAAAGTTCAAAAAAAAGAAAAACATTCAAAAATACTTTAGTGCTCCAAAGACCAAAGTAGACTAAGAATATTTTTTAAGTTTATAATACTGGGTTACCCGTAAAAGCACTACCTGAAACAAAAAATAGCTAAATCGAATGTAAAGATAATCAAGAAAGGAAAGCCATGTTACATATAGAAACAACGACGCGATGAAACACGGTAAATTGGAAACGGTTGCTTTACGTACGTTGTTTAAGCTGTTAGGTTTTTACAGCAGACGGCTAACTCATTCATGCACAAAATGGAATGTATTCGCGGTAGAGTTTAGACCCAGATTAGGATGTGTCTTCAAGTTTAGTTCGAAACACGTTATCCTCTGCGCTATTACGGATACAAATTGATAAGAGTTAAAGGTAATCTACTGGTGGTACGGTTCCGGGAGTCCCGTAATAGAGAGTACTAAAAGTTGCAGGAGGCGCATACAATGCAAGGATGAGCGAGATACGCGATCGTGAAGAGTTACGTTGCTTATGGATGTCATTGAAGAACTGTGCAAGCCAGGCCAGATGCAAATTTAGAGGAAACTTCGCATTTTCACCTTATTCGCTTGCTCCGACTATAATGAAGTAATCACGAAAATCTGTGAAGAAACTCATACTGATGACATGTAGTTCACCGCTTATTTTTATCGCAAAATATTATACCTATAACACACCTATATAGGACTGACTGAATCATATACTTATTATATACTATTATTTATTATTGTACATATATTATTGTAATACACACATATATGTATTTCAATTCGAGTGTGGAGCGGGACTGACAGGTTAAAAATAATTGCAAAAAAATGTCTCCCACTAATGAAATCAGCTAAGTAGACTTATTGATAGGTATGGCTACTGCTTTTTGATTTCACCCGGGAATAACTACTGAATGCAGATGTAGCAAAGGTTCCACAAGTACGCTGCGACGAAAGACCGGCAAGAATATCAGGGTATTTCACAATAGCAAAAACTACCGTCTTTAAAAAAAATCCATCAGCATCCTTTGCTGACTAGATCTATAGGATGGAATAAACGTCAAACTTTCTTTGATAAGAAAAAAATGTATCGAGATTTTAAAAATGGAAGTACCTAGACGAATCTAATAGTGTCTTGAGTTTCCTACAAAACATGTTTGCACATCTTGTCCCAATTAGCGAGGTAAATCCCAAAAGCTAGTGTTGGTGTTTATTGTAGTTTATTATAACCAACAATTTATACCTAATAATACCTAACACCTTCTTGACGTACTTTTTTAACAAATGTTTCGAGTTTTACTAAGCATCACTTGAGATAACTGGATAACACGATCGATATGTATCGTCAGGTCGACAACATTAATTCGGCTGTTAGTCTAAATGAAGGCAGCTCATAGCCTATATTGTTGGATTTGTAGATCTTACTAAGTTTTACATTGTATAAATAAAACATATCAATTTCCCAAGTTAACAAGATTCTACACAAATTTCTACATTTATAAAGCTGTTTTTCTGCAAACTGCTGTCACGGCCTCTGTTCGAGTTCGTAGCGAAACGCTTTTCGCTGTTGGCTGAAATGCAACATGCGTCGCAGCTTTAATGACACTTTCGAATGGACGACATAATCGCGCAGTGTCCGCCAACAGTATGCTAAATGTTGGCGGAAACCAGAACAATGCGCCTTGTATCATCTAACCGTACGATACTTTCCTCGTCGGTCCGATCTTCACCAACTCCTTTTTTTGATGATGATTAATGATATATGACTGCAAGTAGAGAGAGTAAAGAAACATTGTTAGTACTGACTACTCGACTTTGCGACGACGATTGCGAAGATTATCTAAAGCGCTAATCATTATTAGGCTACTTCAACTTCATCCTTATAATAGTGCAGTGCTGAAACATTTATTTACTTAAAGACACGGAAAGTAGCTCAACCTCTCAGACTACATGGAATATGCGTCAAATTGCACACATGTCACTAAATATACATTGAAGTAAAATCGATAAAATAATCAATAACTTGTGAAAATAATCAATGACCTTCACGCATCTTTATCTATAACAAAAGTAAAGGGTTTTATTTTTCTACTAATTACTATGAAACCACAGCTGTCAAGCATTTACGAGCTAATCAACCAGTATTCTATTAAGGGTTGACCGTTTGTCACTTCCTTTAAGTTTGCACCTTCACGATAGACACTAGTAAGGGCAATTCAAAGTAGTTTTTTTTTAAATAACTTCTCCTCTAAGAACTAAAACAAAATTAACGTGCAGCTTTTCGATGTATTTTGCAAGCAGTTTTATTTTCTTGTTTTTCTGTTTGCCTATCTACTTATAGTGTATTAGAAGTCGTTATTAAAACGTTATTAAAAAAAAAGTTATTAAAACGTACGTTTTATATTTCGAAACAGACTGCATATGAGGCCGTAGGCGACGTGTTTGATAGACGCCTTTTATTTGAGGTGGACACAATGTAATTATATAGCGCTTCGGATCGTATGAACTCGCCGTCTGCTATACGAATGCATGACAGTATAGCGTTGCTCTAATTCATGAAATTTTCTAGCCATATATTAATCTTTAAGCAAATCCTGCAAACGGAGCTTCAAGCGGCAATCTTGTAGGATTGTTCATTGTCATGTTGGCTAGACTCATTGATTGTAATAGGATATAAAATCCATCGTTCTTCGACATGCGGAAGGTCTCTATAAGCTTCGAAAATAGTATTCTATTAGCATCAGTCACTCCAACGACATATCCTACACAATTTATGTGTAAATAACTCTATTATTACTATTAGTCATTAATACCTTTTGTGACAAGTGCCAAATCTACATATGGGTTTTGTGATTACCATACCGCTATCGTTTTACTAAATACAGCGCTTGTCAACAAATTTGAAATCATCCACGTTTTTAAACTTAGCTGAGAAATCTGATATTAGCTTTACTCGCCCAGGTATGTTTTAAATTTTTGTCAAGAACTTTACTTCCCATGCATCTAAAGAATTTCTTCCATTACATCTTAATAAGCATTTATGCCGTGTTTTTTAGGAAATGGGAATCACATTCTCGCGTTATCGTAATTACTTGGCTTTGATTGGCCTAATCTACTGTAGCAAACTTGGATGCGCAGTCACTTCTCGTTTGTATGAGGCTCTTAAGGTTCACGTAGTAGCGCGGCTATGGAAAGCCGATCTGAAGAAATACGGCCAGTGGGCACGTGAGTATCCAACACTATCGACGGTTTCACCTAGCTCAGTTGTAGCAATTGTGCTTTATTACTTTGTGGATTTACGTTGTGTTATATTGTATGTCTGTCAACATATGCGGTTTGTCTGTAGGAGCGCAGTAGCAACGTGTTTGTCTGTTATGTTAAGTGGTTCAGCTTCGAAACCGGACCAAGACATTTCTTTCATGCTAGGTATAGCTAGCCATATAAAGCAATTCTCGACGGCAGCTCTGGATGTAGAACTCTAAACCTTGACTTAGGATTTTTTTTCTATCACGAAACTAATTGTTAATGTGGCCTATCCGATAAATAAAAAGTTTATTGCAATTGGGTTTTTCCCTTTGTTAATGATCCGTTTTAGTGGTGACGGGATGCACCGATGGCATAGGTCGCGAATACGCTCGCCAACTCGCCTCTCGGGGCCTGAATATTATTCTGCTTAGCAGAAACCAGGCCAAGCTTCAGGCCACGGCCAGTGAACTCGGTAAGGTATAGCTTGAAATTTAGTGTACAGTCTGATGCTCCTTTATCGTTATTGCTTGTACTTTAGCTTTAGTTGCAGTTTCTTGATTAAACTAAGGTTTGTACTGTATTATTACGATAATAATAATATATTCAATTTTTCACCCAAGTCAAGGAGACTGAACTGATACTTCATTACCTGTTCATAATTGCTTGTATTCCCTAAACTAGATTAAGCAGAAAAATAATACGTCTAAAAAGATCCCTAATATTCGTGTACCTTTTCCAGAACGTGACTATCAAGTACAAACCCACATTATCGTCGTGGACCTGTCCCAAGGTCGAGAGGTCTACGCCTCGATTGCAGAACAGCTCGGTAACAAGGAGGTTAGTAACCTAGTAGAATTATAATCAACTCAATTGCCACTACGTACTCTCTGGTAAACAGTACACATGTTCGAGGAGTCGACATCATTGAGTATTGCCAAAATGAACTAAAAGCTTCCTGTGCCAATGTGTCATTGCGGTATCGGTAAGAGCGAACAGGTTTGCTAATTTCCCGTTATGCAAGATTGGAGATTACTTCTGTATGCTCTCGTTTCATTCATAAAATGAGTCGCTCTTAAATACTATCAAACGACATTTTAAGCAATGAGAATAGCTGATGTTTTTTCACAAACAGCTGTTTCCATATTTATTGAACAAATGCATGTAAACGAATATGCATTACTGTGCATAAAGTCCTTCATGAGTGTTTATATAAAGGTTTTGTGTGAAAAAGAAGCGATCGCTGTTACCCAGACCTAGTCGTTTTAAATTTCAATTGAAAAGGTAAACAGCATTCTATGACTAATTTACTTTTGCCATCTTTTTTTAATTCTCATAGATCGGTATCCTAGTGAACAACGCCGGCGTCATGTACGATCAGCCGTCGCGATTCTGTAACGTGCCGGAGAAGAAACTCATCGAATCGGTGAATATCAACATGATGGCTGTTGTGATGTTAACCTATATCGTCTTACCTCAGATGCTCCAGAGAAAACGCGGCATCGTTATTAATCTCTCATCAATTTCGGGCTTCTACCCACTGCCATTGATGGCTGTGTACTCTGCATCAAAAGTGTTCGTGGATTGGTTCTCGATGGCGCTCGACGTTGAATACCGCTCGCAAGGTATCATTGTCCAATCCCTTATTCCGTCCTATGTCTCGACGAACCTTGTACGTTTCTCGAACTTCCTATCAAAGCCCTCGTTTATTGTGCCTGATGCAAAACGTTTCGTGAGTTCGGCGCTTGACACGATCACCTATTCGAAGAGAACGACCGGCTTCTGGTCTCATGGATTGCAGGTAATGATACGGCTCTGAAGTTTGTGTTTCCTCGTTGTTATTAATCGACTGAAAAACTGTCCGTACAATTACTTGTGAATTTTGAATGCAATTATGCGTTCAGTTTATCACTGAAATATTTGTGTTTTTTTGTTCCAGTATTGGGCTATGGAACACACTCCGCAGTGGGTATGGAATATAAATTCAAACCTGATGTTTCGCGCCATCGACTCTTCAAAGGAGAAAAAGTTTTAACTTACTTCCACAAAAAATCTTATTATTCATTTGTTATGATGTCCATAATTGCCAGTCTTAGAAAGATTCCCATTTACTCTATGCATCTAAAATGGCCCAACAAACGGCAAGATGTAGTTCTACAACATCAATAAAGACGACATCTTGGGCGTCAGCTCAATATACTATACGAAAACATCGCTTTATATCGACGAATGTGGTGATTGTCACTTTTCATGATCTAGGAGCGATCTTTTATAGATGACATTGGATTGTCATTATATTTCCATATACTCCATTTTATTTTGTGATAGATGCGGAAATCACTTTCATTCCAATTTAACGCGTTGCAAACACAATCAGCACGCCAAAAATTCATGAGCGACATATGAAGCAAAGAGTGGTGATATACTGAAAAGATGTTTGTTTTCGGAATAAACGGTGTCGTATTTAAAACCATGTAAAATATTGTGTCCTTCAGTCAATTAAACGAACGCAATATTGCAAGCAAGAGAAAACACGCTTAGCACATATTCATTGTTAAGATTATCTGGGGTGCTGTAAAAGTGACTTAAGTCCCAACAATGAATGCTATTAAAATTTTAGCATTTGTAAAAAGCGCGTGAGTCAAAGGCTTGGTGTTATTGAAGTTAGCTAGTTAGTGAATTTTATTTGACCAAATTTTAAACTCGCTTTAACAGACTCATTCACTAGCAAAATGTTGAATGCTACAAGATAGGCCTTCATTTAAGCAAACGCTGGAATCGTTTTAAGTTAGAGCGACGGGCAAAATTATAGGATGAGGTAATAGATCTCAATAAATTCAAGTAATCGGTGAGCCTTTGTTTGAAAAACACAAGAAGGACAAACTCCACACACTAAATCACCTACTGTTTTGAGTAAAACAAATTGCTGGAGAAAGTACAGTTGTATGCTTATTTAGTGCTTTAACTAAAAAAGTACCATTAACTTTCCAGCCATTTCGATAGGGTCGCTAGGGAAGTCTCATAGGCTTAGCTATACAAAAAATTTGTTCCTGCTATCTTATGGATACCTGTTGATATCTCAAAAGACTTCAAAGTCGAAGGTTGTGAGGCACTCCACGCCGCGCGGTCGACCTAGAAATTACTAGGTTCCTGCTTATTTCAGGCAAACAGTGTAATCAGACTGCTATGATGCATTTACAAAGAAATTTGGAACTAGCAAGCCCGTGGTCCACGAAAGAAATGACCGGGAGAGACACCGATGACAACATCTTTTTTTCTGTTCGATAGAAACAGCTTGTACGATTCTCCTTATCCGCGACTTTGATGAAGATAGTATATATTTCTACTATGTTACTACATTCTTTGAAACGATTTACGTTAAAGGTTGCTGTGTAATTGTATGATGAAATCCCGCATGTCCAGCTGGTATATAACCGTCGCTCATGATAAGACTCTCTACTTTTTCGTAAATACGCAAGACAGATTTTAGCTCGTCCACTCGATACAAAAGACGGCAAATGGGATAGTGAAACCTAACTGGATGACTACCAGCTACGTCGTACCGCATCGTATGCCAAGAAAATGTCAATATCAGTTATCTAGCCTTAGAAGGGCTAGGTGCCACACTCATATTCTTTTAACAGATTATTTACGCCGATACAACGTAGACAGACCAATCAAGTAGGTCCTTATACAGAATAACAGATTACTTAAGGTGGAAAAAGAATTATCTTGTCAAGCAGGGGTTGCGAGGAAGAGTACGCGCACTCCACAGTTTCTTAGGTTGTAATGAAGTACAACATATTCCAAAGCTAAAAGATACGAAGCACTCTAGGTCAAGAGTCAGTCAACGACTGAAAGATTTAATTATATAACAACAGTATATCGGGAAAATCTACAATTCCGTATAGACTTGCTTATTGTAGTTCTTTTCTGAAAAGGCGGAAATGCATTTCCTTAATATGGATTTTCAACCAAGTCGTGGTTACTCGTTAGCATGGAATGTGTTAAAATTCGACCTATAATTGCATAGTTAAATTTTGAAAGAAATAATGAAAATATCCATTTCAAAATAGTATATTTCAATATAGTGTCTTTTTTTATTCAGTAAAGAACGGCTATAACCATATGAATAATTTCTGGTAAATTTCAAAAGCATAGTTCAAAGATGGTACATTACTGCCGTTGCAGAGATCTGAATGACTTATTAGACCGCTAAGACATTGATAACGTTTGAACATGAGAACGATAAACATGGAAACCCATATTTTTTGTTAGAACAAAACGGGATCGTTTTTCGTGTACCGGACGAAACAGACCGCTTCGCTCTGTGTCTAGGAGAGACGTGAAACTGATCGAACGGGTGCTTTATGAACACGTCAAGTATTACCAATTAAATCGTCACCGCACATTAGCGTATAGTCAACTTGTAAAAAAAAAAAAAGGATTTTTTTCGTACACCATGTCCGTAGACCCGAAGTAAGTACTTCATAAAAAAAAGGCAAATGTCATTAGCATTGTTCTCCAAACAGCTGTGTAGTATTGGCTTTCCCTTTGAGAAAATTCCAGGTCCGGTGCATTGGGAATATTGCTATATATTTGCTTATTACCTCCGTGTGGTAAAGTGATCTTCGCAGCCAAGAACTGTGTAAAATTTGTTAAAAGATATTAACTCCAACACTATCGACATAGCGTTTTCAAAAAAATAGATGTTTTATTTCTCTAAAAGAAATACCGGGCTTGGACGAGATCACACGAAATTACTCACACGTGTCAAACGACGATGTCCAGGTAACTTCGCCTTCCGCGCTCAGTCTGATGTCCATACCAATTCGTGTTCCTAATGTTCATCTTTAAAATAGGTCGAATATATCCCAATACTATTAACCCAAAGATCACTCAGATCAAGATGTCAGTAGGATGTTTACACTGTCAGCGACCGTTTTTTAATGACAGCACCCCGATAACGAATACATTTATTAAATATCTTCTAAGGCTTGCTTTGTGCAATGGCGAACGCTTCCTTAAGGTGCATTCGCTCTACATCGTATTGCCGGTGTAACTCTGTAATCATAAATGTCCTGCGCTCCACCTCATTTACGAGAGTTTCCGATAACTTGAAAAATTCGTAGTAATTCACATGCATGAGCGTTTTCCGGTGAGGTTCCAGGAGCGCACTTTGTTCGAGTACTAACCTCTGATATTTGTTAATTAGCCTATTTAACTCAGCCTTCCGATTGACCTTGTTCTGGTAGGCTTTGTGCATCGCTTTCCAAGCATTTTTAGTTATTTCTCCGCTCAGTGCTTTAGGCGAGCCGGGGATTGCGCTGTTCAACACAGCATCGACCTCTGCTTCACTAATGATAGTACTTAATTTACGACACTCAAGATCGGCCTCATCTAAGGCTATCTTCGCGGGACCAATTTGGGTTCTTACTTCCTGAGCTTCTTTTTTCTTCGCATAGTACGGTTGTATAGCAATGACCTTGTCTATGTCTAATAATTTCAATAGTCTGCGGAGCCGATTATTGGTCATTCTAATTTTTTGCTGCAAGTTGCGTTTACGCTTTCGGATTTCTCCACGTAGCCTAAGCATGTTAATGCATGCCATATCAATAACATCAGTCGGATTCCTGAGCGGGTCAGCCGGGCCCGTGGGAGATATCACGTCATTCTGGGACATCAGAAGGATTCCTTCAAGGAAACACCTTCTTAAGGTTGAACTAATTTTGCTTCACCGGTGTATAGATATTATACGACACAAGCTAGTCTCGTCGTTACAACGCTTTGGTGAATTGTCATATCTATGTGGATATATATATTTAAATATATACGCTGCTTTGACAGTGGGTATGAAAATGGCAGGTAACGCATAAAGTGGAGAAGCTATCTTGTGTACTCCGTGTTTCTAAGCCACAAAGAAGTACCAAACCTCGTAGCAGTTCTGCTAATTATTTTGATTAAATAAAGACAACAACAATATTTTGACAGCTATCCAAAGAAACTAATGAGTTAATCGTCGGTTATACCAGAGATGGTCATTCCGCTTTATCCTCGGTATTTTTATATACATTTTATAACGTGGGTTTTTCTGATATTCAAAAAATAGCTAAACGGATTGTTTTTATACCAGTAAATTGTTTTTTTGTAATGCAATAAATTACTAGTGACACATACTGATTAGCTACACGCTTTCACTTATTTTTTATATGCTTCTGGAATAATAACTCATATGTTTGTTAATGGTATTTTATCGATAACGCCTTCATCTCATTGATGGCCATCCCATGTCGTGCTCTGCGATGCTTAAGGATTTGGCCTGCACAGTGTACCAAAAATGTTAATTTTTGGGCAATATGTCTTCTTCAAACTCCAATGTCATTTAAAAAAAACAACAGATCATCGCATGATGACAATATCACTGTTAATGATGTTAGTTATAAATATTTGATTATTGTAGATGAACAGGTCATGTTATATAATCCTTGCGAAAGAAAGCTGGTAACGCATTTGCCTACTAAAGGCAAGTAAAAGTTTAGGTTCGACACCAAACGTATACACAGTTCGCTATGTACTGGATAGATGTTATGTACCAGTTACTTATTGTCAAGAACATTTGACTAACAAATCCTGGCAAGATCCGCCAACCTGTATTACTGAAAATAATTTCTTTAATATTTCCCTTATGCAGTACATACCAAAGCTAAAATGGGTCGAACAGAATCTTCATTATGCCACTTCCTTCGCTATCTTCAGTCTAAAAGATCTCGGTTCCGTGCATTATCTCGTTTCCCTAAAAGCTACATCCGCCATATTATACCGCGTTTTTTGTGGATTTAATCGGTGTTCAAATCATCGAGTCTGTTCCCATAAGTGCCAATTTCTCTCTTCAAATAATTTATCTTCGATAATAAATTTATTTTCCCATTGCTTATTTTGCCTGCGCAGGGTTTCAAGGCTAATTAATCTTGATTATTCGACTGTTCTGTAATAATCTAATCTATCTGTAATAATCTGTCTAATAGCAATTGAGCTTCACTTCGCGTTATTTCCTAATTCTACCACCCTGTCTATTTCCAACTTATCAGTGAAAAGTTTATAGAACGTGTGAATCGGTTCGGTGGCAATGCCCATTCTGTTTAGCTCTAATAAACAGAAAGAATTACACTGTCACAAAGAAGAACTGCCTACTCTCTAAAAACAAACCAAAAATCCGACGACCTGAATGACCTAACGAAAAGAAGTCATTTAAATTCAAGATCCTAACAAAAGCAGATTGTTCTGATGTTGCTATGAGGGCTATTGCTGCTGTTGCATTAGCAGCGTTGTTATTTTTTCCAGGGGCATTTTTAGCCTCGCCGCTCAAGCCATAGAACCTTGTGGCAATTAGTGTAGGTTAAGCGTAGGAAATTTGAAATACATTCTAGTTGCGTAAGCGGAAACACCATGTTTCTTACCACCGCCATTGCCAATGCTTATATCTGGTCTGGAGCGATCTGTGAAAAGCCGCTACCTGCAGGTTTAACCGCCGACTTTCTTCTGTACCGATCTGCTGCACATGCATGAAAACAAAATAAGAGGCTTGCGATAAATAGATAGTTAGGTTTTAACCGCCTTTTGACTGTTGGGCTGTCCTGTAAGCTGGCATGGTGCAATCATCGGAAGAAAATGTTTTTTACTCATAGAATGTTAGGTATTCTTTTCTTAGGTACTATTCCCGTCTATGAGCTCTTTCTAATTCATCCTCTTGTACCTATCCTATGGTACCCCAGCTCAATGCTATCTTTCAACATACATGACCCTGTTAAACTTCAACAGTTTATGTACAAATTAAATTGCTTTGCAAAGTTTCCCTTGGCTAGCGCTTTTAAGGCTCCTTTCCTTTTTCCCTGCTTCTATTAAACATTAAATACCTACAAATAGTTATCAGAAACGCACCTCCAAATCACTTTTGTCATCAATCGAGGCCGGTGACCTGTCTAGACATCGCTTGCTCCCTAATCGCAAAGAAAACCCTTTCAATGCTGGGGCATCCACAGTGAGCGGTGCAGTTTGCATAGGAACTACTCCAGTGAGCGTTTGCCGTCAAAATCACGCCCGTTTGTTAAGCTGCATCTGTGTGAGCGTGAGTTATTTCTGGATTAATAGGAATACTACGGGTTGTTCGGGATTATATTGTTGTATATAGCAAAATTAGATAGGATCCGTGCTACCGTTGTTCTAACTCTCGAACCATAATATTCGTCAACGAAGAATCTATTAGATGCATTCTTACCTGAATGGAAAAAAATATTGATTTACCACTAGGAACAAGAATTATGTACGTTACTTTTGTACGTGTGGTATAAGTCTAGATACAATTGATTTATACCTGAATTTCTAGATTTCATAGAGGTAACTAACCCCTATAAGCGGCAGAAACGCTTGAAGAGCCAAACTTCTATGATTTTGAAATCTATGAAAGTGTGTATATTATCTTGTGAGTTTGCGTACGTTAATACGATCACGAATTTTTTTTTTTATTAATTTTTAAATGTGCATACCGTTGAAAGCAAATTCATTTTCGATTTGCAGGTCTTGCATTCGTCTGATAGAAGGAAGCAGTGTTCTGACATGGTAAAGTTTGCGACCTAAGTATTGTAGCAGCGCGGCTTGAAGAAAGAAATGCATGTCTATTTTAGCTGGCCTTTATTTCTGGGACTTGTCTGAAGCAATGCTTAAAAGTAGTACCAGAGGTAAGATGTGAAATATATTTCAATTTCCATTATTTAGAATAGCTATAATAAGCTGAAAAAGTTTTCCCGAACCACACACTAGACCTAGTACCTCCAAGCTTGCAAATCGATTTTCGAAACCTGCTAATAATCTCCGAGTGATATCAAAATTTCACAAAACGTATTTTGTTACAATAATGTACAATATCGTAATGCGAATAAATGAAGCCATTTCGAAACACTTCCTCGACTACCTCGACCGACTATATTAATCAGACTAATTGAGCCTACGTCTTGAACATTATTCTCATCCTCCCTTCGGTGATACAGTCGTCTTTAAGAACTATTCGACGGGTCAATTACGAGTGGGGTAAAGCATATGGGGTTTCAAGTATCTCGAAACTTTGAAGTCCGATACGCCTTGCACTTACAGAGTACGTACGAGCTTCCGAATGTGTTCAAAGTTCCAATATCAAGCTTATATTTACTATAAGCGCCCACAAATTCCTTGCCTCTCCATCTCACACTAATTTGCACTTTACTCTTTACATCTCTCAGATTTATAAATGAGACATGTCCAAAGGTTACTCTTCAGATCGCTCAATTGCGACAACTCATCATTTTTAGGGTAATATTAGCATCTGGCTTTGGAAAACAACGCGATTCGGGCTAACCAGTTGTATAGTTTAACAAAATCTTCACTGTTGCTTTGAATCATATACGAAAACATGGTGCGTGACTTCTACTTCGATGAATGGGTAACGACTGCAAACGTTACTTGTGAGCAGTTGATACGGGCAGTCAATAATGTTTGGAATATCCGGAGATACTTAAAAGGACGCGCTGTTGCTAGGCATGGAAAGCCTCAGGTCGTCTCTGTTATACGCATAGCACGAAAATAGGTATTCAAGGGCGAAGGTGCGTTGAGATATTTATCTCAGTAGCTCTCAAGAGTATTACTTGAACGATCTGCCAAGGTAGGGGGCCCCAATAAAAGCAGTCAATAAGTATAGAGTAGGAGAGAGTTTCTTGCATTAACCATGTCTCTTCTTGCTTACACTCTAAGTGAACGATTAAAGAGAAGACTAAGTGCGTACTCGGTCTGTGCTTAGTTATGACCAATGCCTTTGAGCAAACGTTGTAACACCGAGTCATTGCTAATAACAATTTGCCTCCTTTGCCGAAATGAAAGTGCGTTTACATTGACGAGCTCCCTATGGCTGAGCGAGTCTACCTAGAAGCACCACGCACGCCATAGTCAAGAGACTTTTCACAGACTTCGATCTTGCGTTTCGAACAGAAGGAATACCTGTCGTATATCTGCATTCGAGGGGGTAGCACTTCTCAAATTCGAACGGCATGGCAAAACAACTAAGCTTAACGGGTAACAACTAAGTTCATTACCGCTTTTGATAATGTCTGTGCGTGTGAGGTTTGAGCGAATAGATTTGGCAAGAGATTTGCCGGCCTATACCGGTCCCACACGACGACTGTCTGCCATTGGTAGCCAACCTCAAAGTCAACCTGAGGCACTAAAATATAGGCTAAATATGATAGGGAATCCATCAGAGCTAAAATGGCCATACAGGATACGTTAACGATATTTATTTCACAGGACAAAAATGCTGAATTTTTCTTACTTCTTTGGATGGTATTCAAATGTCTGTTATGGTTCCACGTGGTTGAACAATGATTGTGATAACATTTATATAGTAACGAATTGAAAATGATAATAATAATTTTTGGTTTTTATCTGGCCTACATTTTGTTATTAATTAAAGAAGTAATGTTTTCTAATATGCTGAATATTATCACATATCTATTATATAATTAAAGGCACGACTACGATTACGGTATCCATGTGGCTTTCGAGTAGCCCTTCGACAATGCTTGCAAAAAACAATCTAGTTAGTGACAGCGTGAACAAAGAAGATCAGATCTCCCAAAAACACAAATTGGCTTGAGCTTGAACCACCGTAGCCACGTTTCTTGTTGAAGCGAACGACTAATTTCTTTTTTGCCAGGTACGAAAGACTTGAAATTTGCCGTTTAACGTGATAATAGACCGTTTTGCTGAAACTGCATACTAAATATTTTTTTTTATAGCATTTTTAGCATTTTTTTTTATCGCAGCCACGCTATTGGCACTTGTTACCCTCTATACTTCCTGCTAATGCTAATGAAAATCTCAGGGGTTACTGTTATATGGGCATATATATCAACATATCATAATCAGGGCATTGTTTGTCAGAAGCAAGAGAAATGTGGTCTTACTATGAAATCACTCGTTCAACAGAGGGAACCATTACATGGTCAGGAAAGGATATTTTTGATAATACACTACTAGCAAAACCTCATCTTCTTACGGACTTTTAACTCACTGGAACCAAATAATACCAAAACGTTCACATACATACAAAGCAATTTTTTTTTGAGAACGTACCTAGTGCTGTTCTTAGCATAATCAAATTCGCCCATTCTAGAGTAGACGCAGATGTCAATACTAGTCAGAAAAGCCAGGCCAGGCAACCTTATATACATGGTAGAGGCTACTTTAATCGGATTAAATCTGGGTTTTGGCTACTTATTACTATTAGACCAGCCGTAGACAGAGAGATGCGAACACGAATGCAACCTGTATGGTTGACCAGAAGCTACCGAAACAGGACAGCTGTGACAATAGTAAGAGAGAACACTTCTAACACATATTCGAAATCATCATTCTAGCTCGACTAGTTTAAGATTATCCAACTCTAAGATCTGCCAGATTGACTTGTAAGAACCCAATAGTTATTATATCCATACGAAAGTGACCTAATTGGCTGTTATATATATATATATATATATATATATATATATTTATACGATGTGATTTCAACGATCTAGTCTAGTTGAAGACAGGAAGCAGGAATAGCTTTTCCAAAATCTGCCGAAGACAAAACTGGACAAAATGTGTAAATAAAGTTCTATGCTATTCAGTATAGGAATCCGCCGGATTTGCTCGTAACAGCTTAACATAATCTATACATTTCTTCGTCCACATAATTCATAGTAATATATAATAAAACTAAATTTATTAAACCGACAGCTTTAAGAAAACGCTAACACGTAATGTCTACAGGTACTTTCCATTGGGTTTCTCAATGCGGGCCACCCACAAGAGCACGCTGAAAGCAATGTAGGATATCGGTGAGGGAAATTGATTACGATTTATTTGCTAATTATGCGGCGATACCTATAATAGAAACTGTCGCTTGTCCCCATCTTTGTTATTACTCATCTAAGATCTATCGATTCTATAACTATACTATAACACAGATTAGAGGATTCCAGGTAAACAAGATGCATCTTAGTCATTTAAGCACGAACACAAGCTTTTCATTTTATGTGCGCACATATTTCAGACTAACCTTCAATACATTAGCATCTGTCAAGGTCGAAATAAGCTATCTTTACGACAGGTCAAGTCTAAGGGCCCTGTCTGTTATCATGACTGGTCAGTAGAGGTACCGTACGTGCCTAGAATAACCAAATGGATTAAAACTCATAGTTGAGCGCTCTATAAAACGTCCTGTTGAACTAATCGGTCTCATTCCGCTAAGGATCCTTCAAAGGGAATAGGATGTATCCTGAAACCAGTTTTTAGCAGTAGATCGTTGTGTGAAAGTAAGTTTGTACTAAGGCCCTACCGAGAAACCGGCAGGAAATTTTTTTATACGCAATTTTTTTGGAAGTTGCCGCTTTGTTAGATTTGGATAGATATGAGCGCTAGCGCAAATAAATATTTGAGAGGTACGAAGTCATCGATTGTATGAGTGGTTGTGTATCGTTTGTTAGGGCTGCTAGTTTCTCACTGCAGGTCTCAACTGACCATCATAGATATGTCTTTCGTGTTTGGCCTGCTTCTATATACATAATATAAGCGGTTAAACGGGCAACAACGACAATCACAGGAACTATTTCACTTCTCTAAAAGGACCCCGCGCATTCCAACACGTAACGTTAAGGTGTCCTTGAAGAGCTATAGTGAACTGCGCCCGTGACGCGGTAAGTGTTAACAATTGTTTGTCGTTCGCCAGATAAAGTGTCTGCGGACACAGTAGATTCAAATGTCTCTATATTTCAAATAATCAAACAACTCCGCAATTATTTTATTTCAGGGCTTCAAACAAGGTCGTCATCTGCTGTCACGATTCGACGCATCAATTGACAAAACTGTCAGAAGAAAGTTGACCACCAAAGTCGTTAGTTGGAAAGACGTTGTTTTCCTCGGATGAAACGGCTTTCTTTTTTATTAATAAACATGATCTACTACGCACAGCTTTGTCTTCTCCCGATAGTGCTTGCTTCTGTAGGAGCTGCTTCAAGAAGTTCCGGGGATCTTCGGGAAGAGAACTCTTCTTGCTCGCAACCAGTATACTATACAGAGGGCGGGAACGATACCATTTTTGTTGGATGTCCACGAGGCAAGTTAACTGTCTCGCCTTGGGACCCCCCGAAGATTGATGCCAAGTATCTATTTTTCAACGAGGCAAGTCGGAGCTAATTATTAATAATAATGATAACTTTTGTTCTAATCAAAGCTTGTAATCCGCTGCTGTAGACAGGCTTTGCTTAATTCGTTAACTTGCAATAATAACACCTCTGTCCTGTTTCTATTTGTCTTTACTCTGTAATACGACATGAATGAACATCTTAGTATCAAATCGAAATCAAAAACATTGCAAACTTCGCATGTGACGTTATATTACAGCTCTGTTAACCTCCCAAAAGTGGAACAGACAACAATGTGGGTCATTCTGTATAAATACTGACACAAGTGAGAGCGCTTCAAAGTAAAAATCAATAGGAAACGCTCATATTCTTACTCTCAGCTTCGGCTCAGCATGAAGGCGCTAACTCAAAAAGGCATACCATGTATTCGGCGTAATTTAGTAAATCGTTCAACTGGGATAAATTGTATTGTGTCCATCGCAGCCATAAGCAGTACATATATTCCGCGAATGGTTGATTATAGGCAAACCAGATGAATGCCAGCTACATTTTGCCATGGAATCATTCGTTTGAACTTGATGAGATGCCCCGATGCAGGGAAAACGAGACGATCATAGCCATCATCCATGGTTATACGGAAACAAGCGATGAACCATGGATTTCGTCACTGCGCCGTAGCTTCCTCCGCCGGTCGCTGCCCAATCAGGTACCCCGAGAGAGAAAGAGAGAGAGAGAGAATTCCATATTGACTTTTGGCTATCCGGCGGATTTTCACGGATGCGATCCCGAGAAGCGAGCTGTAATTTTTCTTTAACAATTTTTTGTTAGTTACACGACATTAGCAAGTTCTGTGTTTTTTCGTGTCCGTCTCAATTTGCACCGAAAGCGATAACATAAGGTACAGTATATATAAAAGGTGTTTAAAGATCTTAGTGCGTGAACATATTTATTTTGTGATAGAATAATACTAACAATAATGGCAGTAACTAAAAGCAGGGGACGTGTAAAACATTATTATCCGACGCACATCGCCGGGTATTTGACCTTCGAGAAGACAACGATGTGTGTCGTTACTTAAGTTCTGCCCTACAGAATACAATTTTTCTTACGACTTTACAGGTATCATATATATATATATATATATATACGGGCACCTAATCTAAATAAGCCAGTTCATTTATTTGTGCCCTGAAGCAGTGTTTGGTGGCAATACCAAACATGAAGCTTGAAACGCCTTTTAGTTCATGTTGTCGTGAAGGCCTTTTAATGAACGGTTGTAACGCATCAACGTATAACAAAACTATGGATTTCAGGTAACCGTTGTCGCGGTTGACTGGCGCTTTGCTGCACGAGGAGATACAAGGAGCCAGCTATTCAATTATGTCCAGGCCGCTAGTAACGTGGCAATGATGGGTAGAGTGTCTGCCGAATTCTTCGCTCGTCTATTAAAAAGGTGTCAATTTTTGTAGTAATCGGTCAAAACAACCATTTTGTTATAATTGTGGAGGAAAACATTTCAGGTTTTTGATTACTGCCTAATTTTTCTGCGACCCTTCCGCGTACTAAGCTTATTATTACATAATATTAATAATAATAGTAATTATTACAAGTATATCTTCATCAATCTGAGGCTACTTTGCCAGTACGCAATTGGATGCACATAACTTAAATAGATTCTGCCACTATGATTTTTCAGTTGTAGTTTAAATGAAAGGTCACTGCACTTGGTCGGTCATTCATTGGGTGCACAGGTTGTAGGCAAACTTGCATCTTGGATACACAAAGTGCACGGAATAATACCCGAAAAAGTCACAGGTAGATATAACGCATTTCTACAGTATCTGATTGTACATATTTATCACATCGTGACTGTTTTGACATCGTTAACTGGAATGCTATCGTCGTCGAACTGGTGAGTCTCTCTGCCGAGCATGCTGAATTAGTTGAATCAAACCTCGAGTAAGTACTATCGGCCTATTCAGTTCAATAGAACACCCTTAAACCGTACATACGTGTATATACCGCGGATCCTCATTTTTAGTCTGTGGTTATTATTGTCGTCTAATTTCTTTGGTCCTCTTCTAAAGTGACACGCGCTCCATTTCGCATTTTCAATGCAGGCTAGAGATTTTTTTTTAATCCTGAATCTATTATAATTCAACCAACGCCGTGGCTATATAATAACAGTTCGTTTTGTTTATGTTTAGCATTGGATCCAGCCGTTGTCCTCTTTCCAAGAACCCATCCAAATCGGCAGGACACGCACTTCCTCTTAGCGTTGCATACTTCGGCACGTCCATCAGTTCTCGCGACGGCCGCCGGAGCTGTTGGAGTTTTTGAAGCTTTCGGAGATGTCGACCTTTATCCTAATGGTGGTGTAATACTTCAACCGGCATGTAGAGGTAGAAGGAAGAACCTCCATTAACTTTTTCTCGCCTTTATTTTATAATAATACAGCGCATTTTATTACAATAATTCCGGTAGTAAAAATCATGTCGGATATCGTAGGTTAAATTTTACTTTATTGTTTGTTTCTAAATCACACGTGACTTATGTAGCTGCTAAAGTCTGCTTGCCGTGATAGGCTTGAAAAACATGATATTTATGAGCTTAATTTTGAAACGGATAAATAATCATCATATCTGTGATACTTGCTATTATATTTAGACGAGAAAAAATATGCCTGTAAAATTATTTTTGATAGTCGTGTTTCTAAAGTGTAGAATTTAAGCAATTCGGTTCTTACGGCATCTTCTGGATCGAATCAGAGATAATACAAATTAAATTTTTTCTTTCACTATTTCAGGAAACAACACCTTTTTCTGTTCACATAGGCGAGCATATATTTATTACACTGATATGGTGGCTCACTGTAATGACCAGTGTGATTTCAGTGGAGAGTTGTGCGAAACGCCAACGCAAGCTCAACGGGGGACATGTAATCAGGGAAGAATTAACGGAGTGTGTACATTTATTAACAGACAAGCTGACAATCTTCTGAACGAGAACCAGCATGCAGATGTCCAAAGAAGCTCGAGTATCATTTACTTCACTACCAATATGGATAACTTAAAGATTAGATGCAATCGACGATCGAACGAACAAGGGCGCGGCTAATCTCCGTCGCATATTAGGAAGGAAGCACTTAATAGGAGTCATTAAAATAGCTGTTGCCTGTTAAACGTCAATGCTTTTAAAAGGGAAATCCTCGCAAATTCATATGATTCGTTCATTACCGAAATGCTACTTAACAAACTACGTAGCTCCATTTGTTTAAATTTCTTCTCTCATTTTTGAACATTTCGTCATGTTTTTATGCCATCAATTATTTTCGTCGTAGGATACGATTAGATAATCGTTTAACTTTTTTTTTTTTTATTTAAAACAGACATTTAATCAATAAGCTTAGTGGTATTGCATGCAGGCAAAACTATCACGTCTACAAATATTTCTTTTTGGTACAAATCTTTGTGGTTTGCGACAATAATGAGTAATACCGCTAATTAAAAGAAGAACACAAAACAGAGAACTTTAAAGTTTAAAAAATAAAATTTAAGGAAAATGACTAATTCAATTTATTTAGGTAAAAAGTAGTAATTAAATAGTTAAGGGGTAAAGGTAGTTAGTTTATTGGGGGCTATTTTACCTCAAAAAAGGAGAACTTCGCTGAAATTACTACTGTAAATAATGTAAATGTAAAATAAGAGTAGTCGGAACGACGACACTTTTTGAAACGTTCAGAAAAAAGTTCCAGGTTATGATAAGTTTATTCGAGCTGTACTGTAATGAGTGGTAATGATGATCGAAAGTTAGGAAAAAGGAAAAATATTGTACCACGAATAAAGTGGGGCGACGCAGCATGTTCCGTAAAAGCACAGCGTAAAAGCAACTTATAGTTGGTAAATAGCTTTTAACAACAAAGGTAGTTTACTACCTGTAAACCTTAACAACGTATATTATTATTTTCATTTCATGTGAAATAAATGTAGATTGAGATTTGCCGTCAACACATAAATAGCGATTAAAGATTACCTTCACGCTTTGAGTCATTGTGATACTATAGTAATCATAGACTACCTAATGTACATTGAACTATGCCGGGCCCACCTGCTACGAGCTATATATATATATACATAGAAAACATATATATATCAACATAGAAAACTCTCTAATCTCGTTTTCTAATCCACATTATGCAGTCAAATCGCTTCTGTGAAGCCTGAAACACTGGTAAATTTATTTCGGCTCTTTTGTAGCAGAGGCAAAGATTTTGTAGTGTAGCCTATTTTTTACATTTTCCCTTGTCAATGCTCTATAACCTTTATAATGATTAAAATAATTCTTGTTAAATTTTTATCCCGATTGTCATGGCTCATTCTTATATGTACTAGCCTTTTCCCTTACCTCAGTTTATCTCCTCTCGGATGTAGATTATTCTTACTAATAGAAACTGTACAGTAATAATTAACATTTACAGAGTATATTTTTATTTCTAATTAAGCAGTACAAGCGCATCCTTTTTTCAACTAAGCCATTCTTCACTACTTCAATTGCTTACAGCAAAAAAAAACTAATGATTACTATTCATGTAGCTTGTGTAAGTTAAAAACAGATGAGGCATTTCGCAACTGAGTTCCGCGCGCCCATCGGTAAAGGCCAGCCGGTGAACAGTCTCTGCCGTTCGCTCGCGCTTAACTTCAAGAGAAAGAGTCGGAGCAATTCTGCCCATAGTAAAGAAGCGAATCCTGTCAGTAACGTCTGTCTAATGATCTAAACTTTGTACGTATCGTAGACGATCTTTTAACGTGTGCCAGTGAAGTGTTGTGTCTCTGCCAACGTTACAAACTACTCCCTGCATCGATTTACAAGTTTTATGTGGTCAGCTGTTCTATACGGAATAGATAGGATAGGTGATCAGGGTAGATTCTCTGTCTTTACTGGATTAATATAGGTTTATGTACGATGGTTACTTAAGAGATTTATTGAAGCTTTCAGAAGATTAGGTGTATTTCAAATTTTCTACGAGACAAACTTTTATGTTCTATTATATGCTTGTCAAATGCAACCAGTTGTTTTTGGGTGCGACTATTTTTTTTTCTACTATTCTAAGTATAAGTAAAAATGAGTATTCTACGTGAAAACATGTAATATAATTAGGCGAATAGTCGCTTATTTTTTTTATTATGTAACTTAATTTGGCATAAGTGAATTGAGAACGATATAGGATCCAAGTGATCTTGCGCATTCATATTTACATCTGGAAGCTATATACATATATGCTCGCCTGATATTCATTAATAATAATGAAAGAGATTTTGAATTCAATTATTGTTGCAGTGATGCAGGTTTCGCTCTCATCAAGCTCAAGTTCAATTCTATAATCCACTTGAATGCACCTAGTCCCTTCTTGTATACAATAAACCACAGCAGTAAACAGTAATACATCTATCATTTTCTTCTATCTATCTATTCAACTATCATTCTGACATCCCTATGGTAAACGTGCGACTCTCTAGTCGTGGCAGGAATATAGATATGAAATCAAAAGTGTCCTCTCTGAATTCGTCTTATTACTGCCAAGTGTTCCTTCCCGCTATCACTGAAACGTTTGCCTTCCGGAGATACTTAATATCACTACTATTTTGATGTGTTAATTAAGTTTGTTGGTCTGAAAAGAAAGACTCACGTGACAGATACGACTACGTTTCTAACATTTTCTGGACCAGCGTAGCCTTATAGGAATGGGTAGCTACGTATATCTCTGGCGGAAGTAAAACAGAAGATTTCCTTCTTAGAAAGAAAGGGCAAAAGATGGAAACGAACGTTTAATAAAAAGATGTTGCCGTGTCAATTTGTATTGATTAGATCGTATTAAAAAAAGAGGGCGCTGATGGTGGATAGTTACGCGTGCAGAGAACAGGTTTGTTTTTTATCTAGTGGCTTGGTTACTAATTGTTACAAAAACGGTTATGACGATAACGGCTATTCGAAACAGCTGGAAACCATAAAGAAAAAAACTGTTTAGACATCTATCCATGCGACTGGTTTCTATAAAGCAGTCGACATCACTTCGGCTTTGTACCTGATAAAATCCAATTTTGGTTTTATCCGTATGGTTCGTGGTCATATTCTACAGATATTCAACAACAACGTATTCTACAAATATGTAAGCACTAATAAAGTGCAATCAGATTTATGGCGTTACCTAATGGCACGTAACTATCGAAGGGTCATATTGCCTTTTATATTATGAATCTGAAAATTAGTTTAGAATGTAACGATTAAATTTATACACAAGTTAGAATGAAAAGTTGCTTAATTTGAAGCTCCGTGGAAAGACTGGATCTGAAACAAAAGCGCCTTCTCGTAATTGTCACAGTCTTCTACAGTTCGCTTCTGAATCCATTCATTTGCGTCTACATGCGAATTTGAATGCGCACGTCAAGTTAAGCCTTGGCTTGATATAATACACTGGTCTGGTCGTTATTTCAGAAAACTTAACGACTAAAATTAATCACCTTGTGCAAAAGAATGTTAAACTATCCACATAACTGCCCTACACCATATGTGTATGTTTTGTGGTTGGATTTAGACCACTTTGTAAAACACCATTGCTGTGATGGAATGTTCATTTATGTTATCCTTATTCCTAAGTAGAACTTGCCAGTTTTTAATTTTGCATGAGCATTTCAAAGTAATATATCCTATTATAGACGTTGGGCTAATAGAATGCTTTAACAAAAAACGATTGTGATATCTGCAAGTGCCATAAGCAGTGTGCTAATGAAGCCTCGTGGTAGATTATTAAGACTCGCTTGTACCCAAAAAAAATTGTAAGAATGTCGTTAGCTGG
Source organism: Varroa destructor (assembly GCF_002443255.2). Lineage (NCBI taxonomy): Eukaryota > Metazoa > Arthropoda > Arachnida > Mesostigmata > Varroidae > Varroa > Varroa destructor. Next base: position 804,885 of record NW_019211457.1, on the reverse strand, counting down.
AATAGCCTCTATGTTTCGAATGTAACAATCGATCTGTTGGCTGACTTCCAGCACGGAACTTGAGTAGCCTAGAAAATTCCACTTTGCGAACTTCATCTACGTGCATTCCTATGCCAAGAATATTGCAGATCAATTACAAAGAACGCAATAGCTGGCTGTTATTCTCTGATCTATGTTACATACGTATTAATATTGTAATCATGCCGACTAACAAAGTATCTCTCTGGGTTGGAAAAGAGAAACTGAAGTAATAAAAGGATTAGCCTTAATTAGCACATTTACTTAACATGAAATATTTATAACTTGGCTGTTTATTAGTTTAAACAGAAAATGACATCAATGAGTCGAATAATTTTTTTCTGGTCTTAAGGTATGTAATGTCATCAAGTAATACTTTGATGTAAAATCCTTTGAGAGGTTTGCTTCAACCCGTAATCACTCAATATATTTTCTCCGTGTGAACATATGTACGCGTGGACAAAACGTATATAAATATGCGTGTGAAGTTTGACTTAAGCCTTAGAAGTCGTAAACAAATCCAAAACCGCCTGTAAAATTCTTCATTTAATTCAGGAGACAGAACTTACGAATCAAAGGGTTCCCATAATCGTGTAATAATGTCAACTCTCCTGAAAGCCGTTGCAAGTGCCGTGGTTACGGTTGATAGTGCGGGGCGTATTATTAAGGTAAGAGAACTTATATGATAGTAAAAATACGGATCTTATTATATGTGACCGTAGCCGTGACGCTTATTGGCGTGTCTCGTATTGTAAATGTGCTTCACGTACGTCTATTAGCAACAAAAGTCGAATATTTGTATCAGTTACAATTATGGATAAGTCGTGGAGAATAGAAATATTTCGTTTATCTTCCAACTAACCAGATTGAAGCAAACACAAAATAGGTGCAACTTACTTAGTTTATGTACAAAAGTGGTTGTATGTATCATATATTTACCTCTATTTAATTACTATTATAATCCGCATGAATGGTCTTAAACAATTAAGTTGGAAATTGCCTTATGCAAAAGCCATTTTATTATTCTTACCTTTATTTGTTCTATGAAATATGAAATTTTTTCTGCGTACAGGAAGTGTTGCATTCTGGCTCTCTGGGTATTGTTGACAAGGCTACCGATGACCTTCAAACTGAAGCGGATCGAAGTGCCCAAAAATGTATTGTTGCTTCGCTTGGCAAACGCTTCCCTAAGATGAAAATAATTGGTGAAGAAGGGTAAGTCCCAGAGCAGATTTTTAATACAGGTATCTGCAACACGCATTTTCAAATATAAAAGTAATAGTAACTAAAAAAACATTATGTAATGTAACCAATGGTATTAAAAGGCGGTCTGTTTATTACCTGCTAGTTAGGGCAGATGCCAAGCTTATCTCGAAAATAAAAAAATTAATTAACAACATAAGCTTTTTTTGTGGAGTGAAATCAATGAAACTCAGAATTGTGATATAATCTGTAATCGAAAAAATCAGGGTGATTTGTTAATTTTTAGGTAATCAAATTATTTCAGACAAGTTCAGTAAATGTCAAAGCATTGTTTTAGTGTATATACTAAATCCGATGGTTGTAAACGACATTTTTTGTGTTATGTTGCAGTTTTGCAAAGTATTTAAACTGTAAACGAAATATGGGTTGATTTGGCGCGATGGTTTCGAATGGAGTTGAAGAGTAAGCTACAGGTTTAGAAATGCCAAGTGATTCATTTACAAGCGTCTTCATGCTATATATAAAGCAAATAAATATTACTTTGTAAAGTACGCATCACTTTTAGAGTCGTGACTACTTTGATCGGTTTCGCGCATTACGAGCCCTATACTGTGTTTCTACTTTTCAACATATATGCTTCTAATTTTTATTAGAAAGGAACTTGGAAAAAATATTTACTTCGCCAATCCCTTATATGGTGTTATTCTGTTCATGACACAGGTTTGCGCAGTCTTGTTTTTACATATTTCGCTCTAGGTTGAATATTCCCACGTGTGTTTTTCGCGTTTTGCGTTCGGTACTTAAGCTTTTAGGCATTACTTCAAACGGTTGGCTCCCGTCTATAGGAAACTGGGTTGACAAGAGGAGTCAAACCCAGATTTTACTGTGTGTGTCTTCAAGTGTAGTAGGCGAACACGTTATCTTTTTTAAAATGTCTTCTAAAAATACTAACTTGAGTGAATTTTTATGAAAACATTCAAGTTAGCTTTTGTAGCTGTAATTATTATATCGATTATTATTAGATTACTTATTCATATTGCATATTTTTAGAAGAAGAAAGCATTTTGATTTTCAAGAATAATGCATATAAACTTGAATTATTAGGTTCTATTTGCTTACCTCGGAAAAAATGAGTATTATAGGAATGAGAATAATTTTGAACAAATATATAAGGAAAAACAGTATTGAAAAATCTTCAAGTCCAGATGATAAGTACGTATTTTTAAATGCCTCCTTTTATTTATCTTACATAAAAATATGTTCACGTTTCTATTTTTTTTTTTAATATTAAGAACTTTTTGATAAAAATAAAAATTACAAAACACGTTTCTTTATTATGAAGAATCATAAAATTTAGTTGAAAAATTCGTTAAGTCTAAACCAGCATCTCCCGTCAAACAACTTCTACATACTTTATCAAAATATATAAAATTTTGACTTTTTCTTGTAAATTGGTTCCATCTATTAGACATATCTCTCTAGCAGCACATAGTTCAAGTTCGTGGCCTCACCAGCTTTTACTAGTCCTCTTCGTATGTTTTTTTATTGAGCCGTTTACACATAATACTAACTTTTTAAAGCTACTCGAGAAGCTCGACAAAGATAAACAAATCTAGTCTAGAATCACAACCTAATCCTTCTTCTTTTGTTTCCTTCCTCCTATTGATTCCTTTCAAAGGCAGTTAGTCCTTGCTATGTTCTTGGTATTGGTTCCTTTGCTTGCAGCCCTCAAGAGAATCTCTCAGCTAAACCTGAGTGGGTCGTCGACGGTCTAGACGAGACTGTTCTCGAGGAGACCATCCCAACTCAACTCACCGGTAAAACGTTTTAGCAAGTCAAGAAATTAGTAATCAAAGCAAACCTACGAGTAAGATGTAAGTCGGTTATATTGGATATACGCGTCAGAGAAGAACTAAGCTAATTCTAGCTGTGCTGTAAACCCCTAATAATAATTCCTATTCCCCCTGCAATGAAGGCATTACGCAGAATCCAGCACAAATCCTGTGATTTCAATATTTCAAAATCGGAAGCCTGAAATATGGGTAATCCCCTTCACATCGTCCATTTGTTATAGATCTCCTTGTTTGTCCCGACGTCTGTCATTTACATACACACGAATATGACGATATGACGACGGTGTTTATCTCTTTTTTTTGCTTCTTATGTCGTAGATGTTCGAGAGGAGGACATCGTCTGCTGGGTTGATCCGTTGGACGGCACGAAAGAGTACACCCAAGGTCTTCTTGATCATGTCACAGTTCTTGTAGGATTTGCCGTGGAAGGTCGTGCTGTAGCGGGCGTGGTTCATCAACCCTTTTATAACTACCAGAAAGAGAAGGATATATTCCAACAGGGTCGCACAATGTGGGGTAGGCTTTATTTTTGACTTGCATGCACACACATTGTACACATGCACACTATAGCTTGACATTGCATCTGTAATAGTAGTGTTGTACTTGGAATATTTATGCGTCAAACAGTAGATACAGAAGCCAAAGAACTATGCTGCTGGACACTTAAGTTGTATTTTTCGTGTATTAGCAACATCCAGTCATTTAGGTAAGAGCTACAAATTCGCAATTCGGACTATAAAAACATTTCAGTAATTTAGAACAAATCCTTAACGAAAATCAAGGAACTCGAAAATAAAAAGAAATTGTGAATATTCGTAATGAACTTAGTTCAGAAAAGCACTTGGTTACTACCACTTTTTTTTTATTCAGTATAACTTAAAGTGCTGCAACGGGCAGAAAAATATAGCATCGAGAAAAACCAAAGTCTTTGCTTGAACACTCTGACGGGCTAACCACCTAAGTTCTGTAGGATAATAGAACCGCTTGGGTCTACAATTTGTGTACACTTCAGTCTGCTACGTTTTCGATGAATAGAAGTGTACATTTCAGATTTTATTATCAACTGTAAAACAGGTAACGTTTATATACACCTTCTGTATCACCAGGAATCGTGGGTCTCGGTGTGCGCGGGATTAATGTCCGAGTTCCCCCCGCAAATGGTTTCGTTGTTACTACTACTCGTTCACATTCCTCGCCAACGATCAATGCTTGTATCGATTCCATGAAACCTACTGAGATAATTCGAGTTGGTGGAGCTGGCCATAAGGTAAAGTCAAAGTTTTGAATACTATACATTGTGTGAAATCACTCTGCTAAAATTCAGACGTGACATTTTCAGTTAAATGATACAATAAGAAGATGTTAACCAGTAAAATGCTAAACGTGAAGTTTGCCACTGACGCTTCAAAATGAGAAGTGGATTATATCCCATCGCCTTAAATCTTGCTTAAATGAGTAATCAATACACTTTACACTCAAGTCACATTTTTAGAACTAGACGAAATTTGTTTCAGTTAAAATATTGACTGAAATGAAAATTCAGAAATTAAATTCAAAGATTTTATGAATACTTTCATTAGTAGAATTATGGATACCTTGCCGATTTGCACGCTACTTTGGACATGAATATTTATACAAAAGTTTGTGCTTTTGCTTGAAAAGCTGAACATATTTTGAAATACCCAATAGCGCAATTATTTAATTATCTTAATTTTCTAGATTGAAGTTCTGGTGGCTGAAGTAGCTTCTTATTTAGGTCTAGAAATGTCAAACTAAGTTTGATTTGAAATCAAATGCATGTATATAGCTTGGCTAATACTTTCGCGAAGAACGCTTTTTTAAACGAAAATCTACTATGACCGATGTAAACTACGATGTGTTTCTTTTACATAAAGGTTTGCGGGCAGATTCCGTAGCGTTTAATTCGCTCTAATATGAAAACGCTCATTGCACGTTACAAACGAAGGCGACCATTTTCTCGTACATTTGTTTTATTACTGATATGGATGGTAAATGTTACATTATTATGTTACATGAAATTACTCCTGTTAGCAAATTTGTTAAGACTTCACAGTTATCACGAGCAAATATTGGCGTGATGATTATCAAAACGAGATAGCTGATTTAACAAGTTGTCTATTTCTAAAGATCAAATTTCAAAACGTTAGCCTTCCGATGCTATTTCCGCCTCTGCTGTTTTGCAGGTTCTGCTCCTTATGGAGGGCGAAGCTCATGCTTACGTTTTTCCGTCACCAGGCTGCAAAAAATGGGACACTTGTGCCCCCGAAGCGCTGCTTGTTGCTGCTGGCGGCGCCCTAACGGATATTCACGGCAACGCGATTCAATACCATGCACACGTGGACCACCCCAACTGGGGAGGAGTATTGGCAGCTGCAAAAAAAGATGACATTGCCAGCTATCTAAGACAAGTGCCGAAAAAAGTGCGAGACGTGTTGCCGGTTCTAGGAAACAAGTCGAGCGGAAAGCTATAGGAAATAATGGATACTCAAATATCTTTCTGTCGCGTTTACTTCCATTGGCATAGATAAGCAACACACATAACATTTATATTTAAACAACCTGTGTGAGAACTGTTTTTTTTTATTCATACTGTTCATAATTTCATATTTATATATATTTTAAATCCCTAATTTGTAATGTTTTTTATTCGATGAGCTTAGGAGGTATTATCTTCTACTGTTGGACGCGACACTAGAGGTTTCCGTCCTGTACACTTAACCTAGAACCCTTCAAAGACACGTTTATCTGCTGTTTTAGTTGGATTATTTTACGTCCGCTAAATAAGCCATTAAGCACTACTTTCAGCGGGTCTTGCTCGACCTATCTGGGCTTACCTCTAACAGACTTATGAAGCAGTATGGCATATTTGGCAACATACCATTACTGAGTGTAACAAGAGCACAGTAACCAACGTTTGAATGGTGACGGCCGCATGTTTACCCTACAATAACAGTTACGAACTTTTGTGGGAAGAATATCGTCCCAACAATGAAAGCAGCTTCGCAAGGTCGAATTTTACAAATGCTAGAGAAAACGGAGATGAGAAAATAAATGAAACTGTTTTAACCAGTACTATTCTATTACTGTTCTGTCTATTAACTATGTGTATGCCTTTATTTAACAGAACGATATATACATGTATAGGGTTTTTGGTCAATAATTGTATTGTCGTACATAGAAATAGTGAACTAATAACATTATTACATGGTTGATTCTTTACAAAAATGACCAGGACACAGGAGAACATCGCGTTTACATAGACAATTACAGCAGAGATATTTTTGATCGACGAACTATAAATATTTGATGTTGTTGGAATAATATCTTTTGAATAATCTAATATTCCGTCCAAAGTTTTGTCTAGTCTGCCATACATTAGCTTCACTTAAATCGGAAAAACTTCAATTAAGATATTAATTTGCCATTTATTAAGAAGCCATTCGACAATATAGTTTAAAATAAGCTAGTTACATTCTGAATCATAAATGAACTCTACTTATTGAAAAACGTTAGTTCTATCTACCCCGAAAGGTACATATGGTATGTTTCCTACTGCGTTTCACCCAGTTTTGTACTGCAGCTTTTATTTGCAGGTTGTAACCGTTATTCTGACGGATTGTTATTTCACTTAGTGTCTCAACTCAAAGCAATGGCTTTCACGTCTAATTCAACCAGTTACGCATAT